>NW_025927605.1:3190311-3490311 GCF_022837055.1 Prionailurus viverrinus
GGAGGGCAGGTGCGGCAGGGCCTGAGGGCCCTGGACTTGTGGGGCCTGGAAGGCTGGAAGGAGCCTAGAGTCCCTTCAGGGTCTTTGGCTTCTGTCCCCCAGGCTCTAGGGTCCTCAAGCCAGTTTGCCAGGCCAGGTGGGGAGGGGGTGTGAGCCCCAGGCCTGAAAGAGGAACCCAGCTGGGATGCTGCCCTCAGGCCAGGGAAGGGGGAGTGGAAAGAAGGAGGAAGAGGAGGGAAGGGGGAGGGAAGGCAGAAGGCAGCAAGAGTTCCCATGCATGCCTCCCTCAGGCCTGGGTTTCCCTCCCAGACTTCCTCTCCATCCATTTCCACCCCCTCCCTCCCCTGCCCTGTCTTCCTGCCTGGGTCTCACTGGGGGCACTCAGACCTCTGGGTCCTTTTAGGGGAGGAGCCCTCGGCAGCCGAGGTGGCTCTGCCTGAAAGGGTGAGGTGTTCTGGGTGCTGTATCTCATGTGTTGGGTCCATTCCAGGCTGATGGTTCCTGGAAACCAGTCAGAGGGAGGTGGCTGAGTCTGCTTGTCCCTGGGGAGACAAGAAAGCACCCAGAGACTCCTGGTGTGTAAGGGGGCATTGAGGGACACCCACCTCTGACTCTCCTAACTGGGAGGAGACTCTCGGGAGCCCCAAGAATGTTCTGCATGTCCCACAGTCCCGGGAGTGGAGGGTGGGGCTCTCTTTGGAGCTGGACAAAAGTCCTCAGTGGGTGGATCTGGGTGGGGGTGGTCCTGGGGCCTTGGGCCTCGGGACAGAGGCTGAGGAAACAATAGAGGAAGAGGAGGGTTCCAGCTGAGGGCAGGTGTGGCTAGGTGCAGGTGCACTTCTGAGGACAGGCTGGCCAGGCGGGGGACCTGTGAGCTGCTTGGTGGCTCTGCCTATCCCGTTGCAGACAAAGGTCCCCCAGAGGAGAGGTGATAAAGCCTCAGTGTCTGTAGAATATGGAAAGGGGCAGACAGGTACCCCAGTGGCAGGTGTCACAGGTGGAAGGAAGATCTTTGGGATTCCTGAAGGATATGGGGTCTTCTCCTCATCAGCCAAGCCAAGGTCCCAGCTGGGTGCATCACCCCCCCACCCTGGGCTCCTGGACCTCTCACTTCCCCGACCTCACCTGATATGGACCTTTTTCCTTGGTGGAGAGGGTAGGTGATCGTGTGTCTCCTATTTGGGTCCCTGTCTCCACCCCAGTCATGGCCTAGGCTCCATGTCCCTAGTGATTCAATAAGCACTTGAAAGCATCTGCTGTGTGGGGCACCTGGGTGGCTCAGTCGGTTAAGCGTCCGACTTCGGCTCAGGTCACGATCTCACAGTTTGTGGGTTTGAGCCCCGCGTCGGGCTCTGTGCTGACAGCTGGGAGCCTGGAGCCTGCTTCGGATTCTGTGTCTCCCTCTCTCTCTGCCCCTCCTCCACTCGCACTGTGTGTCTCTATCTCTCTCAAAAATAAACATTAAAAAAAATTAAAAAAAAAAAAGAAAGCATCTGCTGTGTACTAGCTGGGCTCTGGGTTCTGGGTGGGGGTGAAGTGCAGGCACTGTCCTCGGGGGTGACAGTTAATGCTGGGAGCCTAGAGGAACCAAGAAGCCGGGCAGATGTGGCGTGACCTCTATCAGTATTAATACACACCCATTATTTTTTAAGTTTATTTATATATTTAAGGAATCTCTACACCCAACATGGGGCTTGAACTCATGACCCAAAGATCAGAGTCACATGTTCGTCTGAGTCAGCCCGCGCTCCCTATTAATATGTGTTTATTGAACATCAATTGTATACCGGGCCCCCAGGTTACTCTCCATTCTGAGCCTTCCAGCAACATCAGAGGGGTGGGTGTGGTTTCAGGGACCCTCTCCCCACACACTGGTCCCACTCAGATCCGAGGCGAGGCCTGTCTCTACTCCCTTGAGCCTGCTGGCTTTTCAGCAACCCCTGGAGAGGAGGCCCTGGGCCTGTGGGGTTAGTCAAGCCTAGGGCTGGCGTGAAGGCAGTGGGGGACGAGGGGAGTTGTCCCAGTCATTCCCTGGGTCCACGGGTCCCCTCTCCCACTGTGCTTGACTCCCAGAAGCCTCTGGGGCTGGATCCCTTCCTCCTTTTCTTCTCATCTTCCATGTGGGCCAAACTGCTGACGACTGCGGGGGCTGCGGGTCTGGTGCTGCCCGCTTGGCTGCCAGGGGCCTCTCCCTGCCGGGGGTGGAGGACAGGCCCGGGCAGGAGGAGTCACGGCCGAGAGGACCTCTGTGCAGCCCTCCGGCTGGCTCCTGTCAGACCTTCCTTCCCCAACTGGCAGGGAGAGTGGGAGCTGCTGCGGCCCTGGCCCCAGGCCCGACTCTGCTGCTAATGCCGGGCCCCCCTGCCCTGCCCCACCTGCGTGTTGGCCACTCAAGTGCCATGTGCCTCAGTTTCCTCATAGCACTGCTGGGAAGATGTGGCGAGGGCTGTCCCTGAGCTGTGTGGGTGGAATGTCCAGGTCTTCTTAGGCCAGGGATAGTCATGCATTCCAGAGGGCCAGGGAAGCTTCCTGGGGTCTAACTCTGCCCTTTCACTCAAGGATAGGGGCTGGCTGGGCCCATCCCTCAGCATGTGAATCCTTTCTGGGTTGGGGTGCCTTAGGGGGATCCACAGACAGTAGAGTCTCCAAAGATCAGAGACAGAAGGCCTGGGAATCACCAGTGTGGGGAAGCAAGCCCAGACCTTGGCATGTGGTCTGATGTCAGGGCTGAGGGAGCTTGAGGGGGGTCAAATGGTGGTGATGGTAGATGGGGCCTTGGTGATTTTGAAGGGAGGAAGGAAGGTTAATAAACTCTCTGCCCCCTGAAGCTGGACCTCAAGACTAGGGTCTGGGAGCTTTGGAGGTAGGGTGAAGGCTGGGCTGTGGGCTTTAGGGAGAGGCACTGAAGGGCCCCTGGCCATGCTCCAGATTCAGTGTGGAAGGCAGACAACCCAGCGAGGCTGCTTGGAGGGAGGAAGGCACTTAGCTCCTGGGGGAGGGGGTGTTCTTGGGAGGGTGGCTCCAGCAGGGATGGGGAGGGTCTCACTGCATGTCATTCTGTGACAGGGTGATCGGCTGGGATAGGGCCTGTCTCTGGCCCACTCAGGTGACCCCAGGTCCTTCCTAGAGACCATCCTGGATTGCCAGGAAGTCCTCCCTGATGTCTAACCTTGTGAGAGAACCCTGGAGGTCTGACCTTGCTCCCCCGCCTTGATTTTGAGCCCCCTCTCCATCCTCCTCCAGCAGCCCTGGGCACCCCTGGACTTCACAGGCAGGGCTGGAGCAGGGTTAGGCTGGGGTTCATCCCTTCTCTCCCAGACAGCTTGTGCTGTCCCCACTTCCCAAGCAAGGAGACATCGCCGCCTGGGAGGCCACCCACTTTCTAAGCAGCAAGTCCTTCTAGCAGCCTGCCTCAGCCCCGTTGCTGAGGCCTGCATGGAAAACCTGACTCCCTCTGTGTCCCCGTGTGTGGGCTGAGAGGCCGGGCCACCCGCATGGGAGCCAGGTTCGCCCTCACCTACCCATCCCTCAGGCCCTGGCCACCCCCGGAAGCTCCCCATTCAGACAGGCCCGGTGTAGACGCCAGTGTCCTGGCAGTGCCTAAATCATTAGCGCCGAGGAGATTAGGCTGTAATCTCTTGTTGGGCGGCGGGCGGGTGCCAGCTGCCAGGAAGTGGGACAGCTCTGCTCCCTCGCAGGGGTGGCCCTCCCCTGGGTGCAGTGCTAGCGGACACGCCCAGCCGCACAGACAGATCTGGCTTCGCCTCCTCCAGGGAGCCCTTCCAGAGTGGCCTTCCTTTGCTCCTGGGGGGATGAGCGGGAGCGGTCACCCTAACTCTCTGCTTCGTTTTTCTTCCTCTGCTCTCAAACTCCTGAGTCCACCCCCAGCTTCACTGATGCCACCACCTCTCCAGATTCCCTCAAAGACCATGGGAGGCAGGAATGACCCCCATTTTACAAAGGAGGGAACAGGCTTGTGAATTGACTTCCTGTGAGGCTTGGATCCAAAGCTTCCTCAGGCCAACGGCAGTGTCTATTCCCCTCAGATCCCAATCCCCCAGGCCAGGGGCTGTGTCCCCTCCCGCAGACGTGGATTGGTCAGCTGGGGGAATCCCTCAAGTAGAGGCTGATTCTCTCCTTCGGTCTGGGGGCGGGGGGGGGGGGTGCGTGTGCTCTCTCAGGGCCACATTGTACCTAGGAGAGGGTGTCATCCCAAATCTTTCCACCCTCTCCCTGGGGCTCAGGAATGCTGGTTGGGGGGCCAGACCAGCCTCCGTGCTCCAGGCTTGTGGAGCCTTGTTCTAGGCCCTGTCTGGCTCCCAGGGCTGGGTTCTCCGGACTGCCCCCAAGGATGAGCTCAGCTGCCTAATTGTGGCCGAGAATGGAGGTTCACCCTACCCCGGGGCTGCGGCTCCAACGCCACCTTTGTTTCCCAACAGACAATGGGCTGCTAAGAGGCCACCTGTCCAGGCCAGGCGCTGGCAGGGGATGGGGCCCGGGGGATGCACTCGGCATGTCCAGCCTGAGCCCCAGGCCCTGGGCGGCCTGTACGGAAATAAATTACATGGCTGGGGTTTTGGCTCTGACTTCAAGGGCCGGGGGCCCAGCCCCGTTTTAGCCTGGCTATAAAGAGCTGCCTGGGGTCTCTGTCCAGACCAGACCCTGCTCCTGACTTGTGGACACCATGGCTGCCACCACCACCAGCATCCGCCAGTTCTCAACCTCCGGCTCCGTCAAGGGCCTGTGTGTGCCGGGTGGGGGGTTCTCTCGGGTGTCCTCGGTTCGTGTGGGGGGCGCCTGCCGGGCCCCCAGCCTCCTGGGAGCCGGCAGCTGTGGCAACATGTCGGTCACCTCATCCCGCTTCTCGGCGGGCTTGGGGGGCGGCTACGGCGGGGGCTACACCTGCAGCCTGGGCGGGGGCTTCGGCTCCGGCTCTGGCTTCGGCGCGGGCTTCGGCTCCGGCTTCGGTGCGGGCTTCGGCTCTGGCTTTGGTGCCGCGGACGCCCTGCTGGGGGGCAGCGAGAAGGAGACCATGCAGAACCTCAACGACCGGCTGGCCTCCTACCTGGACAAGGTGCGCGCCCTGGAGGAGGCCAACGCCGATCTGGAGGTGAAGATCCGGGACTGGTACCAGAAGCAGGGGCCGGGGCCCGCCCGCGACTACAGCCCCTACTTCAAGACCATCGAGGACCTGAGGAACAAGGTGTGTGGACCAGCCAGCTCCCTGCCCTCTGCCTTGTGTCCTTACTACCTGCTTCTGACTCCCTCCCTCCCTCCCAACTTTGGACCTTTTCCAACATTTCTTCTCTGCCCTGGGTCTCCATCATTCATTGGTTCCTTCCTTCATTCACTCTCTCACTGGCATGACCATGGAAAGTCACTCTGGGGGTCCCTGAGGGAAGGAGCTATGTCTTCCTGCTCAGACTGGAAGCTCCCAAGGGAAGGGATTAAGTGAGTCTGAAGGAGAACACAACACATACCCACATGCTCATGACCTCTAAGAGCACGGCCTTGGCATTCCGTGAACGGGGTGCCTGGGTCTTCTGCACGAGACCCGCCCCGGAGGGTCCTTTGGTGCTGCAGCCCGCGCCACCCCGAGGCAGGTGAGAGCTAAAAGAAATGCCGGGATGTTTAGGGGAGGCCAGGCTGGGGCCTGCTCTTTCCTGGTAGGGAGCCAGGTCTGGTGCTGCCCTGTGAGGGGCTTTGTCTGCTCCTTCCCGGGACCTCGGCCAGGAAGGGAATTCCTGCAATTGCCCCCTGGAAGCAGAATGACTGGGAGTGCCAGATCAGATATGGGCCTTGGTCTGAGCAGCAGGGAACCCAGGGGAGCCCTGGTGAGTCAGCGTTCCAAGCTTCGGGGTCAGCCAGCTCCTCACCACAACCCCCCTGTGCCCGAGCATCAGGCCTCCACCCCTCTGAGTCACTGTGGCCCTCGGGGGTTTTCACAAGGGCCCCTTGCTAGGCCCAATCAGCCTCCTGAGCAGGGAGGTGGGTAGGAGACGGGTCTGTAGGCCACTGAGGCCAAGGATGGGTAACAAATTGGCCCTTGGGCTCACTCTGGAAACGGAGACCCAGGGTCACTTCACAGGGCCCCGAAGGGGACTCTGAGGCCCAGAACGAGGCCATTGGAGCTACTTTTCGGCTGCTGAGGCTGCTTCCTCTTACACCTTCTGCACATCAGCCCTCAGCCTTAAAAGCTTCCAGATTCTTCCCAGCTCATCTGCCACCTCCACTAAGACCTCCTCTCTCCTCCCTCTGGGCAGCATTTAGGGGCCTCCCTCTCCTTCCGCCCACGTGGCTCTGGAGTACAGCCTCTCAGCTTTTCTGACGATAACAGTGACAGCAGCAGTAATAATAACTGACCTTCTGCCCCCTCCAGAGCCCCTTCCCTGCTCTCATTTCAACCACTCAGGTGACCCTGGGGGAAGAGAGAACTTTGCTTTAGGTTTGAGGTGGGGCTGGTCATAATCTTGTTAATTAATTAATTAATTAATTAATTGCCTAATTAAACCAATGTTTCTTGGGGGCTGACTCTGGGCCAGGTACTTTGCCCAGGGCTAGGGATTCTGAAGAGAGTGATACAGATATGGCCTTGTCCCCCTGGAGCTGAGTCCAGTGGAGGAAATGACCAAAAAAGTTGTGGAGAAAATCACAGTTGGGAGAAGTGTTGTGAAGGAGATGGGCAGGGAGGAGGTGTGACCGGAAGGAGGGACACACATGGGGTGTGTGGAGGAGGGCTTCCTGGAGGAGGGGGGCAACCGAGCCTAGAGGTGATCTCAGTTGGGGAAGAGAGAGTGAGGTCCACAGGAATATTATGGGTCTCTCCTGACCTCACGGTTACCTGTGCCTGGGCACTGTGCCCCCACCACTCTGTGGGCCCTCTCGCAGGGTGCCCCGAGGGGGAGATTGCGGGGCCCTCATCTCCTCTATCTGGTCCACTCTCCAAAGGGGCTGCAAGAAGGGTGTTGCAGGGCCTTCCCAGGGTGCTTGCTCACCCAGCCCACTGTGCCTCCCAGATCCTGGCGGCCACCATCGACAATGCCAGCTTGGTGCTGCAGATCGACAACGCCCGTCTGGCAGCTGATGACTTCCGCAACAAGTGAGCCTGCGCCTCCAGGGCTGTCCCCGGGGGCGGGTGTTGGGCCCGGCTCTGCACACCAGAGCTCTCTGTGCGTACAAGGGGGTGTCCTGGGGCGCTCCTTGGCTCATGCCTCCACCCTTTCCAGGTACGAGACTGAGCTGAACCTGCGGATGACCGTGGAGGCCGACACCAATGGCCTGCGCAGGGTGCTGGACGAGCTGACCCTGGCCAGGGCCGACCTGGAGATGCAGATCGAGAACCTCAAGGAGGAGCTGGCCTTCCTGAAGAAGAACCACGAGGAGGTGAGGCTGTCCTGGAAGTGTAGGAGAAACTCACCTGGGAACAAGCAAGGCTGGGGCTCCCAAATCTTCCTGGGCCAAGGCCATGCTCTCAGTCTAGTTCTGGCCCTGAACCTGGGAGACCCTCAGGGGGCCCTGCCCGAGGCCTGGAGGACCCTCTCCCCCCCGAAGATACTTCCCTTGTCCCTCAAGGCACGACCTATTGAGTGGTGGCAGTTAACTATCTGATGAGCAAATCAGTCTAAGAACACGCATGCTAATTACCCTAATTAATTGTAATAGTGATAGTCATAACAACAACCAAAATCTGCTCAGCACATTACAAGTGATTCATGGCAATTATCTCAGCTGATACTGACAGTGGCCCTGGGAGAAGGGTGCTCTTTCCTTCCCTCACCAGTGAAGAGACTGAGGCTCAGAGAGGTGAAGGGATTTATCCAGAGCTGCACAGGTCTTTCTGACCCATAGCCACACCCACGTCTGACGCCACCGCTTTGCCACCTTCTCCCACCTCCCTTTTTCAGAGAGTCTTGGAGTCCTACAGACCCTAAGGCTCAGCCCAAGGGTCAGGATCCCAGACCCTGTAGGGGGACTAATGAGCCTCTGGCTTCCTTCTGGGCCAACCTCTGGGCTGGCCCACGCTAGGGGAGTCTAATCTTGGAGAAGCAGGAGCCCAGAAAGCGTCTCCACTTGGCTTTGAGGCTGGTCATACAGATTGCGTCCCCGCCCCAGCAGATTAACATCTCCTAACAAGTTCTGGTTCTGCAGATGCCAGCACGGGACTGCTTCCCCTGTGCGGTTGGGGGCAGGGGACGAGGCGGGTGGTCAGGGAGGTGAGTGAGGCTGTCCCGGCTCATCCCCTGATGGGCTGGGGAGTTACCGTCTCTCCTCGCCCCGCACACATTGGAACTGGGCAAAGTCCATCTCTGAGTGAGAGTTGGGGGAGATGGTCCATATTCACAGCCCTGCATGTTCAAGACAGGATCACATCCACCTCCATCTTCAAGGGGAGGAGCCATTGGGCTGTCTGTCTGTGTCTGTCGGTCATCGGTACCCATCTCCCTGAGGGAGAGAGGCCCGGCCCCAGGGTCTCTCCCTGGGATGGCCCTGGTGAGCTCCTGTTCTCCTCTTGCCCAGGAAATGAACGCTCTGAGAGGCCAGGTGGGCGGGGACGTCAGCGTGGAGATGGACGCCGCCCCCGGCGTGGACCTGAGCCGCATCCTGAACGAGATGCGCGACCAGTACGAGAAGATGGCGGAGAAGAACCGCAAGGATGCTGAGGACTGGTTCTTCAGCAAGGTGGGTGGCCGTGCGTGAGCAAGTGTGAACTTGCTCCACACGTGTGCTGGGTCCTGAGAACAGGCTGGAAAACTTGTAGATCACAGCTGTTCCAGCTGGAAGGACCTTTGGAAACCATTTGGACCCACTGCTCATGTCCAGATGCAGATTGTGGGGCTCAGAGGGGTCTCAGGCTCACACAAGCCACGCTGCGGCCTGGGGAACGGATCCAGGGCCCGTCATCCCTGTCTGGGGCTTCCCCCAGCATATTTGTAGGTATGTGTGTGTTTGGATGAATACCTCATGCCCTTAGTAAACACACACCTAGCAGCTACAGTACCCAGGACAGTAACAGGCACAAAGAGAGTAAAAGCTGTTTTTGCGCAGTGCTCAGTAGGACTATTGAGTGCAAAGCACGGTGCGTCCACTGAGTCCCAGGGTGGGCACAGAGGGTGTCTGTGTGCGGGTGTGTTTGCAGCCCCCAGAGCCAGGGAGGGGCTGGGGAGCAGGTCGGGGAGGTCAGGGCTCGGAGGTGGACCCTGTCCTCTGCCCCATCTCTGCAAGCCTTCTCAAGCCCCTGTGCCCCCCCGCTCCCCCCCCGCCTTCCAGACGGAGGAGCTGAACCGTGAGGTGGCCACCAACACCGAGGCCCTGCAGAGCAGCAGGACGGAGATCACAGAGCTCCGCCGCTCCGTGCAGAATCTGGAGATTGAGCTGCAGTCCCAGCTCAGCATGGTAGGGCCTCCGACCCCCTCCCTGGCCTGTACCTGTCACCCCAGGGTGGGCCCAGCCTCCTAGACTTCCATTCGGAGGACCCGAAATCCCCACCCAGCCTGTCACTTCACATGGGTCCCTCTCTGCCTCTGTTACTGCCCCATGGTGCTGGCGGCACCCGCAAACCCACGCGGATGCGTCCCCCTTCTGGGTGCTGTGCCCTGGAGAAGGGTCCCAGCTGGGTCTCACCCAGCCGCCCGTGCTTTGGCTCACAGAAAGCATCGCTGGAGGGCAGCCTGGCGGAGACCGAGGCCCGCTACGGGGCCCAGCTGGCCCAGTTGCAGGGGCTCATCAGCAACATCGAGCAGCAGCTGTGTGAGCTCCGCTGTGACATGGAGCGCCAGAACAATGAGTACCAGGTACTGCTGGACGTGAAGACACGGCTGGAGCAAGAGATCGCCACCTACCGCCGCCTGCTGGAGGGCGAGGACGCCCAGTGAGTGGGGGCACTGGGGCACACGCTTGGGTCGGTCGGGGGCCGCTGCATCCAGGCAGGGACGTTTGTGCTGGGGAGGTGCAGAGGTCTGCAGGAGGTGACACTGGCAGATACTGGCAGGGGACCCGCTGTGAGGAGCATTGAAGGCCGAATGAAAGCGTCTGGACTAGACGGTGTGGGAAACGGGGAGCCACGCAGGGATTTTGCACAGAGGAGTGGTACTATCATCGAGATGTCTTAGAACGTTCGCTCTGGCTGCATAGGGAGAAATGCATCAGAAGGGCCCCGGTGGGGGCAGGGAGACCTGTCTGTCAGGAGGCAGGAGCAGGGAGTCGGGCCAGAGAAGCCCTGCTGTAAGGTGGGGGTGGAGGGCAGGGAGAGGCAGGTGGTGTGTGGAGAGGATGTGTTGTAGTTAAAAACAGCAGCGCTAGATGCCTGGACGTGGGGGCGAGCGTGGCTCCCTGGCGGGACGCAACACGTGTTGAGTGAGCCCACGAAGGAGCGGAGGACGATGACCCTGGGTTTCTGGTTCTGATGACTGGCTGGTGATGCCATTACCCGGGATGGGATAAGGAGCCGGGTGGGTGGTGATCTGGCTTGGAGCTGGGAGGGTACATCCGGGCCCCAGTGTAAAGGGGCTGAGAATGTCCTGGAATCTCCATGCTAAGTCACACATTCCAGCTTTTTGCTCCCTGACAATGGCAAAGTGCACCTATAGTCTAACCACTCTCTCTCCCGCTTTAAGAGAGTCTGTTTGTTGGGCCCTTTGGGATATGGAAAAACCACTTGCTCAGCTTCTCCTTGTAAATCCCTGGTTAGCCACAAAGTGCCTCTGGGCCTCCTGTGGGGGTGTCCCCTTTCCTTAGTCCTGCCCATGGGGCCGATGCCCTTTGACCCTTGTGGTATTCTCAGCTGTGATTTCTCTCTGGTTTGCTGGGACCTCTCTCCCCTCGCCCTAGTCCTCCCCAGCCACTCCTTCTCCACGGGCTCCTGGCCCGCACCCCTGCACTGACAGGTCTCCCTCTCCCTCCCTGCAGCCTGGCCACCCAGTACTCCTCTTCCCTGATCTCACAGCCCACCCGGGAAGGTAAGAGCCTGCCCTGTCTGGCCCGAAGGGAGTGGGGAGAGGCCGGGGACCCGTCTGTGCGGGAGACTGGGGGAGGGGCTCGGGCCTGAGATTTCCTGTGCCCCCTCCTCCACCGCCTGCAGCCACAGTGACCACCCGCCAGGTGCGCACCATTATGGAGGAAGTCCAGGATGGCAAGGTGGTCTCCTCCCGCGAGCAGGTCCACCGCTCCACACACTGAGGCCCCTTTCCACCTGTGACAGCCCAGCCTCGAGGGTCACGGGGGAGCCATCGCCTTGGGCTCCCAGCATGCTAGTGCCGCACCCTGAGTGCCCATCTGGGCCACCGGCCAAGAGCTGTTGCCTTTCTGTATCTGTTTCCTGCAGCCCCTCACCGAGGGTCCTCCTAGAATTGCCCCAGTGTCTGCTATTAAAGCTTTGCCTGAAGTTCAATGCCTCGTGTGATCTGGTCCAGTCATTGGCTTGGGGTGGTGTGTGCTGAGGGACTGGGGAGGAGGACAGTTTGAGGGCTTGGGTGACACTTGTCACCTGCAAACCTGTTCTATCCGCCTCATCCAGGCCTGGGGGGCTCCCGGGAGGCCAGAGGGAAGAAGGCAGGAGATTGAGGGCAAAGGGATGGGAGAGCACATCGAGCTGGGAAAGTTTCTAAGAATCAGCCCGTGGGTCCCCATGGGCTGGTCCGCAGGAGGGCCCCATAGACTTTCTGGGGAACCACACCCCTTCTAGAGAACTCCCTGCCTCAGCCTGGGGCAGGTCTGGGTTCAAGATCAGAGGGAGAAGGGCTGGGCAGGGGGGCTTTCTAAAGGCATGGTCCAAGGTGTTGATGGGTGAGAGGGGGTGGCGGTGGCATGGCCAGCCCAGGAAACCAGCTTGGCCCAGCTCGGGGAGTCTGTGGGGCGGGGTGGCTGCTGTGTGTGTGAGCGTGGGGGGCGTCCTGTTTGCTCTGGTGGCTTGGCAGCTGCCGGGCTGTTGGGGAATCTCTCTCAGCTGCTAGGAGGGGATGTCTGGGCCTGCCTGGGAAGTGGAAGCCATCAGCAATCTGGGACACGGCCACATTCCATTCAGCGAGCCTGCCGGGACCCTGGGACCCAGGGCTAGGTTGAGGGTGGTGGGCAGGTCGGGTGGGGGCCCCATGAGAGGACTGGGGTGGGCTTTTGGGGGAGGCTTCGGGGTGGGAAGGACTCGCTGGGGGTTCTCAGGAAGACCCTTAGGCAGTGTCCTTTATATTTCCATCTGGCCGGCACTTGAGGTGGCTGCCCCTCACCTCACCCTGAGGCCTCTTTGGGTACCGGAGGGATAAGGAGAGTGGCCAGGGGCACAGCCGTCCTTTCACAGGGAGGGTCTCCCCCCACCCCCCAACCCCCCCACCCCCGGCTCGCCACTTAAGCTCTCTACTTAAGCTCTTCCTTGCCCACCCTGGCCCAGGAGGGAGGTGGGGAAAGGTTAGAGGGGGGGCAGGCTGGGTCCCTGGGGTTTCCAGGGATAGGGACAGTGTGGCCAGATGGAATCACAGCTCCTGGAGCTGGTGCCAGGGCTCTGCAGAGGGCGGGGGCAGCGTGTCGGGGGCTGTGGGAAGTGTTGGGCTCTGTGGCACACTGGGGATGAAGGAAGCAGGAGCCCTGCCAGCCCGGTTCTGCGGTCAGATGGGCCAGCGGGACACTATCCCTCTTGAAGTTTCCTTATCCGTAAAATGGGGTGGTAACCTGAGAGTCGCTGTGTTGTGTGGTGAGCCTAGTGGGCTTAAGTCCAGTGTCCAAGGTGGGACAGGGTCTCAGCCCTCACCCTCTCCCCAGCACCCAGCCCCGGGCCAGGACTGTGGTGTGGCATGTGGTGAAGGAGACCGGCCTCAGGCTGGGGTCTGCCTGGTTCCCCGACCGGTTTCCCTGCCAGACACGGGGGCCCGGTGGGCTGGGCTGGGGTGGCAGCTGCCTGGGAGGGCCCGGTGACGGTGACGTCCTGCTTCTCCTCTTCTCCGTATTAGGTCATGGGAAAGCATAGCTGGAGGGCCTGCCTGAATCACAGGTGACAGGCCTGAGACCAGAGACATGCACTCGCGCAGACACCCAGCACGGGGGTTCGGGGAAATGAGGCAAAGCCCCGATGGTGGGAGGGGAGGGGGCCGGCAGCCACCTGGGAGCTGGCAGGCAGCCAGCAGTGATGAAAGCCCAGGAGAATGGAAACAGAGGAGCGAGCCTGTTGTAATCGCTACGCCCACTTGTCGATCTATAAAGGCGGCGGGCGAGTCCCGGCAGCCACACGCACCTCGGACCTCTCTCCTCTCTCACCCTCTTGCTCTGTGCCTGCCTGCCACCCGCCGCTGCCACCATGACCACCACCATCCGCCAGTTCACCTCCTCCAGCTCCATCAAGGGCTCCTCTGGCCTGGGGGGCGGCTCGTCCCGCACCTCCTGCCGGCTGTCTGGCAGCCTGGGCCCTGGCTCCTGCAGGCTGGGGTCTGCGGGGGGCCTGGGCAGTGCCCTCGGGGGCAGCAGCTATTCGAGCTGCTACAGCTTTGGCTCTGGCAGTGGTTACGGCGGCAGCTTTGGGGCCGTGGACGGGCTGCTGGCGGGTGGGGAGAAGGCCACCATGCAGAACCTCAACGACCGGCTGGCCTCCTACCTGGACAAGGTGCGCGCCCTGGAGGAGGCCAACACTGAGCTGGAGGTGAAGATCCGGGACTGGTACCAGAAGCAGGCCCCGGGGCCCGCCCGTGACTACAGCCACTACTACCAGACCATCGAGGACCTGAAGAACAAGGTACGGCTTGCTGGTGGGACAGAGCCTTTGGGGGGCATGGCCTCTCCTCCCCCCCATCTGGTATCCTTGACCATGGCCTGGAGTCAGCCTAGGGGGCTGCCACGGGCTCTCAGGGAGCCGAGGACAGCTTGGCTCTGGGTTGGCCTCTGGGAACCCACCTTGGAGCCACTGTGTGGCCCACATTCCCCTTTACGGGGGGGGGGGGCAGCAGTCTGGGCCAGGGACAAGTGAGCCTCATGGAGCTCCTCTGAGCCTCAGTTTCCTCATCACAGAGCTTGTTGCCGCCACCTCATGTCATTGGAGGATAAGATGAGTGGATGCGCGTAGAGGCTGGGCCCATGGGCTGCCAGATACGTGGGCATCTCTCTTCTCGAAGCAAGAGGGGGATTTTGGGTGACGGTGGGGTGAGGGATCTAGTGAGTTCAAGACGGCACCTGCTGGGAGGGGGAGGTGGAGACAGGGGGCGGGACCTCAGGAAGGCCTCTGTGTGTCTTACTTGGGGATTTTTCTGGCTTCCCCATCCCTCCCACTGTCCCCTCGAGAATGGGGTTCAGCAGACCTCCCAAGGGCAGAGCTGCCTGCTGGAGTCTGGGGTTTGGGCCCAACAGGGGTCGTGACTTCTGATTTGGAGCTACTCGTTGGTGAGGGCTCTTGCAGGGGCCTTTTGGGGGAGCCTCTCAGGGGCACCATCTCCCCAGTTGTAAAATGAGGGCGTTGTTCACATCTGTCGCTCTGCCTGGGATTCTGGGACACCTTCTGCCCCAGGGGATCTCTCCCACTCTTCTCTTCCCAGCTGGGCACTCCCAGCTGGCTGCCTGCTCTGGTGGAAGGGAGCCTGGCATGGGGGTCCTTGTGGGAGGAGGCAGGTCTGGGGGTGGGGAGAGGAGGCAAGCTGCAGTGCCTCAGACCCCTGCCGGCCCCTCCTCTGCCAACAATTACTGCCTGGGAAAGGTGAGCGGCTGGGCAGGAAGAGAGCCTTCCTGAAGACAGCCACATCCTGGCCTCCAGGCAGGAAGATCCATCTCAGAAGCCTGGTCTGGGCTGAGCTACTCCCTACCGACGGCCTTACCGCTTTCCCGTCTCCCCAGATCCTCACGGCCACCGTGGACAATGCCAACATCCTGCTGCAGATTGACAACGCCCGCCTGGCAGCTGATGACTTCCGCACCAAGTGAGCCCTGGCCAGGGGGCTGGGAGGAACCGGGGTCCCCCTCCCCACCCCAAGACCGCAGTTGCTATGGCAAAGGCCAGGAGCTGGGGTGGGGGAGTCCACCGCTTAGTCATGGATGTGGCAAATGCAGCAAATTCTGAAGGCCGCTGGGCTTAGGCAGGGAGAGGGAGGCGAGGCAGGAGGCAGAGAAGAGAGAAGCTAGAAGCCCGGTGGGGGTGGGGCTTGGCCCCGCAGGGTCCCAGGGCCCTGAGGCGGCATTCTGCTTCCGCTCCACACCCCCACCTCCACGGTGCCTCACCAGCAGAGGCCGGATGCTGGCCAGGACCTGGGCCTGCCTGTGGGTCCAAGCATCGAGACTAAGTCTCTGTTTCCTTTTGCAGGTTTGAGACGGAGCAGGCCCTGCGGGTGAGTGTGGAGGCCGACACCAATGGCCTGCGCAGGGTGTTGGACGAGCTGACCCTGGCCAGGGCCGACCTGGAGATGCAGATCGAAAACCTCAAGGAGGAGCTGGCCTACCTGCGGAAGAACCACGAGGAGGTGAGGTGGTGGGGCAGCAGGTCAAAAAGGCTGCGGAGGGGGTGGCAGTGCTCTGGGGCTGTGCCAGGGCCGGGACCGAGGGAAGAGCACAGAGCAGGTGCTCCAGGGCTGGTCACCTTATGGGGCAGCCCTGTTTGTGGAGCCCTGACCCCTAGTCCCTTCCATGTACCACCTTGTTTCCCTGAATCTGGGGACCCTCCCAGGGTCTGCAGAGGCCCCTTCTCCCCATCCTGGCCTCCCTCAAGAGGACAAGGGGTCGGGGAGGAGGTCTCCTTGTTCTAGCCCAAACCCTTGAACCTGGACCCTATGTGGAAGTTTGGGAATTCAAGGGGATGTCTTAGGTGTACTGGCCTAAGAATTAGATTTTATTTTTGGAGAGCCCTTTGGAGAGTCTAATGGGGGGGGGCATAGAACCTGTCCTTAGGGAACCTCCAGTCTGATGGCGGAGGCAGAGCCCATGCAGGGCAGATGAACAAGAGTCAACAGGAGGGGCAGGGGGTAGAGGCAGAATGAAGGGGGGCTCCTTGGGAGGGGTCTGGAGAGTGAGAGAGCAGGACAGCTCCGCATGCCCACACCCACACCCCCCTCCCTCACAGGAGATGAACGCCCTGCGAGGCCAGGTGGGTGGTGAGATCAACGTGGAGATGGACGCCGCCCCTGGCGTGGACCTGAGCCGCATCCTGTCTGAGATGCGCGACCAGTACGAGAAGATGGCGGAGAAGAACCGCAAGGACGCCGAGGACTGGTTCTTCAGCAAGGTGGGGGCTGCTGCGGCCCGGAGGCCTATCCCAGCGGATGGGGGGCAAGGACTGAATCCCGACTGATGCCCGGTACCTGGCATCTTGGGGGTGCCCTATCCTCAGTGAGCCATATCGACCCTATGGGATCAGGGTCACCCATTGCATCAACAGGCCAGGAGGTTTCTGGGCTTTGGAAAGTGGGATGCTGGTGAGAAGGCACACTGCCCCTACAGTTAGGTTTGGGAGGGGGCTGAGAGGCCCAGCGGAGATCAGGAAGGGGACCGTGTCCAGGGGAGTTATGGGGGGTGGGGAGAGCCCCAGGTGCCCGTGTGGGCACAGCATGGGCCCTGGGCTGATCATACGGAGGCCGTGGGTGTCATCTGACTTGGAGAAGGGATCCCAAGCTCACGCTGCACTCTCCTGTGTCCTGTCTGCAGACCGAGGAGCTGAACCGCGAGGTGGCCACCAACAGCGAGCTGGTGCAGAGCGGCAAGAGCGAGATCTCCGAGCTCCGGCGCACCGTGCAGGCCTTGGAGATCGAGCTGCAGTCCCAGCTCAGCATGGTAGGGGAGCTGCCAGGCCTGGGGTGCACCAGGGACCCTGGAGGGGGCACTGACCCCCCTTGCTGACCCCTGAGCCTCCTGCCCTCCTGCAGAAAGCATCCCTGGAAGGTAGCCTGGCTGAGACAGAGAACCGCTACTGCGTGCAGCTGGCCCAGATCCAGGGGCTGATCGGCAGCGTGGAGGAGCAGCTGGCCCAGCTGCGCTGCGAGATGGAGCAGCAGAACCAGGAGTACAAGATCCTGCTGGACGTGAAGACGCGGCTGGAGCAGGAGATCGCCACCTACCGCCGCCTGCTGGAGGGCGAGGATGCCCAGTGAGTGGGGGCGGGGGGCCAGGGGCCAGGGGCTGGGGGTCTGGAGTGGGGGTGGAACTCTCAGACCCAAATCTAATCTCCTCTTTCTCTCTCTCTCTCTTTTTTTTCTCCAGCCTGACTCACTACAAGCCCAAAGAACGTAAGGATCTCGGTAGCTGAGGGTGGGGGTGCACGGGGCAGGCAACCCATCTGCTCATTGCTGGGGAGAGTCCCAGGACCTGCAGGGAGTGACGGCTGATCCTCAGTAGGGGTGTGTGTAGAAAGGGACCTGTTAGGGCTCAGGACTGATGCTCAAGGGAATCAGATGAGGGAGACACTAGTCTGATGGGGGCAGGGCAGAGAGATGGTTCTTACCCTAGAGATCCTAGTTTGATTGGGGCAGAACTGGTCCTAGCCCTGGAGACTCTCCTCTGATGGGGAGATTAGGGACATGGTCTCTCGTGGTCTTTGTTCTTGAGAACCTTACAGATGAGCAGTCCTGACCGTGGGATCTGTAGTCTGAAGGGAGAAAGGGACATGGTCCTTGCCTTCTAGATCCCAGTGTGATGGGAAAGATAAGATCCTGGCCCCAGGGAATCTAGTCTAATGGGGGTGATGCGGACCTGGTTCTTGTCTTGGAGATCCCAGTCTGGAGATGAAGGAGACAGGAGCCTAGCCCATGCCCTGGAGACTGCAGAGAAATAGAGATAGACCCCATTGGGTAGCACCCAGTCTTGCAGAAGGACACAGTGGGTCAGGATCAAACCTCCCATCTGGGAAGCTGGACTCCTACAGGGGCACTGCCACAGGGAGGGAATGGGACAGGGAGTGGCAAGAGCAGGAGGGACGAGTGTCTGGATGTGATATTGAGAGGTGAGAAGAGGCAGGGACCGCAAATGGCTATGACGGGAGAGCTAGCTCTGCTCAGGGAACTGGGGGCTGAGCCAGGGTTTCTCGGCCCCCACCCCACCTCGGAGTGTCTGTCTCCTGCAGCCGTGACCACACGCCAGGTGCGCACCATTGTGGAAGAGGTCCAGGATGGCAAGGTCATCTCCTCCCGTGAGCAGGTCCACCAGACCACCCGCTGAGAACTCTGCTCCTCCTGGCCAGCCCCCCAGGCTCCCCCACTGACCCTGTAGCCTCTGGATTCCCCAGCCTCAACTCCTGGCTTAGTCCCTTTTCCATAACCCCTTGCCTGACCAATAAAGCTTGTTGACTCATATGGAATTCGTCCTGATTGTAGCCACTGAGGTGGCCCTAGTGAGCAGTGGGTGAACTGGGGGAAAAGTCCGTGGACACCAACTGTTGTTGACTTGGAGGTCAAGGGTGGTCTAGGATCGGGATAAAGAGTAGGTCTGGGCAGGGCTTAGGGGGACACTTTGCATCTCCGAAGGGTCAGTGATCCTTGGGAGGGTGGTCCAGGCAGTGCCAGACCCAGGGTCAGGCCAGCATACCCGGGGAGCTCTTAGGTGGCCTCTTCTTGCCCTGTAAGTAGGTTTTCTCATCCATAAATGGCTGAGGAGATGTCAGGTGGGAGCCAGAGTCCTAAAGGATGACGCATTCAGTCAATTGCTCCAAGAGGGACATGCCCTTCTCCAAGAGGGGGCAGGGGGTGGGTGGGACAGGAATCAGGATCCTCCTGGAAGAGGCAGGAGCATAAGGAAGGTGGGGGAGGCAGGCGGGGTGGTTAGGGCCCACGTTCCTTTGTGAGTCTCAGGAAATCCCCAAAAGGGGTTGTGGGCACCCCTGGGGTACTCCTACTGCCTCACCCCGGGAATATGAACTGTAGTCTAGGCTTCTAGAGAAGGCTGAGGGCCCCAGGCAGGTGTGGGAGAAAGGGTGGGTCCTCTCTCAGGGACGTTTCCTCAAATGGTCAGCTGCTGCTCAGGATGGGGCCCGGGGAGAGTGCCAGGATTGCGGGGGGGGGGGGGGGGGGGGTGAGGTGGAGCAGCACCACCCTCCCCGGGAGCCTGGAGGTGGGGAAGGTGGAGAAGTGCATCCTGGGGAAGGGGGGCAGTCCCTCCCTAGCCACTCCCAGGACCCTCCGGGCTTCAGCCCCTTTCATTCTGGTGGCAGGCAATGAGCCAGGTGGGGAGGAGCCCCGACACCTGGAAGGAAGTCTTCCTTTGAGTAAATCTGGAAACCACTGGGCGGGGCAGGCCTTCCTGGTTTTCTTCAGGAAATGAGAAGGGATTGAAGAGGTTAATGAGAGGAAGGGCGCCCCCGCCTCAATTTGCTGACAGGCCTGGGACTGTTTGCTGCTGTGAAATCAGACCAGGGCCCATCAAACACTTTCCTAGTGCCCGGACACTGAAGGCGGGGCCTGCGCCTGAGCAGCCAGAGCCCCCGAGGCCTGGCGGGGTGCAAGGCTTGGGACTAGTGAAAACCAGGGAGGAGCGCGAAGGGTGGTGGTAAGAGCATGGTCTACGAGGTGAGCAGGTGGCTGTGCGTCTTTGGACAGTTCCCAGGCCTTCTCTGGGTCTCAGAGGCTGCGGTCGCTGAGGAGAGGGATGAGCCTCAACTGATGGTCCTTCCAGCCCTGATCCAGGGGCCGCTGAGGACAGTGAGTTCCTAGTCGAGGCAGGGACCACTGGCTGGAGTGCAGAGCCGGAACCAGAGCAGGCTGGGAGCGCAGCCTCCGCTCCATCAGAGGCTGGTGTCTCCCAGCTGCCTGACCAGCAATGACGGATGGAGGCAGGGGAGGCCCTGTGCCCACCAGGCCCCGCCACACTTCCAGCCACAACCAGAAGAACCAGCCCTGGGTTGAGGGTGGCTCATTTGGATGGTGATCTCATTTATCCAAATGGCAGCCCCAGGAAGCAGGGAGGGTCTGGGAAGAGGCGCCCCATTGTGTGGATAGGGACACTGAGGCTTCAAGGAGCAGTGACTCAGCTCTTGTCGGGGTTATGCTAGGAAGAGGGGCCCCACCCCCTGCCCCGCCCCAGGTTCTTAGGCAGATTCTGCAGATTCTCTCCCTGCAGATCCTGGGGGCCCACCCCTACTGTTGGGGTGACTGAGGAGGGGTCATAGGGTGGGGTGGCCACAGATAGCCCTGGACTGTGCCCCTCTGCTGGGGAAGAAGCTTCTGCCCACAAAGTGAGTGGGTGGGTGGCTCAGGAGGCCGGAGTGGAGAGAAGCCAAGTGTGGAGAGCTGCGCCAGAGGCAGTGGTGCCTGCTGGGGGTGGGGGTCCTTAGGGGATGGTCCTGGGCCCAGACAGGGAAAGCCCTACCCTTTCCTGGAGTGCTCAGCCCATGCCTGGGAAGGTAGGACCACAGGAGGGAGCGATGGGGGGCTGAGACCTGTGGTCCCCTTGGGGAATTTTGGTGGTTGGACTCTCTTGTCGCACCCCCAAGCCAACCCGGGGTGCTGAGGACGCGTGCCTGTGGCTGGATTGGGCGGCCCAGCTGTGGGACTCCACAGTTCATCCACGTACCCTCCCCCTCCCAACCCCGGCACCAAACACTTCACCCCCCCCCCCCCCCCCCCCCCCCCCGCGAACCGGTCTGTAACCAACCTCGGTGCCGCCTTACACACTCTCATGTGATGGACACGCGTGATGGGCCTGATGTCCAGGCCCAGGCCAGGGACAGCAGTCGCCAGCCCTTGTGACTCTTCCTCTGCCACGCCCACGCCCTGAAAGTATGACTGGCAGTGCTTTCTGCAAGGAGACAATGTGGCAGGAACACTCTGTCTGTGGCGTGGCGTCTGTCTGCGCCTCTTCTGCACCGGGCCTGGGGGAAGGAGGAGACACAGGCCCTGGCCTGGAGGGACCCTGAAGGGCTCCGGTTTAGGGGTGGCGGGCAGGGCACAGTGTTGGGGCTGACAATACTCCTTCAGTCCTTATGTGGTGTGGGTAGGGGCGAGGTTGAGGAGAACAGAGGGCGGTTCAGAGCCAAGGCTGTTAACAGAGCTTGATCCAGCCACATGGTCCCCTGAGGGCCCCTTGGTTGTGCAGACCAGTGTGACAGGCTGTGAGAGGGCCCACCCTCGGAAGGGGGGCGTGAAACACGGGGGAGTGGGAGGACCACCTACCATCTGGCTCTCACAGATTCATCCAGATGCTGGGAGCAGTGGCGGGGCCAGAGCCTGGACTGGAAACACGTGTTCACTCCCAGGGAGCCTGCCCCCTCCCTGCAGGCCCCCTGCACCCCCGTCACGGCCTGACCACATGGTAGCGGTAGCGGGGTTGTCTCTAAGTATGCCCTGAGGGCTTTTCTGCCTTGTTCTTTTTATCTGAGTGCCCAGCACAGATCTGGCGCCTGCTTGACTGCACGCTGCTCTGTCCGAGCTCACTGGGGACCTTCTCTTTCTTCACCCTGCCCTGAAGCCTGTGGTTCTGGCTGCCGCCATGGATGGGCTGGGGGCGCTGCAGCAGCCCCCTCTCTCCCCTCAGTCCCCTGAGGGCCTCCCCTTCTTCCCTTCTTCCCCCAGGCGTCTCCTGCTTCCCAGCCTGGCTGGTCTCCAGAATTCCCTATGAGCTCGTAAAACGTCCCCACGATCAGGCTTGTCCTGGGCGATGCTGATACAGTGGGTCAGAGCAGGGTCGGGAATCTGTGTGGGGATCCTGGTGATCAGCCGGGTTGGGGAGTCATTGCATGTTGAGGCGTGCATTGGCCAATGATATTTCCTGGCCAACTCAGGTATGAGATGACCTCATCATACCTGAGACGGGGTAGGTGAAGGAGAGAGGGAAGAGGCCTGGGTGGGGGAAGGAACCCGCTGCCTGGAGACATGCCAGTTTGGTTGGAGTCTGTGCTCTGTGCCCACAGACCTAGTGCTCCTGGCTCTCAGCAACCTTGGGTAGGTTTGCCTCGCTGGCACGCCGGAAATGTGCCCCTTGGTCTTTCTCTGCCAATTCAGATCTTCTGAGGCCCAGATGGAGCCTCTGTTGATATTCCCTCCTTTACTGCTGAGGCTTAGCGTTGGGTAACACTTACCCAGTGGCATCCTGTGGGCCAAACACCCCAGGGCTTCCTGCCATGCGGTGCTGTATTCCCGGCCTTAGTCTTCTGTCTGGGACCAAATGATAGGTTCCAAGGTCAGAAACTATGTCATCATCTTCCCCAACCCCCATGCCCTGGGTGCCACGCACACGGTGGGTGCTTGGTCT
Organism: Prionailurus viverrinus; assembly: GCF_022837055.1. Taxonomy (NCBI): domain Eukaryota; kingdom Metazoa; phylum Chordata; class Mammalia; order Carnivora; family Felidae; genus Prionailurus; species Prionailurus viverrinus. The sequence goes on from NW_025927605.1 coordinate 3,212,437, forward strand.
GCAGTGTTGACTGAGTGGGTTGATGGGTTGGTTGGTAACTTCCTGTAGCTTCTCAGCCCATGCAGATCCCCAAGCATCAGTGCTGGGCTCATGTGCAATCCCACACTGACTCTAGGAATGGTGGAGGGGCAGAGATCCAATTAGAAGGGAGGGAGGTGGGGGCGCCTGGGTGGCTTAGTCGGTTAAGCGTCCAGCTTCAGCTCACGTCATGATCTCATGGTTTGTGAGTTCAAGCCCCCGTCGGGCTCTGTGATGATAGCTCAGAGCCTGGAGCCTGCTTTGGATTCTGTGTCTCTGTCTCTGCCCCATCCCCGCTTGCACAAGCTCTCTCTCTCTCTCTCTCAGAAATATATAAACATTAAAAAAAAAAAAAAGAAGGGAGGGTGGTGGAGGGTGGGCTGAGGCAGAGAAGGAGGACATCCCAGAGACCACAGGGAGAGTCCGTGTAAAGCTCAGGAACAGTGCTGGTGCCGGGTTCGAGTTTCTGCTTCTATTTAACCTGGGACAAGTCTCTCTCTCTGCATGGGGCTTGGTGGCCTCAAAGGTGATTTTTATTTTTATTTGTTTTAAAGAGAGAGAAAATGTGACCAGGGGAGCGGGCAGAGGGAGAGAGAGAGAAAAAAAATCTTTTTTTTTTTTCTTTCTCAGTCTGACTTAGCAGCATAATGTTCTCTAGGTCCATCTATGTTGCTGCGAGACAGAGAGAGAGAGAGAGAGAGAGAGAGAATATCTTTTTCCTTTTCTTTCTTTCTTTCTTTCTTTCTTTCTTGAGAGAGAATCTTAAGCAGGCTCCACAATCCGCTCAGAGCCCGACATGAGGTTCGATCCCATGACCCGGGATCATGACCTGAGCTGGAATCAAGAGCTGGACACTCAACCAACTGAGCCACCCAGGCACCCCTCAGAGTCATTTTTAGTTCCGAGGGTAATGAGTCTGTGGTTGGACCTGAACTCTAGGCCCATCCTGACACCAGGGATGGCAAGGTTTTTGTCCAAGATTCCAGGACCCACTTTGCCCATGTTTGGTGTTGGGAGAGGGGAGCAGGAGCATCGGGTTCTGTCTCCCAGGCCTGGCCCTGAAGGCGTGTGTTGGGTGCCAGCTCTGCTCAGACCTCTGGGCCCTGTTCCTACAAGCCGAGTGACTGATGGGGCGCGATATGGCAGCAGCAAAGTCCTGGTTAGGCTGAGACAGAATTTCCTGTTCCTAGGTTCCAGTAATATCACCCAGCAGTGCTCAGGCCGAGGCAAGCCTTCTTCTGGCTCCTCTGGGGGCCACGGAGGCACTTTAGAACAAGGACAGTGGCCAGTTCTGTGTGTCACCCCCCCAGAGCACCCTGAAGAATCCTCAGCTTTTGGGTTCAGAGCTCCCCAATCCTGCCTCCAGCCCTGAGGCCAAGGTCATGCCCACTGTGGGAAGAGCTCGTTCCAGGTACTGTGGGAGGTAAATGAGAATGGATGTACCTGGTCCCAGCCTGCAAGGCATCGTGGGTGAGTGGAGATGCCCTGAGCCTGGGTTCTAATCCTGGCTCTACAACTTAAAGCTGAGTGACGTTGGGGGAATCACTCCCTCCCTCTGGGTCTCCCTCTCTCCTCCTGACTTCTCAAGGTGAATTCAAGACAATGATGCACGTTGGAGATGCACAGAGAGGGTGGTTGAGGATGGCGGGAAGGGCTCGGACTGGGCCAGCGGACGGCCAGGGGTTCAAACCTCAGCTCGCCGTTGACTGGTGCCTTGGGAAGCCCACTTAACCTACCAGCTCCCTCGTCTGTGAACCTGTGGCGGGAACATTGCCTCTCACAAACTGTGTGGCACGTGTAGGGCACTCCATACAATACTGGAGCATGGCAGATGTGACCAGAGAGGTCACCTTCCCCCTCTTCTCAACTGAACGAAGGAAGCTGTCTAGCCCAGCCTGGAATCTATGGACATTCGAAAGGAAAGCTTTGGGAACAGAGCCTTGGATGCAGTGTGGGGACTCAGAGGCTCCTGGTGGGGTCAGGGGTCACACACGGCACTAATGGCAGGACGGGGACTCCCTCCCACCACAGTTCATGATGGGCATCCATGACTAGGTAGAGCAATGCATTGGGGGTGGGCTGCTCAAAGGGTGGGAGTGTTGGGGTAAAGAAGAGAGGGTGAGGTTGTGGGAGGGAGGTGCCAGAGGGCAGATGTGGGTGTGAGGAGGCAGGTGAGGGGGCACCTAGCTGCAAAGGAGGCATCGGGAACTGAGGGGCCGGGCCACCATTGGGGAGTGGCCAGTGGGGTTCTGTGTGTAGGTCCTTCTGTGTTGTGTCCTCCACTTCTACAGATGAGAAAACTGAGACCCAGAGGGGCTAAAGGATGGCTTACGCTGCATAGCTTGTAAGGGGCAGAGCAGGGATTCGAGCCGACACCCGCCTGGCTCAATGGTACATACTGGTCCCATGGTACCCAATGCTTCTGACGACTCTGGGGGCTCAAAGGCAGCCTCTGACACTGGATCCGATCCAATAAGGGAAAGAGAGTCAGAGAATTAAAAAAAACAACTACTTTAAAAAAAATGTTTATTTATTTTTGAGAGAGAGAAAGAGCACACAGGGGAGGGGCAGAGAGAGAGAGGGAGACACGGAGTCTGAAGGAGTCTCCAGGCTCTGAGATGTTAGCACAGTGCCTGACGTGCGCCTCGAACCCACGGACCGTGAGATCATGACCTGAGCCGAAGTCGGACACTTAACCGACTGAGCCACCCAGGCGCCCCGAGAATTTTTAGAACTAGAAAGGACTCCACGATCAGGCAGTCCAGCAGTCCAGCCTTGTCACTTTACTGAGGGGACACAGAGGCCCAGAGAGGGGAGGCAAGGGGGCCTCAGGTCACACAGAGAGCAAAGCAAAGTTAGACCATGAACCCAGCTCTCCTTGTCCAGAGCTGGGCAGGCAGGATCCCCACAGCACATCCTGAGGCGGCCCCAGGCCGGCATCGGTGAGGCCTTTCTCAGCCAAGGCTGTCACCGTGGGGCAGGGAGTCCTTCACGGGCTGACTCACCGCCTGGGGACGCAGCCGCCACAAAACTGCCTGTGCCAAGGCCCCGCTGGCCCCTTAGGCTCCGGGAACGAGAGCCGGTTCCCGCCGCCCAGCCTGAGTCACGGCCGACTGGTGTTTGTGAGTTTTTCTCTCGGCCCCACACCCCCGGAGCTGGGTGGGAACTCCGAGCAGCACCCAGCGAAGTGAGTCGACCCCGGGTTGAATAATCCTGATCCGGAGTGGGGAGTTGGACGGGACCTGGTGTGATGAAACGGGCAGGGGAACCCTCCGTCAGCAGTCGGGAGGCCCCGCCCTCCCCGGCGCCTATAAAGGTTCGGGGGGTTTGAGCTTCCCCAGCATCCTCCCAGCCTCCCTGAGCACCAATCTCTCCTCTCTGCTGCCTCGCTCGCTCGCTCACTCACCTTCCTCCTGGCATCATGACCACCTGCAGCCGCCAGTTCACCTCCTCCAGCTCCATGAAGGGCTCCTGCGGCATCGGGGGCGGCTCCAGCCGCATGTCCTCCGTGCTGGCCGGAGGGTCCTGCCGGGCCCCCAGCGCCTACGGGGGCCTGTCGGTCTCCTCCTCCCGCTACTCCTCCGGGGGGGCCTGCGGCCTGGGGGGCGGCTACGGCGGAGGCTTCAGCAGCAGCAGCAGCTTTGGTGGGGCCCTGGGTAGCGGCTTCGGTGGAGGACATGGTGGTGGCCTTGGAGGTGGCTTTGGAGGTGGCCTTGGTGCTGGCTTCGGTGCTGGCTTCGGCGCTGGCTTTGGAGGGGGTGATGGCGGCCTCCTCTCCGGCAACGAGAAGCTCACCATGCAGAACCTCAACGACCGGCTGGCCTCCTACCTGGACAAGGTGCGTGCCCTGGAGGAGGCCAACGCTGAACTGGAGGTGAAGATCCGTGACTGGTACCAGAGGCAGCGGCCCAGTGAGGTCAAGGACTACAGCCCCTACTTCAAGACCATCGAGGACCTGAGGAACAAGGTGTGTGGGCCAGGCGGGCGACCCTGGTGGTTGCGACAGGCCATGGCTTCAGCGGCCCTTAGAAATCACTTTCTAGCATCTTTGTTTCACAAACTGGGAGAGTGAGGCCACCTTGGGGGAGTAGACAGAGGCCACTCTGCATTGCTGGCAGAGGGTCCCTTTTCAGCATCCAGCTGTCCGAGCTTGGCTGGAGCCCTGACTCTCTTATTCCCTGCAAGTGATTTTTGCGTTGCTCCCTCAGCTTCTCTCAGCCTGGGGCCGAGGATGGGGTGGTAGGAGCCGGGGGGGCCTCCCTCCGCACACCCTGAGCCGGCTGCAAAAGACACCCAGGCTGGCTGGATGGAAGAGTGTAGGGCCTGACTCGCCAGCCAGGCGACCCTCAAGTTTGGGGACACCGTATCCGCTCCTCTCTGCTCTTCACCCCCGGGCTTTGGGGTCTTGGCTAACGAGGCCTGTCCTTTTACCTTCTCTGTAGATCATCGCGGCCACCATCGAGAACGCTCAGCCCATTCTGCAGATTGACAATGCCAGGCTGGCAGCCGATGACTTTAGGACCAAGTGAGCCACCGCTGTGGTGGGCGGAGTGTGGTGCAGAGGGCGGGGGTTGGGGGGGGTGGGCAAGCGGTGGGGCTGTTGGTTTTGAACCTCAGAGGCCTCGCAGATGGAGCCTGATGCCTCGACCTCTGTCCTGCCAGGTATGAGCACGAGCTGGCCCTGCGCCAGAGCGTGGAGGCCGACATCAACGGCCTGCGCAGGGTGCTGGACGAGCTGACCCTGGCCAGGACTGACCTGGAGATGCAGATCGAAGGGCTGAAGGAGGAGCTGGCCTTCCTGAAGAAGAACCACGAGGAGGTGAGGTCGCTGCTGGTGTTGGCAGCGGGAGGCCGGTTCAGGGGCCAGGAAAGGGCTCAGCTGAGCTGGTCGTCTCCCGCCATCCCTTCCTAGGAGATGCTTGCCCTGCGGGGTCAGACTGGCGGGGACGTCAGTGTGGAGATGGACGCCGCCCCCGGTGTGGACCTGAGCCGCATCCTGAACGAGATGCGCGACCAGTACGAGCAGATGGCGGAGAAGAACCGCAGAGACGCGGAGGCCTGGTTCCTGAGCAAGGTGGGGCTCAGGCGCTCAGCTCTCCTGCAGGACTTCCCAGGCAGGGGCCACCTCTAGGGTGCCTCACGCCTGCTCCTCTTTTCCTGTCTCAGACCGAGGAGCTGAACAAGGAAGTGGCCTCAAACAGCGAACTGGTGCAGAGTGGTCGCACGGAGGTGACCGAGCTCCGGAGGGTGCTCCAGGGCCTGGAGATTGAACTGCAGTCCCAGCTCAGCATGGTATGAAGGACCCCGGCTCGCCGCAGTCCCCAAGTCACCAGTGATGCCGCCGGCCCCTCAATGTTGCCACAATACAGTTCTGCCCCTCTTTTCCCAGGAGTGGGATGGAGGGGTCATTGTACCCATTATATAGACACAGAAATTAAGTCCCAGAACAACAGAGTGACTTTTCTCCACATCGTCTGGCCCATCAGTAGCCCAGCTGGGACCAAAATCCATGTACCTCTCAGGAACATGCCCAGAGGCCTGGGGTGGGGGGGAGCAATGATCACCTCTGTTGACTCTTTCCCTTTCCCCCACTCACAGAAAGCATCCCTGGAGAGCAGTCTGGAGGAGACCAAAGGCCGCTACTGCATGCAGCTGGCCCAGATCCAGGACCTGATCGGCAGCGTGGAGGAGCAGCTGGCCCAGCTACGCTGCGAGATGGAGCAGCAGAACCAGGAGTACAAGATCCTGCTGGACGTGAAGACGCGGCTGGAGCAGGAGATCGCCACCTACCGCCGCCTGCTGGAGGGCGAGGATGCTCAGTGAGTGCACTGCCTTCCTTCCGGGTCCTGCCCTGCAGCCCCTGCAGCCCCGCCGCTCCCAGCGCGTCTAACTGCTCTGCCTTTTCTCCCCTGCAGCCTCTCCTCCCAGCAAGCGTCCAGCCAGTCCTTTTCTGGTAAGGCCCTTGAGGCTCCTGGGTGCCCCTGAGCCCCCAGCCTTCCCTTCTCCCTGTGTGGGGCCTCTAAGCTCCCAGAACCCTTCTCACCCCCTTGCCTCTCCCCCACAGTCTTCTCCTCCTCCTCGTCCCCCTCTGGCCACCAGACCTGGCCCATCCTCAAGGAGCAGGGCTCGTCCAGCTTCAGCCAGGGCCAGAACTCCAAGCACTGAGCTGCCTCTTCCGGAGCCTCCCGCCCGCCCGCCGGCCCCAACCTCCTGAAGGCCTGCGTCAGGGCCCTGTCCTCCCAGCGCAGTCCCCAAGCTGTCTCCCCTCCCCCTCTGCTGGTGGTGGGCTAATAAAGCTGACTTTCCGGTTGACGCAAACCTGTGTGGTGTCTGTTCTTGAACAAATGGGAGGGGGTTGAAGGTGTCTCCCTGAGGCCTTCTCGGACCCCACAGCCTGACGGGTCCAGGAAACAGCAAAGCTCAGTAATACTGGTGGGGTCTTTGTCGAAGACTCCCCTGCCGCCTTGCCCCCCCATATCGTGGGCGTGGGAGGTGGGACGCAGGAGGGGAAGGAGCTCCCACGTGTTGACAGTCACCCTGTGAGGTGGGTGTGGTGAGGCTGGGTTTGGAATGGAGACAGCTCTGCCATTCAGAGGGGTTAAGTAACTTTCGCAAAGTCATGTGGATCCTAAGAGGCATGATTGTGGTTTAAGCCCTGCTGTCTGGTTACAGAGGCCATGCTTTTTTTTTTTTTTTAAATGCCGCTCTCTCGTTTTAGGTATTTTAACCCAAAGACTCCAAAGCTTGAGCTCTTAACTCTACCCTTTGGCTCCTCACATTACACAAGTTTTGTGTTGGGCAGTAGAAGAGAGAGCCTTCGCCTTGGGGATGGTGTCCGTGGTTAGGACTGAACTTTTTTTTCCCAACCTGTCCTCTTCTTCACCCCTTATCAGCCCCTGCTTCTCATCAGGCAGGAGACTGAGTGAAAGGGGTCACCCGGGAAACATCTGTCACCCTCGCCCTGCTTCATCACCACCCTCCACCCCCCCCATGTTCAGACGTGCTGCCTCTCTCCCTAGAGCTGGGTACGGATAACTGACTGGGCCCCTTGCTGTCCATCTCTCCCAGCCCCATTTCTACCTGCTGGGCTCTCTAGAAAGAATATGGCCAAGTTCAAGTACGCGGACATGATCAGGACTCTACTGTTTAATCACCTGTGATGTTCTCTTTCCCCTCCAATGCTTGACCCTCTGTCTCAACCCACTTGGGTGCTTTTCTGTCTGGCCCTGCTCTGTATCCTTGAATCAACCATCCTGTCCCACACCATGGGTGCTTTCCATATTTAAAAAATTTAATTTACAAAACCAATGTTATGTAGGTATCACATAAGTCTTTCTATAAAAAAGAGCCATCCCGAGGCTGTGTCCCATGCCTCCATTCCCACTTCTCACTTTCAACTCTTAGCTATTACTTTTGGCATTTGCCTAATTTCTTTAAATTAATTTTTTAAATTTTTATTTATTTTTGAGAGAGAGAGAGAGAGAGAGAAAGTGAACCGGAGAAGGGGCAAGAGTGGGAGCTGGGGAAGGGGCAGAGAGAGGGAGACACAGAATCCGAAGCAGGCTCCAGGCTCTGAGCTGTCAGCACAGAGCCCGACGCAGGGCTCAAACCCATGAACTGTGAGATCATGACCTGAGCCGAAGTCAGATGCTTAACCAACTGAGACACCCAAGTGCCCCAGCATTTGCCTTATTTCTTAAAAAAATTTTTTTAATGTTTATTTTATTTTTGAAGGACAGAGAGAGACAGAGCATGAGCAGGAGAGGGGCAGAGAGAGAGAGGAAGACACAGAATCCGAAGCAGGCTCCAGGCTCTGAGCTGTCAGCACAGAGCCCGGTGTGGGGCTTGAACTCACAAACCTTGAGATCATGACCTGAACTGAAGTTGGATGCTCAACCAACTGAGCCACCCAGGTGCCCGTTTGCCTTATTTATATAATTTTTAAAAGTGTATTTATTTATTATTGAGAGAGAGCACAAGCTGGGGAGAGACAGAGAGAGGAGACACAGAATCCGAAGCTGGCTCCAGGCTCTGAGCTGTCAGCACAGAGCCTGACGCGAGGCTCAAACTCACGAACCGTGAGATCATGACCTGAGCCGAAAGTTGGACGCTCAACCGACTGAGCCACTGCCTTATTTCTAAACCACAGGCTTATACTACCATTTCTTGATTTTTTTTCAATTTTTTTTCTAATTGCTTGACTTCCCACTCTGAAGGAGAGGGATTCAGCTCTCTTGTACAGCATGGACGCTCCCTACTTCTTCCTATACTTTCAATATATGCTATTTTCATTAGGCAAATGTTTAATTTTACATTATCATGACTATTTAACTATTATTTACAGTCCAAAAACATTTTATGCTATGTTAGATTTCTTTGAGATAAACATCTCTTTTTCAATTTGCTGAGGTTTTCTATGTACTTATCCTAAATTTATTCCCTAATTCACTGCCAGAAGTATAGATCTCCTCCTAACATGTTAAAACACTGAGTATTTCATAAGTTTTATCTTCTTGAAGATATTACTCTTTGGAGCCTGCTGTCCTGCATCCTGTCCCAGCATGTTCTGGGTGCTCTCTATGCCTCCTGTCATCCCGAAATCTTCCTTCACTGTCCTTGTGGACATCCCTTCTTCCTGCATTGCTTCCCTGTTTCCTGGATCCCATGTCTTCCCTTTTCTTTTCTTCCCCCTTCATTTTAGTGAAACACATCCTCTGGCAGTTTCCTGGGAAAGGATTCATAGACGTTTCATGTCTGAAAACATCATGAGTCTACTCTCATTCTTGACTGATAGTTTGGCTGGGTATGGAATTCTTGGTTGCAAATAATTTTCCCTCAGCATTTTGAAGGTATTGTATCACTGCATCCTGGCTTCCAGTGTTGCTACTGAGAAGTCTAATGTTGTTTTGATTCTAGATCTTTTATGCTATCCTATTCCTATTCCTCACCCCAGAGCTTTTAGGCTCTTTTCTTTCTCTCTAGCAGGCTGCAGTATCACATGTTCTCCCTCGATGTGGCTGTGTGGATCTGTTGGATTGGGCACTTGGCAGAATCTTTCAGCATATAAATTCATGTTCTTTACTTCTGGGAAATTTTCTTGAATGTTTATTTAATGATCCCTCCACCCCCCGCCATTTTCTCTCCTTCTGGAACTCCTCTTTTTCCTATGTATTTCATTCTATTTTTCTTCTACCTTCTCTTTTTTTTTTTGACTTTCTGAGATTTTCCTAAACTTTACCATCCAATCTTATGATTTAGTTTTTAAAATATCAGATATATTTTTAGTACCCTATAACTCTGGATACTTTTTAAAAATAGTCTCTTGTTCTTGTTTGAAGATCCAAGATTTCCTCTTACCTCATTAACCCTATTGATCAGGGCTTTAACATTTCTTCCATTTCTGTCATCATTTCAATTTCCTCTCAGCTGCCTTTTTCCTGGTTTGTCTCATCTCTGTCCTTTATGTCAGAGGTTTCCCTCAAATGTCTGGGGTTCTTGGTTGTCTACTAATATTTATGGGTAAGGTAAGAAGTGTGTAAGGAATGGGTAAGGAATGTAAGTGTTTGTGTGTACAGTAGGGGGACTTTCCCCCAGTGAGTCTCACTATAGAATAATCTGGTGCAGAATATGCTGTTTTATGGGGGGGACCCCAAATGTCAGTATCTGTAGGCTTTTTCTCTTGGGTAGGGTCTTCCTCAGGAAGGAAGAGCTACCAGCTTTCAGGAAGCTATGTGGAGGAAGGGGACTGAAAGAGTCTCAGTCTCAGTTAATCTGACTTATATCAGTTTATTGCCCCCACTGTTAGCTGTGCTTGGTCTCTCAAGGTTTAGTCCTTCTGGGTAAATTCTCCAGAGTGCACTTGGTCTCTCAGGGTTTAATCCTTTTGGGTAAATTCTCCAGAGTGCACCCCCAGCTTCTCCTGGGATAAGGAGGAGTTATTGGCATCAGAGGTTGGGGTAGAAAGGAGCTATGGAGGTCTCAATGATTTTTATATGAACTTTTGACCCATTTGTCTTCCTCCTTTCAGCCCATGTGCACTCCCCTTTCAGATGTGCCTGGTGCCTCCTATTCCAGAACCTTCCCAGGGTCCTGCTATGTGAATCTGCTTGCTTCTTGGCTTCTCCCTGGGAAAGCGCCAAGATTATTTTTTGTTTGTTTGTTTTCCAGATTCCAAAACTTTCATACCGCAATCCCTTTTCCTGGTCTCTTTGTCTAATACATGCTTTATCCATTTATGGTAATTTTAGGGATGTCTAGAGGGGTGGTGATAAATGATACATTTAACCTCCAGTGTCATCCGGAGTCCCTGCTTTATACATGGCAAAATACTTTTCATCTTTCAAGGCTGCTGAGTCTGATTCATCACTCTGCAATCCATAATCATTGTTGGTTGTTCAGTAGACATGTCTCTTTTTTTATGGTCAACGATCCTGTCTTCCAGGCCATAGGTGAGTTTATGATTCAGCTGAACCCCAAATCCCATTTCCCAAAGGCAATCACTAATAACATTTTGGTGAATTTCTTTCACATATATATTACAGATCTATCTATCTATCTATCTATCTACAACCACACTATACTGTTTTGCATTTGATTTTTATTAATATTTTTTTGGAATTTTATTTATTTATTTTGAAAAAGAGAGCATGTGTGCATGTGCACAAGCAGGGGAGGGGCAGAGAGAGAGGGAGAGAGAATCACAAACAGGCCCTGTGCTGAAAGATGACAGGGAGCTCCCGACATGGGCCTGAAGTCACTAACTGTGAGATCATGACCTGACCGGAAATCAAGAGTTGGGTGCTTAACCGACTGAGCCACCCAGGAGCCCCTGATTTTTATTAATATTTTAAGAGAAGTGTTATACGTGTAATGCTGTTTCCACTGTTTTTTGTTGTTGCTGTGGCAAATTAAAATAATACAGCAATGACATCTTTCTGCATAAAGCTTTTACAAATATTTTGCATTATTTCCTCAGGCTTAATTCTCATAAGTGTAATGATTAGGTGAGAGGATAACAAATGTTTTAAGGATCTTGACTTGTGCCGTCAAATTGATTTAAAGAGAAGTGGTACCAATTTACGGACTTTCCAGCAGGGAATGAGGGTGCCTATTTCAAAACCTGCTCACCAACTTTGGGTGTTATCTTTTAAAAATCTCTTTTCTTTAAAATGTTTATTTTTGAGGGGCGCCCAGGTGGCTCAGTCAGTTAAGTGTCTGACTTCAGCTCAGGTCATGAGCTCACGGTTTGTGGGTTCGAGCTCCGTGTTGAGCCTGCTGGAGCCTGCTTTGGATTCTGTGTCTCCCTCTCTCTCTGCTCCTCCCCCACTCACACTTTGTCTCACTCTCTCAAAAATAAATGAAAAAAAAATTAAAAAAATAAAATGTTTATTTGAGAGAGAGAGAGAGAGAGAGAGAGAATGAGCGGGGGAGGGGCAGAGGATCCGAAGCAGGCTCTGCACTGACAGCACAGAGCCCGATGGGGGACTTGAACTTACGAACCTCGAGATCATGACCTGAGCTGAAGTTGGATGCTCAATGGACTGAGCCACCCAGGTGTCCCCTAAATCTTTTTGGTTAATTGGTTCATCTGTCACTTTTAAACCTGACGTTATGGAAAGACCCTCACATAGAGAGAGCGTCCTGGCCTGGGCTGCCAAACACAAAACCCCCCAAAAAACCTTTGTTAGGGTCTCCTAGCTAGTTAGTAAAATTCCCTGAGAGCAGGAACCATGTTTCTCCCTTTCATTATTATATCCTGTGGAAATAAAACATGACCCCCCTTAAAGGATGCTGTCAAGGCAGAAGTATGAGCAAACTGGCTTCTCTATTCGGAAATGTCTTGCTGCCTGGATTTCCCAAGCTAAGATTCCAGTCCCAAATCAGACGGCCTTTCCCACTCCGTGAGATCCTGGCACCTGAGAGGAGTCAGTGGAGTGCTCCAGAACGTTCTTGTAACTTTATTTTGAACACACCCTCCGATTCTTTATGCTTGAGTTAGTGTCAAAGTTTGTGAAATATTGTTTTCGATAATTGCATAAAGAGCTAAAACAATGGCTGGGGTGAGAATTAATGATAGCCCATAAAGTGTATCTGCTGATGTAAATGAATGAGTGGTAAGCCCGTCAGGTTTTGCCTTCTTTGGGCCCATTGTTTCCTAGAGCTATAAAAAGCACAGCGTCCCTCCTTGTGTCTGAGATAAGCAATTTCTTATGTTTGCCTTCCCACCTCCGAGGCTTGTTGTTTGAGACCTTCCAACAGCTCCCTGAAACATAAACACAGAGGAAGCTCTTTGTTTTGCTGCTTCCCACAACCCTTAGCACCCTGCACGTGTGGGACACTCAGTAAGGATTTGTGGAGTCAAGCCATGGGTTTGGGGTATAGACCTCTGCTCTTTCAGGTCTTCATGGAATCTTCTCAGAAGGGGGTTTCTTTCTTGTTTTTAAAGTTTATCCATTCACTGAGAGAGAGGGAGAGAGAGAGAGAGAGAGAGAGAGTGCAAGTGGGGGGCAGGCAGAGATTGAGAAGGAGGGAGAATCCCAAGCAGGCTCTGCACTGTCAGCACAAAGCCCAATGTGGGGCTCGAACTCATGAACAGAGCGAGCATGACCTGAGTCGAAGTGAGACGCTTCACCGACTGAGCCACGCAGGCGCCCCTCAGAAGCAAGTGTCTTGAGGACAGGGCTTCTCTGATCCCACGTGCCCCTTGCCATGTTGGTACAAGGCAGCCGCCATGGTAGGTGTTGAGAAGAGCTGCATGGAAGAGAAGGCGAGTGTCCGCCTGAGCCGTGGAAGGATGGCAGCCTGGTCGGCAAGAGCTGAAGCACCGAGAAAGTAGAGAGCTTTATGTGGCCTTTCCTCTGATGTACTGCGTGGTCACTGCCACGGGAGGATATGGCTCTGCATCCCCCTTTTCCCGACAGTCCAGGACCCCTGAAGGGCTCTGAGCAGGTCAAGGGGTGTTACAGCAAAGATGTCAGCTATTTAGAAAGAGAGTCCTCTTCTGACTTGACTCCCTGTGAACACATTGCTGGGGCCTGGGGTCGCTTTCTCTCCTACGATTATAGGATTGTTACACACAAAACAGGTAGGTTTTGTTCCTTCCAGCTTTTATCTGCCATATGAATAGTGTGACAACATAAACAGAAATATACAAAACAGGGGCGCCTGGGTAGCTCAGTCAGTTGAGTGTCCGACTTCGGCTCAGGTCATGATCTCAAGGTTTGTGAGTTCAAGGCCCGTGTTGGGTCTTGTGCTGACCGCTCAGAGCCTGGAGCCTGCTTCGGATTCTGTGTCTCCCCGCCCCCCACCCACCCCGCTCCTCCCTCGCTCTCACTCTCTCTCTGTCAAAAATAAATAAACATTAAAAAATAAACATTAAAAAAGAAAAGGAACATAAAACCCAAAAACATTCATCCATCGTTCTGTCCCCAGAGTCTTTAGTCTCTTGGGCTCCTTTCTGGCTTCATTATGTGTGAGTACACATCAGTGATGATTTTCAAATGACTAAGGGGTTTCAATATTAATAGAATAGAATAAATTAATAGAAATAAGAGACCTTGCACATAGGAGGGTGCATTATTTATAGTGACCGAAAAAGGAAAACAAAGTGACTACCCCTTGGTCAGTCTTATAGAGCTGGGTAAATTGTGGTCCACTCATACTAGGCGATATTGAGAAGCCACTACAATCAACAAATTGGAACTATGTCAGATGGCAAGAGGACTCTTGGAGGCACCGGGGAAAGGGAAATAAATGCACGCTGCAGAAAAACACAGGCAGTGTACTGATATCACTTGTGTGGATAAACAAACCCAGCCCCTTGTCTAAATAACGGCATATGTGTGTGTATAATTACACGCACACCTGAAATATGAAAGGGACATATGTTACTAACATGGGTTACCTTGGGGGTAGGGTGGGAGCCTGAGGTGGGTGTAGGGGATAGTAGAGGGAAAGAAGAGATCCAAGAAAACAGGAAAGAAAAAAAAAAGAGTGCACCTGCTTTTATACACAAAATTGTGTATGTGTGTGTATGAACAAAGACATTTTTTATTTAAAAAATATTTTTTAATGTTTATCTTTATTTTTGAGGCAGAGAAAGACAGAGCATGAGCAGGGGAGGGGCAGAGAGAGAGGGAGACAAAGAATCAGAAGCAGGCTCCAGGCTCTGAGCTGTCAGCACAGAGCCCGACGCGGGGCTTGAACTCGTCAATTGCGAGATCATGACCTGAGCTGAAGTTGGACGCTCAACTGACTGAGCCACCTAGGCGCCCCAGAACAAAGAAATTTTTCAAATAGAAAATTTAAAAACCATAAAATTAGTTCATCTTGAATACCACATCAACTTCCTAGTTAAAAACAGATTGCACACACCAATATCCTGGTCTGTCAATTTTATATTACCTTGTAATAGATTTTTTTTTTTTACCATTTTAAGAATTTTTAAGTGTAGAGTTCAGTAGTGTTAAATATATTCACAATGTTGTTCAACGGATCTCTAGAATTTTTTTCATCTTGCAACATGGAAGCTCTATACTCACTAAACCCTAAATTCTGTTTTCTCCTGGTAACAAACTTTCTACTTTCTGTTTCTATGGCTTTGGCTACTTTAGATACTTTGTATTAGTCCTTTTTGTGATGGGCTTATTTCATGTAGCATAATGTCCTTAGGGTTCATCTGCGTTGTAGCCTGTGATACCATACAATAGATTTTAACTTAACTTTGTATTTAGATAATAATATGACTACAGAAATCAAAAGTGATAACCAAAAGGAGGGAAAAACCATAAAGCAAGACTGTAGTCCCTTGTAGAAGGTAATGTGGAATAGTGGAAGGAGGCAAGAGGCCAACCTGTGGTTAAACTTGGAGCATAACCTTGGCTGATCCCTTCCTCTCTGAATTTTGGTTCCTTCTTCTGCGAATTTAGGGTATTAGTACTTACCTGAAGAGGACCCGTTATTACATTTGATTCTCACACCAAAGCTGGGGAAAGGCAGTTGCATTCTGCTTCCTAAAGTTGAGTTTGAGCAAATGTCTCCTCCCAGCCTGCTCTCTGCCAAGACTCCTCGCTATGTCCCTGCACTGTACTCAGTCCATCTTACAGGTGCAGAAACCAAAGCTCAGGGAGGCTGAGCGACCTACTTAAGGATGCATGACTGGTAGGTAAGCTATCAGAACAGGGCCCTCTCATGCTACCTGCGTGTTGATCTTCCAGATGAGCAGAATCCTGGCTTTGCTGGACTTGGTCAAGTTTGCAGAAAGGGCGAGTTCTCGCAGGAGAGGAGTGAACTCAGCTCTGGATCCACTAAGGGGCTGGTCTGGGCCAGGAGTTGTGCTGGGCTCAGGGTGGGTGGTGCTATGGTGGCCAAGCTCTTCTTCCTCAGCCCTGTCTTGGCCGATGCCGCCCCCCCCCCCCTTCTCCCCCAGGTAGTAATTTGGTAGGGCATTTACACCATGGAAATGGTAAATGCTACGAATCAGGGCTAGATTTGTTGTGTTTTATTGATTGTCTAGACTTAAGAAAACCCAGACTTAAATATTTTAAGGAAACATGTTAAAAATAATGCAGACTAGGGGTGCCTGGGTGGCTCAGTCGGTTAAGCGTCTGACTTCAGCTCAGGTCACAATCTCACAGTTCGTGGGTTTGAACTCCACATCAAGCTCTGTGCTGACCGCTCAGAGCCTGGAGCTGCTTTGGATTCTCTGTCTCCCTCTTTCTCTGCCCCTCCCCCACTCATACTCTGTCTCTGTCTCTGTCTCTCAAAAATAAATAAAACATTAAAAATTTTTTTCAAAAAAAATGTGTCATGTCTCTAGCCATTGCATTGTTAATAGCAAAACCTGCAAGAAAATGTGCTTTCTGGATTTGAAATCTACAATCTGGTTCGGCAAAGAAGTCACTTGTGTCATTGATGAATGGCTCGAGTTAGGGCATACGTCTGTGCTGTTTCCCATTGATCTTCCTCCTCAACACAAACAAAAATTTCAACTAGCCTTCGTGTCAGAACCATACTTGCTTGTCAGTTGCCACCAGAAGCAGGTTGCAAGAGCTTGGCAAAAACCAACAAAAGCATCCCATGAAGATCGATGGACTCTGTGGCATTTATTACAAAGAGTACTTCTTATTATTTGTGAGTTAAGTGCTGCATAGCCCTTATAGTAGTAACATTTATAATACTTATATTATTATTATATTATATATTATATATTATTATATTATTATAATCTGTATATAACATTTTATATATTAGTAAAATACCTTATTTATTATATATATCTATTTCCCATCTCAGGTGCTTCGGTTTGGGTTCCAGAAGCAGAGCCTTCAACAAAAACTTGAGTGCAAGAAGTATTTCTGGGTGGAGTTCACGAAACCCCATTAGGGGGTGGGTAGTTGGGACGGGGAAGGGGAGGAAGCTAACAAGGGGTGCGTGACCAAGCAAGTGAATGCTGTGGACAGCTGTAGCGTAATCCTTAGGGACAGTGAAGAACAAGCACCTCAGAGTTTCTCCCAAGGGACGAGGGAGCTGGGGTATTTATCCTCCTAACCTGATAGGCTGAGGATGCTTTTAGTCAGGGGAGTGGTGTTAATTCTCCAGCACCACAGCCTGTCCTGTGCACAGGCAGAATGGGCTCTGATGGCCAGAGAAGACCCTCAGGCAGAGGTCTCTGGTCATGACAGTTGAAGTCTGGCCAGTAAGTGCCCAGGAGAAGTGGTCAGAGCTTGGTGCTCATAGGAGGCAGGCCATGATGCTGCCAGGGTTAGGGGATCTGGCT
This sequence comes from Prionailurus viverrinus, assembly GCF_022837055.1. Classification (NCBI taxonomy): domain Eukaryota; kingdom Metazoa; phylum Chordata; class Mammalia; order Carnivora; family Felidae; genus Prionailurus; species Prionailurus viverrinus. The sequence goes on from NW_025927605.1 coordinate 3,229,232, forward strand.
TTATGGAGCACCTTGGCACTGTTGGGACACCTCCACGTTCAGTGGCAGCTGGGAGGTGCTTGGCCCTTGGAGACTGAGGTCCAGTGGGGAACTTCTTTGCTTTTACCTCTCTGTGTCTATAACATGGACCCAGTAATGCCCTCCCCAAGGGAGTTTGTAAGATTAAATGAGAGTATCGGTGGAAATGTCTAGCATGGTGTCTGATAGAGGCAGGGCTCAGTGAGTAGAACCTCTTGGTGACCTTCAGAATCTCTGAAGAGAGGTTCTTCTCAGACCTCAGAACTTAGAAGATGTTTGTGTCTCTGGACAGTCAGATATACCTCCGTCTTAGCAACGTTTCATATTCCATCATGTTTTCCTTTTTGCCTTGGCTGCCAGGAAGCCCAGAGGTAGATCAGGTATAGAAACCTCTTCTGTACAGTTTTGCGATAGACACACACTGGGGCTTAGCTCATAAAGGTTGGGGCCAAATCTGTGCTCTCCTTCTTCCGATACCCAGATCCCTCTTCCTTGGTCACGGACATGGGGCATGTGTGCCTGTTGGGTTGGTCATATGAGATTTTGGCCACTGGCCATATCAGCCTTCCCTGGGGTTTGTCAAATTTGAGCTGATCTTCTCTGGCCATGAGGCTGAAGGGTGAGTTCAGGGCTCCCTCAGTTATGGTTCCAGACTCGTGAGAGTGTCTGGCCTGTGCAGGTGAAGCCAGGAGGCAGATCAAGGCTGAGGGGTGTGTGTGTGCATGTGGGTGTTTGCATGCCTGTGTTGGGGCAGGAGGGGGAGAGAGGGAGAGAACAATGAGTCAATGAATTGCCTCTTTGTGAAGTGTTGCCATTCCATTGCTTGCAACCAAAACATGTATTTTTTTTTTGAAGTTTATTTATTTATTTTGAGACAGATAGTGCACAGGAGGGGCAGAGACAGAGAGAGAGAGAGAGAGGAGAGAGAAGGAGAGGGAGGAAGAGAGAGAGAGAACGAGCAGAGCAGGGGAGGGGCAGAGAGAGAGGGAGACAGAGAATCCCAAGCAGGAGCTGTCAGCACAGCACCCAACGTGGGGCTCGAACTCACGAACCATGAGATCATGACCTGAGCTGAAATCAAGAGCCGGACGCTTAACTGACTGAGCCATCCGGGCTCCCTGCAATCAAAAAAACATGTTTATCAATATACCCTAGTACCTAATTTTTGATTTGTCTTCAACCCTTTTTGGATATTTTCAGTTTTATTATACACATGTCTTTTATCATAAGCTGACCCAGCTCCCCCTCTTTTGCAGGTGAGTGACCTAGAATCGGTGTGTGTGTGTGTGTGTGTGTGTGCAGATGTCGCCCCCGCTGCACCGATAGCCAGGGCGGGGAGAAGAACCAGGCCCAGGATGTCGAGTGGCTGGTGGGGCTTCCCCGGGTCTCAGGGCCTCATGGGGACACCTGCACTGGCTGCTTCCTCGTCCCCTTCCCTCCCAGTCAGGGGAGGCAGTGCTGGGCCTCCATCCGCAGAATGTGGGCCCCATGCCAGCTCTCAGGCCCTCTCTCCTCACACCCAAACCGTCCTGCTGACTCTTCCCCAGCAGGGCTTCTGGGCCTGCCCATTCCCATAGACTCCGCCCTGGCCGGGCCGTCAGACTCAGCAGTTCATCACCTCAGCCTGCTGGCCTCAGCAGCCCTCCCAAGGCCTCCCCATTCCTTCCACCACTGCCCACCACTATCCTGGACCCTCTTTGTTCTTTGTCTCTGTCTTTGCCTGAATTGTGACACTTGGTCTCCATTTGAGCTCACCCACTGTCCCCCCATTGGTCAAACTCTGGGGCTTACTTTAAGAGAACTTTTTGCTACACGTCGACTCTGTGCCGAGCACCCTGCTGGCCGCTTGCCATGAATTATCTAGTCCTTTCAATAATCCTGCAAGGTAGGAACTGTTATGATGCCCATTTGATAGGAAACGGGGCTGGGAGGGCCGCAGTGACTTGTCCAAGGTCACGTGGCTCGTCATTGAGGGGTGCCTGGCCTAGAGCCCTGGCCTGACTGACTTGGGAGGCCCTGGTCCTTCCCCAGTCCAACGTGATGGCTCAGTCTGGGGCAGCACAGCACTGAGACCACTTCCTAACCTCTGGCTGGTGGGGGTCTTTTCCTTTCCGCCCGTGAGGCTGAAGACACCCGGGGACCTCTTTCCCATCTCGCCCCTGCCCTTTGTCCTGCGGCCTGGAGCTCGGGACTCCTGACACAGCCATTCCAACTCAGGCGCTGACTTTCCTCTCGACTCACCGCTGGTGCTGCAGTTCCCACAGCCACGCCCCTGCCTGGGAATGCCCTCTCCCCACTCCACCCATGGAGGGCTCTTCCTTCTTTCAAAACCTGAGTCAAACGCACCCTTTCCAAGAAGCCTTCTGTGTGCTACCCACCCCACCTGGTGACTTCTTGGCTCCAGGCTCCCCTCAGAGAGCAGAGTAGGCTCTACCCTCATTTTTGCCCTCCCCCATCAGACTGGGCATCCCCAAGGACAGGGACTGTGTCTCCCCAAACAGGCTGGGGTAATTATACCAACTTAATGTGCTGACCACCTACTATGTGAGAGACACTTTGTGGCCCTCTCAGGCACTGTGGTAAGCTCTCTTGGGGGGGTGGCACGTATCACAGAGGCAGTAGGAAGGCTGAGAAGGGGAAGGTCAGGTGATCCAAGGTGTTGGGGTTGGGGCTTCCCGGCAGAGGAGAGGTCTGAGCCAACCCCATCTCTTGCCTGGGTAGTGGCAAGGCAACATCTTCCTGGCTTTGCCTTTCTTGTCCCTTCTCCCGAAGTACGTTCCAGGTGGATGCCAGAGTGGCCTTTGTGAAACACAGCTGACAGCGTAACTCCCGTGTGTAGAACCTTCGGTCCTCCCTGTGTTGTTAGGATAAAGTCTGGGCTCCTTAGCTCCACGTGTATGATCCGGCCTCTGTTCTTAGTTCTGCCAGGCAGTTCAGCTCTGTGTTCTAACGACACTTAGGTGCTGCATTGTCCTCAGACCAGGGTTGCATGCCACTGAGTCTTTGCTAAGGTGAGCAAATGGGATGTCCCTCTTCACTTCCTTTGTTGCTCAGCATCTATTCACTGTCAAGGTTCAGCTAAGTTGAGAACTCCTGTGGCCCTGGTCCTTCCCCAGTCAAGGTGGATGCTTGTCCTCCCTGGGACAGGTGTGATGACCGCCCTTTCTCTGTCTTCCATCCATCCTTTCCCAGCTTCCCGCCCACCATCTATCCACCTTCTATTCTTCTATTTCCATCCATTATCCTTCCTTTCATTCATCCGTCCATCCACCTGCCCATCCATCGATCCATCCATCCATTCATCCATCCCAAGTATCCTTTCACATTCCCTTATCACCTTCCCATTCCTCTCTTCCTTCCTCCCACTCCTCCTTCCCTTTTGTTCATTTTCCATCTACTTTATGCCACACAGTCTGCAGAAGATCGTATATTAAATCTGTGTGTTGAACTGAAGCTTGGCCTTAAGGAACATGAAAAATTTGAGCAGGAAGAGAGGACAGAAGCGGAAATTCAGGCAGAGGCTGGAAGATGGAAGGTGATGTAAGGGTCAGTGAGGGGACTGGGTTGTTGGGGGTGGAGTTCAGTTTTCAGTGAGCATTATGGGTAATTGGCTAGAGAATATAAGCCTTACTTTCCCTGAGTAGGTAGCTCATAGATGGTTAGTGAACCCATGTGTTGCTGGGCTTTGGCTATCTAACTCTTCATGTTCTTAACAACCTAAATGTGATTCTGGGGTGCAGGCACAGCTCTTTTCAGCCCACACATTCTCAGCCTGCCTAGCTCAGATTTCTGGGAGGCACTTGTCACACATTTCATAGTCAGGTGACTAGTTAGGGTCCCCCCTTGGGATTCTCAGACCTCTGCCATTTCTGCAAAGCAAGCTCTGATGAGTGACTTTGGACATGACCTTTTCCATCTCAGGGCCTTAGTTTTCCCATCTGCAAAGTTAAGAGGTTGGTTTAGATGACCCCTGATCCCCTTTTTGGCTCTGACTTTCAAGGACCGTTCTCTGTGTTTGAAAAGCGAGGCTCACAGCCAGGAAGAGCTGGAAATGAATCCTGGCTGAGCGGCTTCCTCACTGTGGACCTTGCAAATTTCCTCAACCTCTGAGCCTTTTGCATCTATAATGTGGGACAGTCGATTTCTGTCCTGTCATCCTTAGCAGCTGGCAGGTACAGACAAGGCCATGGACACTGAAACACTTGGCTGAGCCCATCTGTTGTGTCAGTGAAGGCTCTCACAAGGACAAGGCCCAGATGGGCAGGCTGGCCTGGGAAACCAGTGGGTGGCAGACCTTTCTAGAGGAAAGAGGACTCAGGGCCTCGAGGAGGTACTCTAGGCTCCCGATTGCCTCCTGTGTCTGCAATCCTGCCTGCCAGCCTGCTCCCTGCCCCCATGCTAGGCCAGCATTCCTGGAGGCAGAAATCGAGCTCTAGGTCAGCTCAGGCCTCAGTCTATCACTTCTAGAAGTGACAGCCCTCAGCTCTAGGAGACTTTTACCCGTGCTACAGGCAAGCAGCTGGCTGGGACTTGGTGGAGAAAAGGATGGGCAAAAGTGAGAAGGGTGGGCAGGGAATGGTGTGGAGGGACAGGGAAGGAAGGGCAGGGGATATAGGACTCTGCTGGGAGGAGAGGAGGAGCCCAGCCTCTGGCAGAGGTCTGAGAATACCAAGGAGGGGGGGGGTTCTAATTAGTCACTTGACTATGAGCCTCTATGGACCTCAGACTTCCTACCTGTGACATGGGGAGGACACTGACTGTCCTATTTTTTCCTCCAGGCTGGTGGGGGCCTAAGGAATGACTCTAGACATTAACGACTACAGAAATAGTTGGTAGGTCTTCCAGGCAAGTAGTCTGGGAGCATCTTAGGGTACAGAGTCTGGCTTTGGGGGCTGGATTAGAAAGGAAGAAAGAGTTCTTTCTTGGGCCTGGATTTCCTTCTCCAATGTGTTTCTTAAAAGCCACATTCCTTCAAGGAGTCCAGGGCGAATGAGGGTCTTAAGCTCACTTAAGTTTAAGATGAAGAGCTCTTGGGTATCAAGAGCTCTTTCCCACCACAAATGGATGCAGAATTAGTCCAAAAAAAAAAAAAAGGAGTTGAAGGAGAAACAGTATGGTTGAATAGTCTCAAAGTATCTTCTTGAAGGTATTTATTAATTTCAATGGGAAAAACAGTAACGCTACAATGGAGAAATCCAGCAAATACTACCTTAGCCAATGGACAGCAGTAAGACCCATTCAATTAATGTCTTCCATACCTGAGCTGAGGCACTGAGAAGGACACACCATTTCTGTGGTTGTCTTGCCAAAATGCATAACCTCAATCTGATCATGAGGAAATATCAGGAGAACCCAACCTGGGGGATATTCTACTAGTCGCCTTCCAAACTGTCAAGGTCGTGAAAGATAAGGACGGACTGAGGAGCTGTCATAGATTGAGAGAGACCAAGGAGACGTGACAACCAATGGAATGTGGGGTCCTGGGTGGGATCTTGCAACAGAGAAGGGACATTAGCAGAAAAACCGGTGAAATTCAAGTAAACTCTGTAGTTAATTAATAGCATTGGGTCAATGTTAATTTACTTGTTTGAATCATGGTACAATGTTTATGTAACATGATTGTATTGGGGAAGTTGGGTGAAGGGTGCATATGAACTCTCTGTATTACTTTCACAACTTTTTATTATCTCAAAATAAAAATTTTAAAACAAAAATAAAAAAAAGCTCTCCTCCAGAGCAGCTGTCTATACGTAAAGGACCCAGAGAAACTAGGTGGTGGGAACCGTGGCCCGGACACCTGAGAATTCTGTCTCTCTGCTGCCCACTCCTCAGCACCCTTCTATGTTGAGCTAACAGCTGCCCCCAGAAGCCTTCCAGATCGGCCCTGCCCGCATCTTATCACAGTCATTCATCCACCACCTTTTCACCACTCTTGCTGTGATGTGGACAGTTCCTGGTCCGTTACACATGTAGTGGGTTGGACAGTGCCCCCCGCCAATTCACATCCACTGGAACCTCAGAATGTGACCTGATTGGGAAACAGGGTCTTTGCAGATGCCATTATGGTAAGAATTGAGATGAGAGCACACTGGGTGAGGGTGAGCACCAAACCCAATGCGTGTCCTTAGAAGAGACAGAAAAGGACACAGAGAGAGACACAGACACAAAGAGCCACGTGAAGCCGGAGGCGGAGATTGGAGTTGTGTCACCACAAACCAAGGATTGCAAGGAGCCACTGGGAGCTGGAAGAGGTAAGAAAGGGTTCTCCCCTGGAGCCTTCAGACGGAGTGTGACCCTGCTGACAACTTGATTTTGGACTTCCAGAACAGTGAGAGAATACACTTCTGTTGTTTTAACCCACAAAGCTTGGGGTAATTTATCAAGGCGGTCCCAGGAAACGAATACATATGAATTGTGCTTTTCTTATGCTTGTCCATGTCTTAAGTACTTTTGATGCGTACTTCTCTTCCCTTTCAGGCTGGGGGCTTCTTAAGGGCAGGGGCAGTCTCTTCCATTAGACGGGGCTCTGAAGACAAGGGGCTGTGCCTCTCTCCTCAGACTGGGCTGTCACTAGGTCCCCTCCTTCCTTAGGAACCCATCCCCTGGTGCCCAGCCCATCCTCAGCACACAATGCAGGCTCTGTGGGGGGCTGCTTGGCCCTTCTGCCTCACCTGTTTGGGTTGGCATTGATCCTCCCCTCCATAGGCTGGCAGGAAGGCTCACCAACCACAAGAGACACCACCCTAGGCTCATTTTGGCCCCCTCCTCTTTGGGATAGGTAGAGTGAGGGCCAGGTCATGGTGCCCACTTAAAGCTTGTTTAAGAGTCTGGGGCCCAGCGGACAAGCCCTCATCCCTTTAATCCCTGTTGTCCAGAAAGCTGTCTCTCCTCCAATGTCATGAGCACCAGACTGGACCATTTGTGCCTAGTTCCACGTCTGCAGAGATCAGTCCCAGGATCGAGGCCAGGGGTCTAATCCTGGGCGCTGGCCGGAAAGGGGTGGGGGACCTCAGACTTGTGTTCCAGGCTGGGGTTCTGGGGTCCGGAGGGACAAGGAGGGCTGGCAAAAGTCTCTTCCTAGATTGTGTGCGTGAGTGTACATGTCGCTGGTTCCCTGTGCTCTTTACTTTTGGATTTCCCTTGGAGGTGGACAAGGAAGGAGCCTCTTTTGGGTTCCACCGAATCAGGTGGAAGGTTGGGGGAGGAGAGCTTTGCCCACGTCCTGTGCTCTAGGGATTTTATCCGTGGCTTCCTGCCGTGGAGGGAGACAGGGTGGTGGGCAGCACAGAGAAAGCTGGTGTTGGGCTCTGCACCCACTCCTGTCCCGCAGGTCTCTGTGGAGGCTGCATTTTTCTCTGGTAGGTACCCCCCTGCCCCACCCAAGGGCAGTATGCCTCCTAACAAATGCATCTGTCCCTCAGCCAAAATCCCTGCTGCCTCTCACTGGGGTAGTTGTAGGGCTGGGCCGGGTGGGGGACCATTCCCTGGAAGGAGATTAGAGTGTCCGTCAGGGGTGGGTGGGGCAAGGCGGGGCCCTTGCTTACTCATCCTTGCAAGTCCTTGGGCGGCAGATTTGGGGAGCCCACAGCCTCAAGTGTCTGTCTCAGCATTGTCTTCTGAGCTCCTAAGCCCCGGAGAGGGGGTGCTCCCTTGGCATGTGCTTTGGTGGCAGCCAGAGTGGCGGGGAGAGGGAGGCTTTGCTTCCCTCCTGGGAGCTGTTGATCCCAGGAAGAGCGTTGGAGCCTGCAGCGGGGGCTGTTGGGGCCTGTCTGGGGAGATGGGACGTGTCAGGCAGCCCCAGACACGACTGCATTCCTCCCAACATGCCTGCTGGGGTCCGTGGGGCTGAGGGGCTGGCGGGAAGGCGGGTGTGGCCGGAGGGGGTGCCTCTGGAGGCTGCCCGGGAGACGTGGGGCAGCTGAGGTCCCAATATGCAAGCCTCTGAGGCAGAACCAAAGGGACCCCTGGAAATGTCCCCCTGAGCCTCAGGGTCTCAGGAGTCAGGGACCCTCGAGTACACTCCCAAGTGCCTGCACTGCCTCTCCACCCCCAAATCTCTTGGGCCAGCAACGCAAGGGGCTCAGACCAGGGTGCCCGAGCCAGCCTCTCCCACTGCCGCTGCCCTGGGGGCCTGGAGACACCTGGGGCTAGAAGCAAAAAGGCTCTCCTGTCCTGTTCCAGGGCTGTTGCGCACCCTCTCTGTGGCCAGACGAGGCTATAACAATGCTAACCAGACTCCGTGCTGTACTTGGCTTATAAAACCCTCACATATACACTGTCACTTGGATTCTCGGAGCTGACTCTGCAGTAGGCAGGGTGGATGATGTTTACTCCCACTTTACGGTGAGGAAACTGAGGCTCAGAGAAATGTCAGGTCACACAGGGGCACACAGTAGAGCCCAGACTCGGTCTGACTCCATGCTCTTTTAGCACGTCTCTGGCTGTGCCTGTGAGGCCCCCCCCACCCTTGGCCACCTGCTCTTGGCCAGCCAATGCCATGGGCCCATCCACAGGTGCGTGGAGGATCTTAGAGTCTGTGCTCAGGGTTGGGGAAAAGCTGCCTAGATTTCCCTTTAATGGGGGTGTCAGGGTGGAAGCCTGAGCCAGCTGATTGGCTGGGCGTGTTCCGGGGATGTGACAGGCTTCTCGGCACAGCCTAGCGGGTCGCATCTGGGAGGACCCCCCAAGAACTTCTCTCTTTTTATAGATGGTAATGCTGAGGGGGCACACTGTGGCTAACGTAGCCTTGCCATGCTGGCATTTCTCCAGCCCGGAGCCACCTGGAGTGATGTCTGGATGGATGTCAAAGGCCCACCTCATTAATGGGAGAACAGGTCACCAGGTTTCTGGGGCAGACGTCCTGCTCCCTGCCGCCTGGCCGAGCCCAACACGCGGGCTCCTGAGGGCCGCGGCTCCCAGGGCCAGATGGGAAAGTATAGCCTGCAGGCCCACACCTCCTTATGTGAATCACACCTGGCGGGACAAGAAACCAAAAACACCCTAAACAATGAGTTTCCAGTAAAATATGACAGACATGATGAGGCGGGGGAGAGGAGGGATCTGACTGGGAGTTGGCACTGGCCTGTGGGTGGTGAAAGCCAAGGGGAATGGAAAATGCCAGACCCGCCCCCTACTCAGGAGTATAAAGCACCCACCTCCTATTCCAACTTACCTGAGCACCTCTCTCTCCTCTCTGCCGCCTCGCTCGCTCGCTCGCTCACTCACCTTCCTCCTGGCATCATGACCACCTGCAGCCGCCAGTTCACCTCCTCCAGCTCCATGAAGGGCTCCTGCGGCATCGGGGGCGGCTCCAGCCGCATGTCCTCCGTGCTGGCCGGAGGGTCCTGCCGGGCCCCCAGCGCCTACGGGGGCCTGTCGGTCTCCTCCTCCCGCTACTCCTCCGGGGGGGCCTACGGCCTGGGGGGCGGCTACGGCGGAGGCTTCAGCAGCAGCAGCAGCTTTGGTGGGGCCCTGGGTAGCGGCTTCGGTGGAGGATATGGAGGTGGCTTTGGAGGTGGCCTTGGTGCTGGCTTCGGTGGTGGCTTCGGTGGTGGTGACGGGCTCCTGGTGGGCAGCGAGAAGGTGACCATGCAGAACCTCAACGACCGGCTGGCCTCCTACCTGGACAAGGTGCGTGCCCTGGAGGAGGCCAACGCCGACCTGGAGGTGAAGATCCGCGACTGGTACCAGAGGCAGCGGCCCGCTGAGACCAAGGACTACAGCCCCTACTTCAAGACCATCGAGGACCTGAGGAACAAGGTGTGTGGACCGAGTGTCAGGACTTGCCATTCTAGCTCCCTCGCTCTGGAGCGATAGATGCCTCAGGCCACTGGCATCTTTAGATTACTAGACCGGGCAGACGCCAACCCCGCATCCCTTCTTCTGGCTCTGGATGCCCCCCGCGGAGCCGGTCAGTGTCTCCCCGCTTTGCTCATGCCCTTCGGGGCTCCAGACCGTAGACCGTGAGAGCCTGGGGATTCCTACCCTTACATTTTACAGGGGAAGGAGTCAGAGCTTTGAGAGGTGCTGTGGCCTGCGAATCAATGGCAGAGCTGAGGCCAGAACCCGTGTGCCCACTTGCTAATACAGGAGGCAGCTACCTGTTCCCCAGCACAGGGGAGGAGCGAGGCTGTAACGGGACCAGGCTAGACACCCAAACCACTCATTAGCTCATTAGTCTGGGCTGTGGCGGCTGCCGCCCGTGAGCCCTGGCACCGGCGCCCCTCCCCACCGGCAGGCGGGCACAAAAACCCCACATAGGCGATCAGCGGAGCCCCGCCTTACGTGTCCTGCACAGGAGGGAGCCTGGGGGACTTGTATCACCTGACTCCAGCCCCAACCCCCTGCTCCAACCTCACCCTGGGAGCCCTCCCCGCTGATCCTGCTTCCTTTCGTGGCTGGCTCTGATGCCTCACGTGGAATTGGTAAATTAGATGGTGAGGGAGAGGACTGCAGCCAGTCCGGGGTTCAGTATTTCTTCTGCTTCTTCTTTTCTCATCCCTTGTGCTAGTGGGGTCTCCTCTTTTGGGAAAGCCACACCTGAGGTCCCATGTTCTGCGGGCTTAAAAGGAAGGTGTGAAGATGGGCAGATTGGCCTGTACAGAAAAAGGAGAATTCAGACCAGGAAGGGAGACTTGGGGACCTTAGGTCACTCCTCCAATCTGTGGGTAGGGGAACTGAGACCCTGAGACTCATCAGTGGTAGAACCAGGACTATAACTCAAGGGCTTTTGGTTCCAAGGCCAGGGCTCTTTCTATCCATTTTTTTCTGACCCGGAGTCAGCAAAGTCGTGGGTCGAAGCTGGGCCATCAGGGGTTACCCTTTAGGTTGCTGTGGCAAAGGTTTTTGGGAGGAGGGGAGACTCAGGTGAGAGCAGGAAAGCAAAGGCCTGATGTATGCAGGCTGCGGTGAGGTCTGGCTAGTGACGTCCATTTGGCTGACGACCTGTGCCCTCTCTACCTGCAGATCCTCACGGCCACCGTGGACAATGCCAATGTCGTCCTGCAGATTGACAATGCCCGCCTTGCTGCTGATGACTTCCGCACCAAGTGAGTTCGCAGCAGTGACTCAGGATGTCCAATCTCCCCAGGGTGGGGTGTTTTTGGGGCAGCATCCCCTAAACAGGGCTGACCGGTTGCCAGGATGGCCACATGAAAACCCCTTGGGGTGCTTGTAAAAATACAAAACTCCTGGGCCCCAACCTGGAATTCTGATTCAGTTATTCTTAACAGGCTACCTGAGTGATTCTGATTCATGGCCAGGTTTGGGTGCCATTGCTTTAAGGGAGAGGGGTTCCCCACTCCTCCACCTGCCCCTGAAGTGTAGGAGGCAGTCACATTTGGAGGCCCGTGTGCTATTGGTTGTGAGGCCGGAAGCGTCTCCCCTCCCTGAATTCTGCAGCCTAATGAACTGCCTTATTCCCTGCCCCCAGGAGTGTTCAGATCTGAGTCCTCAATGGGTGCTGTGTCCAACCACGCCATTTTCAAAACTGACTCCCTAAACCACCCACAGGGTGCCAGCTATGGGAAGAAGCTGCAAGGGGCAGAGAACAAAGCCTTCAGTGTGGCCAGGATGGATGTCCCATTCTTCTTGTCTTGGATCATTCCAGGTACGAGACTGAGCTGAACCTGCGGATGACCGTGGAGGCCGACACCAACGGCCTGCGCAGGGTGCTGGACGAGTTGACCCTGGCCAGGGCCGACCTGGAGATGCAGATCGAGAGCCTGAAGGAGGAGCTGGCCTACCTGAAGAAGAACCACGAGGAGGTGAGAACCAGCTTAGAAGATGAAGCTGGGAGGGAAAGGATGGGATTGAGATGGGGTGGCGGTGGTGTGGGCAATGCTCAGGCCAGGATCACCGGAGAGGAGGGAACCCCGACTGGTTGCCAGGTCGCCATGGCTCCTGACTGTGGACCGTTCTTTGGTTGTGCAGGAAATGAACGCCCTGAGAGGCCAGGTGGGCGGAGACGTCAACGTGGAGATGGACGCCGCCCCCGGCGTGGACCTGAGCCGCATCCTGAACGAGATGCGCGACCAGTACGAGAAGATGGCGGAGAAGAACCGCAAGGACGCCGAGGACTGGTTCTTCAGCAAGGTGGGTGTCATCCCAGGGGCAGGGGGAGGGGTGGGGAAGGGACCCAGGAGACCCGCCTTCCAGGAACTTCTAGTGTGAATGACTTTTTTTTCTTTTCTGCAGACCGAGGAGCTGAACCGCGAGGTGGCCACCAACAGCGAGCTGGTGCAGAGCGGCAAGAGCGAGATCTCCGAGCTCCGGCGCACCGTGCAGAACCTGGAGATCGAGCTGCAGTCCCAGCTCAGCATGGTAGGGGAGCTGGCAGGCTTGGATCTGATCCAGGACTGGGAGGGAGGGAGTGACTACCCTCACTGATCCTTGATCTTTCCTTCCATCACAGAAAGCATCCCTGGAGAACAGTCTGGAGGAGACCAAAGGCCGCTACTGCATGCAGCTGGCCCAGATCCAGGACCTGATCGGCAGCGTGGAGGAGCAGCTGGCCCAGCTGCGCTGCGAGATGGAGCAGCAGAACCAGGAGTACAAGATCCTGCTGGACGTGAAGACGCGGCTGGAGCAGGAGATCGCCACCTACCGCCGCCTGCTGGAGGGCGAGGATGCCCAGTGAGTGCACTGCCCTCCTTCCCAGTCCTGCCCCCACTATTCACCTGCTGTATCCCATGTGTCTAATGATCTTGCCCTTTTCTGTCTTCATAGCCTCTCTTCTTCCCAGTTCTCCTCTGGCTCTCAGTCGTCCAGAGACGGTAAGACTTTCCTTCTCATCAAGACTGGACTCGTGACCACTTCCTGTCTCCCAGCAGGTCCAGAGAATTGGCTTTTTGAGGGGTTGAGTTAGAGTTTTCTCACCCAAGATCCCTTATAAACCTACTTGGGTAGAAGAAGCCATTTTATTTTTTTATTTTATTTTTTTATTTTTTTTTTTTAATTTTTTTTTTTTCAACGTTTATTTATTTTTGGGACAGAGAGAGACAGAGCATGAACGGGGAAGGGGCAAAGAGAGAGGGAGACACAGGATCGGAAACAGGCTCCAGGCTCTGAGCCATCAGCCCAGAGCCCGACGCGGGGCTCGAACTCACGGACCGCGAGATCGTGACCTGGCTGAAGTCGGGCGCTTAACTGACTGTGCCACCCAGGCGCCCCAAGAAGCCATTTTATAAACCTTCCTTAGGGCTAGGAGTTAGTGGCCTCCACTTTTTACTTCTGTCACCTGGTGTCTGTGGCAGACTCCAATGTTCTGATGGTCAGCACCACGGACAGGACACCACGTGGGTCTTCCCTTCAAGACCAGTCCACTTGGGTTGATCTGGACTGAACCAAGCTGATCTGAGTTCTTAGGAGCCTCCAGTTTGAGGACACAGACTCTGTCCTACCTTCGGGAGCTCTAGGCTGAAAAAACTGTGCAGATGGGATCAGTCCTGAGATAAAAGCAGTGAGTGAAGAGATAATCAGGGGAGAGGGCAACAGGGAGATAGTCTGCTTAAGTCTTCCCAACTCCCTGGTCTCCCCACTCCTGATTTCTCCATTGCCTGTCCTCTGCTGGTAACACCTTCTCTCCCCTCTTCCCCAGTGACCTCCTCCAGTCGCCAGATCCGCACCAAGGTCATGGATGTGCACGATGGCAAGGTGGTGTCCACCCACGAGCAGGTTCTTCGCACCAAGAACTAAGGCTGCTCAGCATTGCTCAGGCCTAGGAGCAACCCCCCACCCCCACCCCGCTGCTCCCCCGCCGTGTGGATACAGACCACACTAGGGAATCCCCTTTCTTGCCCCCCAAGGACTTCACACTTGAGTCCTGCCTCACCCTTGCTCTCTCCTGGCATTCAATAAAGCTTCATTATCTGAGTTGCACAGCTCCCGCCTCTACCTGGTCATTGTCAGAAGTGGAGGTGGGGAGAAAGTGGGGGAAGCCTCTCTTTGAAGCCTGGCATTAACACCTGGCTGTGGCCTCTGGGACTGGGAAAAAGGGCTTGGGGGCGGACTGGGCTCAGGTCCTGGAATGGCTTTCACCATCTCAAAAGATAGAGATGGATGTGTGTACTAGGTCGTTTGTGGTGTCTCCAAGGTCATGGAGGCACATTCATTCATTCACTCACTCACTTATTTGCTTACTCATTTATTTATTAGTTTGTTTATTCACCAATATCATTGAGTGCCTTTTGTGTGCCAGGCACTGCAGCAGGTTAAAGATTTTTTTTTTAACAGTTTTGTCATCAGGGATTTCTTTGAGAATATACTGAAAGCTATAGATATTCTTTCCTCCCCCAGCCCGATAAGCACACACACACTTGCACATAATTCATGAGGTTCCTGGGTCCCCTAAGGCTCATCAGTGGAGGTCCACAAACCCAGTAAGAACTCACGCTTTTCTGAGCCGTTGTCACCTTCCATCCCACCTGCTCTTGTCTCTAGAGCTGGGATAGAAACTGCCTGCTTTCAGTTGACGCAGGGCAGGTTGGTTACCATCTCCATGCCTCAGTTTTCACATCCATAAAGTGGGCACAATGACGGTACCTACCTCATGGGCTTTTTGTGAGGATTTTCTGGAAGAATGCACGTAAGGCCACCAGCACAGAACCTGGCATAGTGCAGGCTCAGGCACAGCTGTGAGTAATACTGGGGGAGCTACCTCTCGTGTGTGGTGATTTGCCATCCATGATGAGGGCATTTTTAGAGGCTTTGGGAACAGACAGACTGGATTCTAACTCTGACTCTGTTCTGTATTATCTCTGTGATCTCGGAGAGTCTGTTTCCCCACTTATATAGTAAGCGTGGGGAACTCTGTTTCTTGCAGTTAATATGAGAATCCAGCAAGTAAATGCACAGTAAGAACCTGGGCTGTAGGTTGCAGGAGACTTCCCTGGTGGAAGTGTCTTTTTTTCTTTTCTGTAGGGAGCTGGAAAAGGAGGAGGAAGGGGAAGATCATCTGAGTGCTAGTGAAAATTCCAAAGGTGGGTAGGGCTCATTGCCCGGAGCTAGGAAAGAGTTGACTAGTCACTGTGTCAGTTTCAAGAGCTCATTCATTTGGCTCATTCATTTGTGTGAATGAAACTTCTCGGGGG
The DNA here is from genome assembly GCF_022837055.1 of Prionailurus viverrinus. Lineage (NCBI taxonomy): Eukaryota > Metazoa > Chordata > Mammalia > Carnivora > Felidae > Prionailurus > Prionailurus viverrinus. The sequence continues at coordinate 3,244,339 of NW_025927605.1, forward strand.
AGCCAAGGATGGGGCATGGGTTAAAGAAAGACTTAGTCCTTGAGAGCAAGGAACCTGAAAGCCTAGGTTTTGGAATTAGACACCCTGAGTTGGAGTCCCAGCTCCCACACTGACTAGCATGGAAGAGTTTGGACAAGATCTTCTTTTACAAAATGGGGAATGAAAATCCTTACCACATAAGGCCAATGGTAGATAGAATGATCTCATGCAGGCAATGAGTTTAGCTTTGTGGTTGGCACATAGTGCTCTATAAATGGTACAGTAAAAGGGTGAGTTGTTAGGAATTGGAATGAAGTGATGTTGATTTCTCCTCACCTCATCTTCACCCCAGGGAAGAGAGGCCTGCTTTGTGCTCCTGAAACTCTGGGATGTCTTTTTACCTGAGTTTTGTCATTAGGAAGAGTTTACCTGGGGTGATCTCTGGGGGAGGGTGTCATTTTGGAGACGAATGCTTAGTTTTGGAGGTATGTGAGGATAGGCCACTCAGGGAGGAGGGTGTTTGGAAAAGTTTCCTTGGATCCTGGGAAGGGGTAGTTTGGTGGTCCTAAGAATGATAGTGCCCTGGTGCAGAGGGCCACACGTTACCCCCGAGGATGGTGGACTCTAGGGTCTAGGGTTCCCAGTTGGACGATGAGCTCACATGTGGCAGAAACCTGGGGAAAAGTTCACATGTGGGAGGCCACACAGACCTGGATGAAGAGCAAAACCTTTCAGCGGTTGCCAACGAAGACTGAAGCCTAGAATGTTCCAGATTGCATAAGAATCCCCAGACATCACTCTGTCTTGGAGGTGGTGGCAGATTAAAGCTTCTCCACCCCCAAAAGAGATTTGCCTTAGAGGAATATAGAATGTGAGATTTCTTAGACTTGAAGGTGGTGGGGTGAGCTTCCTCCTCTCTTGACTGGTTACCATTGACGTTTGGAGGGAATATAGGGGGTGTGGGCTTGCTTGACAGTAAAGATGGCGGTTGGAGGCCACCTGGCTGACAGCAGGGTCAGAAGTGGGAAGCGAGGAGCTCAAACATGGGCCTCGAGGGACTTCCACCCTATCTGGGCCCCAGAGAAAAAGAGCAGGTGGAGCTGCCATACCAGAGTCCCTCATGGAGGCCACCCCTCCTTGGGGTCCCCTGCCATCATACCCCACTGGGAAGAGCAAAGTCAACACTTTGGGCCCTGCTGCTGACCAGTGCTCTTGCCCACAAGGCCTGGCACCGCAAGAACACACCCGAAGACCTGGACCTGACAATGGCGAGACTGCCTCCCCTCCCACCACCCCAGATCGGAATGACAGGAAACCGAGAAAGTGACTCCACAGCACAGTCTAGTGGAGGTAGGAGGAATGGCTTCCTAGAGGCCCGGGGCAGGTCACGTGACCCTCTGGCTCCACTTCAGCAATTTGGGAAGAGCGATCCTCTCTCCCCGCCCTCGCACAGCGCACAGCGCAGGAGGGCAGTGCTGGGAGAGTCAGGGAGACGGCTCTTCCAACCTCCTCAACTAAGGGCCACAGTGGCCTGCTCTAGGTCATACAGACTGAAAGTGGACCGGGTGCTCAGGCCTCTGGTCCCTGACCAGGTTTGCGCTCCATTCCTGTGTGTTTTCTCTCAGGCAGGGGATGGAGCTGAGAGCCCCAGGGGACGAGCATGAATTTTTTTCCCAACTCACTCTGAGGTTTCCGTCTTATGGGATAGGCCCACCTTGAAACTCTGGGTCCTCGTTAGTTTGTGGGAGAAACTTGACTTTTTATTGTGAGAGGAACTTAACTGTGCCCTGGGAACTCTACAGGCCCAAGTGGCACATCTCCCTATGGTTATCGGATCTGGTGAAAGGCCCCTCCCCGAGGCCACAGATGACCTGGTTTGGGCAACGTAGCCAACTAGTCCTATAGGCTAGCGTCAGAGGGGGCAGCCCCAAGGAAGCCTGAGGCCCCGGAGGCTGGATGTCCTGATGTCCCGGCCTGGCCCACCTCACTGAACTTAGATGTTGCCACAGAGGGGACAGGAGGACGCTAGGGACTCCAGGGCAATGGCCTGGCTTCAGGCAGATAGGACAAACACGAGCAGCTCCTCCTTTGTCCTTTGCTGGGCCGGCACTTTCCTGCCGGGGCCTTCCTGTGAGGCACTATTAGCTGTAGGGCCAGACCGGGGAAAGGAAGCCTTTTCCTTTGAGGTACTCTGACGAATTTTGGGGGCATTTTGGCATGGGAGAAAGGGGCAAAAGACACAGAGAGATAGAAACAAATGCATACAGACAGAGTCAGAGAGAGAGAGAGACAAGATAATGAAGGCCTTGGGCTGGGATTAAGCAGTGAGGATCCTCCCTCCCCCCCTCCCTCCCCCCTTCCTTCCCTCCTTCCTTCCCTCCCTCATACATAGTTGTTGAAATTTACATGTGGAGGAACTTGGGGGTGAATTGAGACAGCCGAAAACAAGGAGAGAGACAAAAGTGGGGGAAAGCAGAGAGAGACCCAGAAGGCGTGTGAGGCTGGGAGAGGGAGCCTCTTAGCTCCCACTCACGGCAGGACAAACCGTGTTCCGCCTTCTGTTTGTTTAGCTCTGTGACTGTGGCCAAGACACTCAGCCTCTCTGAGCCTCCATTTAGACACCTGTAAAATGATTTAAAAGTTAGTATCTACCTCATTCAACCATTGTGAGGATTAATTGTGAAGATTACCATAGGGCAGGCAAAGCAATGGGGGTCTTGCCTGGAGCCGTGGAAGTTCCTGATGGAAGAAATCATGATCCTCCAACCTTTGTGTCTTCTCCTTCCCGGTCCCACTGAGCATAGGTCCTCGGTCTTACTAGGGGCTCAGCAGACCAGAGGGGTAGACTGATAATAAGAGAGAGGACTGAGAACCCAAGTTGTCCACCAGGTTCCGGGGGAAAGTAGGGGGCAGGCACAATGCCACTGACAGGAAAATGTCCCATTAGGTGCTGGTCCTACACCAGCAGCTTTACATTAGCTCTTTTAAACCTTGCACTTTGGCCGCACTGGCCTTCTGCCTTTGCAGTCACGTTGCTTCTTCCCACCTCAGGACATTTGCACATGCTATCTATATCTTCCCGAGGACACTTCTACTCACCTTCACTGAAGTGTCTTTTTCTCAGAGAGACCCTCCCCGATCTCACAGATGGGGTCACACCTTTGTCATGTGCTCCCCATTCTCCTACCAATAGTACTCAACCCAGTTTTGAATTATATACCTTTATTCTTTTTTAAAAAATTTTTCTTTGAATATTTATTTTTGAGAGAGAGAGACAGACAGACAGACAGAGTGAGAGCAAGGGAGGGGCAAAGAAAGAGGGAGACACAGAATCCAAAGCAGGCTCCAGGCTCTGAGCTGTCAGCACAGAGCCCAACACGGGGCTCGAATCCACGAACCATGAGATCATGACCTGAACCAAAGTCAGGTGCTTAACCAACTGAGCCACCAGGTGCCCCTATATACCTTCATTCTTGAGGGTCTGTTTTATCCCATAACTGTCCAAGAAGGTAGGTAGGTTTTATGTCTGGCTTGCTCACCACTTTATCCCCAGCACTCAAGACAATGCCTGGAACACAGTAAATATTCAAGAAACGATGAATCCAAACTTACAGTGAGGAAGTTGAGATTCAGCGAGGGGAAGCGACTCTTCCCAAATTGAGTGGGAGAACTTGGCTTCAGACTCAGACCTGTCTGGCTCCAAAAGCTAGTGCCCTGAACCTCTTTGCCAGGTATGCCCTCGCACCCTTGCCCATGACCCCTGGTGTCATGGGGTCTGGTTAAGTGGGGGTGATGGCAGGCACTTAACGTGTGAGGAAAGAATTAGAACAGGTGCAGGCGCCTGGCGCTGAGCCAGTGGGCAGTCCCTGCCTAGATAGGTAATGGAGGGGCGGGCCCATGCGCCATGCCCAAGCAGCCACGCAGGATGACTAAGGGCCTTCCCTGGGCCCCACCTGGGGCTCAATGACACAGCAAGTCTGGGGTGTGAGCGGCTGGTGGCAGGCAAGCAGCAGGGCTCTTGTGGCCAGTGGAAGACTGTCCTTGTCCCCTCATCCCCCCAGTCCCCTTAACACCTGCCCTATGGGGACACCTCGCAGGTGGGATCTGGTTCCCTGTCTGTCTCTCTGCCTGCCTGAGTCCCAGCAGCCCCTTCCCTCCCACTTCCCCTCTGCAGGCAGGACTTGCACCGTGCAGGCTGGAACCGCGGGTGCAGGTGGTAGTCTTGCGTGTGGGGCGGCAGAGGCAGGGCCGCTCCTCCTCGGGTCCCTGGGCTGTGTGTGCGCCATTTCTCACTCACCTTCTGGAGGTTTCCTGCAGGAGGTGGTCGAGGTGGGACTCAGAGGGCAGCCCCTGGGCCCTGAGAGGGTGGGAGAGTGAGCCATGTCACATGGCCCAGAAGAAATCGCTCACTAAGGCCAGGGATCTGTCAGCCTCCCCCGTCCCTGAACCGATCTCGCGCAGCCTGGGTCCTTGTGCCAGACAGAGAACTTGGGGGAGGGAAGGGACGGCACCCAGAGGCTTCTGGAGGAGGGCCTCATTTCCGGGCCGTAGGGTGGTCCAGTACAGCAAGCTGCTCTTGGCATTGGAAGTAGAGCCGGATGCGGAAAGGACAGGTAGGGGTGGGGGGGGCAGGGCTGCACATGGGGAGTAGCTGGACATTCATCCAGGGACCCCTCCAGACGGGCCTGATGCATGCACTGTCTTTATGGCCCCGACAACTGTGTATGGAAGGGCTTCTCATGAAGAAACAGGCTAAGGCCCCAGGGTAGGGAGAGTGCGGCCGGGAGGCAGCCCCTTCTCTCTCCACACCACTGCTTCCCTGAGCCCGATGAGGAGTACCAGATGGAGAGAGCAGAGAGAGAGCAAGGGCTCAGGAGAGGGTGGCAGGCACTGGAGATGTGCAGGGGCAGCCCAGATGTGGGAGAAAGGCCTGGACCTCTTAGCACCCAGGGAAGGGAGGGGAGCTGGCAGTGACCAGGGTTCCTTCAGTGCAGGCAGAAAATTGGCCAGATAAGTCCAAAATTCAGGGGGCAGCCAGAGGTGACAGTCAACCTGGAGCACATGGCCTGTTAAGTCTTTGCCTTGCTGGTCCCCTGGGAGTTGGGTGTCCCCACGGGCGACCTGGCCTTCCTGTGTAGCCACAATGGAAGTCTGAGAATTACAGCCTGCAGCTCTGAGCTGAGGGAAGGTTAGGGCCAGCCCGGAGCTGGGGGAGCTGAGGAGGTGGCTGGGGGCAGGGTTTGGAGGGCTCGGGAACACGGCTGGGTAAGTGTCGTCTGTCACTAGAGCCATCTGGGCAGAGGTGCCCCCGCTGGGACCTTCTGGTCAGGCAGGCAGGTCTCAACTGCCTCGACACAGTCAGGCATGGACGTTCAGGAGCCCCCAGCACGAATGCATTTGCAGAGGACGCACGCACAGGGCCCCAGAGGTGCTGCTCAGCTAGCTCTTGCCTCCCCTGTTCACCCCGGCTGCCCCGACCCCTCCTCCATCCCGCTCGGGCACCGAGACCTGGGCTTTGCATCCCAGAGTGGCAGCAGCTCATGGGGATCAGGGGAGGAGGTAAAAAGGAAGGTGCCTTCCCAGGGCTCCAATCACATGGCAGGTGCTGGGGTCACCAGCAGAGCTTGGCGGGAACCTGGGAAAGGTTTACAAAGAACACACTTGCCACTGACTTCAGTCTAAGAGTTTCCTGTGTGTTAGGCATTCACGAAATGCCTTCAATATTTTATGTATCACCTGTTTAATGTTTTATTTAATATTTAATATTGATATTTCGTACTGCCCATTTAAATAGTTAATGCATTTTGGTACATCTGTTCACCTGTCATGTTTTTTTAAAAATTTTATTTATTAAAAAAATTTTTTTAATGTTTATTTTTGATGGGGAGAGAGAGAGAGACAGACAGAGCACGAGTGGGGGAGGGGCAGAGAGAGAGGGAGACACAGAATCTGAAGCAGGCTCCAGGCTCTGAGATGTCAGCACAGAGCCCGATGCGGGGCTCGAACTCACAGACCGCGAGATCATGACCTGAGCCGAAGTCAGACGTTTAACTGACTGAGCCACCTAGGCACCCCTAAATTTTATTTATTTAAATTTTTTTAACATTTATTTATTTTTGAAAGAGAGAGAGAGACAGAGCTCTAGCGGGGGAGAGGCAGAGAGAGAGGGAGACACAGAATCTGAAGCAGGCTCCAAGTTGCGAGCTGTCAGCACAGAGCCCAATGTGGGGCTCGAACCCATGAACTGTGAAATCATGACCTGAGCCAAAGTTGGAGGCTGAAGCGACTGAGTCACCCAGGCGTCCCTTATTTTTTAATTTTAGAGAGAGAAAGAGAGAGCGAGCAAGGGAGAGAGGCAGAGGGAGAGAGAGAGAGAGAGAGAGAGAGAGAGAGAGAGAATCCCAAGCAGGCTCCATGCCCAGTGTGGAGCCTGACTTGGGGCTCGAACCCACAACCCTGGGATCATGACTTGAGCTGAAATCAAGAGTTGGGCACTCAACCAACCCATTTCAACAAATGGATGTTTATGAAGGAAATCCTTTATTACTCTATTACTAGCAAAAAATGAAAACCAGAATCACTTGCCAGAAATGGAAGGAAATAAATACTTAACTTAACTAGACACTGTTGCTTCCTGAAGGTTCTGAGCCCAAGGCCAGCTTTGGTCTGTGAAACAACGATTGGCAGTTACAGATGGGTGTTGAAGGGGCTGTAGAGTCCAGTTGAGATTTTCTCCTTGACTGATCAGAAAATTGAAAAATGGAAAAAGGGAATGTTTTCTTACCATGTGACTCTATTATTTAGCAGGGTCTCTGTGCATTGCCTAAAAGCATCTCAAGAAACACTGGTCCTTTGTGAAGCCTAAGCATCCTTTAGCTACAGCACAGAGGTCATTGCCTTTTCCAGAAGCTGTTGCTGAACACCCTGGCCTCTCTCTTTTCACCTTTATTTCTCTTTCAGCTCTTAGCACCTCCTAACTGGAATGACTGGTCGTCGTTCCCTTATTCCATGTGTGTTGGGATCCTACTTGGACGAGACACGGTGCTGGGCACCAGGACAGGTACAAGATGCATAAGCACGGGAAACTGCAATGGAGCGAAGGGCAAAGCCAGAGGGAGAGAACGCAGGAGGGCTTCCCGGAGGAGGGGGCACACAGATGGTTCGCTAGAGATGAGTAGGAGTCTCTGGGTAGAAAAGACGGAGGGATATTTGGACTGGAGCAAACTGGAAGCCCCGAGCATCATCTGAGGTTTGAAGGGTGTTTGGGAGCGTTGCGTGATTTCGTTAGGGGGTCTGGGGAACGGCAGCAGGTCAGGCTGGAATGGAAAGACTGGCCTGGGCCTTGAGTGTCAAGAGTGTGGACCTTCTCTTGGGGGTGAAGGGAAGTCAGTGGAGAACTGTGGTCACACCCAGGTCGGGAAAGACCACTTTCCCCAGGGGAGGAGTCTGGACTGAGCGAGGCAGGGAGAGCCGCTGCGAGCTGATGGTAAAGATCCAGGAGGGGGCAGAGTCCAGAGGGCCTCTGGGGCTGAAGGATCAGAGGTGGTGAAACCGTTTCTGGAGCCCTTCTCATGCGTCTCTTCCTAGGAGATGGGCACACCATTAACATCATCCTTTCACAGAGGAGAGAACGGAGGCACCGAGTAATTACATAACGTGGCAGAGTCACATGTCACACAGCTCGTGAGCGGGCAGTGGGGGTTGCCTCGGGTAGTCTGGCACCAGAGTCCCCTGCCTTTCTTACCGCTGTCTCCTGGCCCTGCTCACCAGAACACGCTTCTGACCTTCTGCCAGGAGCAGGGGGCTTGCGCATCCCAGGAGGGCTGGGAAATCGCACATCTCTGTATCCCTCAGGGCTCAGTACGGACTAGGCAGTCAACCAAGGTCAATTCCATACCCGCTGCTGGGCCCTGCTGAAGGATCAGGACAGTGGAGGCCCTTGCCTTCCTGCTCCAAGGTCAGCCAGCCTCAGTACCACTGTCTTTATTCAGTCTTTCTCCCCACGTCCTTTGTGTGAACACCGCTTGCTGTTTCGGAGCGCTGGTGGGCATGTGGCTGTGTTGCGGTCTTTCTGCCATGTCATTTGCTTCCTTCGTCACACTGGGGTTTCTGAGAGCAAGGACCGGGTTCCCCATCAGTCTGGGGCTCCGTGAGGGCAGGGGCTGGGCTTCCCACCATCACTGGCAGCTCTCTGTGGGCTGGGACTGTGCCTCCTCCATCCTCGGGGATGACCCCGTGGTCCCCCAGTCCTAGCCCACCCACAGTGGGCACAAGGTGGGAGCAGGGAGGGGTGAACACAGTGATAACTATCAGTGGGGGAGAAGACGCTACTCCTAGGAGTTCCTATCCCAGAGGGGCTAAGTCTCAGACCTGCAGCCGGGCCGGCTGGAGACCAAACTCCAGGATCTAGGTCACCCCCTTGGCGGCAGAGCTGATTTATGGTCCCCCTGACAGCCTAATATCACCAAATTACCCCACACAATGGAGAGAGGCTGGGCTGCCTCCGGGGAGTCAGAGAAGGACGCTGAGCCTGGGCGGCACTGCCGCCTCCCGATCGCAGACCTCCTTCAGGTCTGTGGGGGGAGGCTGGTGCGACAGAGGGCACACCCAGGCATGCCACCTTCAGCTGGGGGTATAAGTAAGAAGCCTTGGGGACAGCCCTGTACCCTGCACTCGGGAACTAGCAGCGTTCTGACGACTGCCTCCTATCCCACGAGCTGCAGCAGGGCCAGCCATGAGTTGCAGACAATTCTCCTCTTCTTACCGGAGCCAAGGCAGCTCCAGGGGTGGCGGGGGCAGCATGATGTCCTCGTTCGGTCGCGTCAGCTCCTCAGGGGCCGCTGGAGGAGGGGGCCGATTCAGCTCTTCCAGTAGCTATGGAGGGGGGCGCTCCGGGGCCTGTGGGAGGGGAGGTGGTGGCAGTTTTGGCTCCAGCTACGGTGGAGGATCTGGGGGTGGTTTTAGTGCTGGTAGCTTCGGTGGAGGTTCCAGGCGCTTCGGTGGTGTGTCTGGAGGGGGCTTTGAGGGTGGATCTGGAGGAGGCTTTGGTTTTGGTGGCGGTTCTGCAGGAGGCTTTGGGGGATCTGGGGGCTTTGGCGGTGACTTTGATGGTGGTGCTGGTGGTATTCTGGGCGCTGATGAGAAGACCACCATGCAGAACCTCAATTTCCGGCTGGCCTCCTACTTGGATAAGGTGCAGGCACTAGAGGAAGACAACAATAAACTGGAGGGTAAGATCCGGGAGTGGTATAACAAGCAGGGACCCATGGCCTTCCAAAAGGATTACTCCCCCTACTATGACACCATCGAAGACCTCAAGAACCAGGTAGGTGGGGAAACTCTGATCTTTCTCTCCTGGTGTCTCTGTCTCTGTCTCTCTCTCTTTCTCTCTCTCTCTCTCTCTCACACACACACACACACACACACACACACACACACTCAACATGCTTCATCAACTTTCAGAGTCTGGGAAGAAGAGAGGACAGGCTTAGGTTAGCATGGGGGAGCCTGGGACTGGTTGTAGGGGGTCTCCTCTTGGCCTGACCCTAAGTTGGGAATGGAGAGGCAGTGTGGAGGGAGCACAGTGATGGAGGCACTGCCCTGGGAGTCAGTGATGCAGTCCTGGGTCTGCCATCAATTCACTATGCCCTCTCTGGGAAACCTGAGATCCTCTCTGGATCTGTTCTCCCACACATTTAATGCATGGTATGGGCAGACCAGCTCTTGTCCCTGTTGGTTGGAAACTTCTGTAATGATATGAAAAAAAAATCCTGTTTGGAGCAGATCGTGTGGCTCAAGAGAGGAGGTAATTTGTGCGTGTCTCTCCTCTCATTCTTTAAGAGTTTCGAACTTTCTAGTCTGGGAAACTTAGAAGTTGTATCAGTTCCTTCCTACTTCTCTTGGGCTCCTAGAGGGGCCTGTCCTGGTCTTTCCAGTTGGATGCAGACACACATGCTGGTTGTTTAAGGGGATGAAGAGGATCTAGAACTCCGGGGATGGAAGTAATCTACTTTTCCATACCCCCTACCTGCCCTTATCTACGCATCCTCCTACCACCCGTTCATCTATATACCCACTCATCCATCCAGCCATGTTTCTATCTATCCACTTATTCATCCACTCAATCTAGTGAATGACCACCCTCAGTGTTGCCTCCGGCAGACAAAGTGATGTACCAGACTTGGTCTCTGTCCTTGAGGAGCTCTCAGTTTAGCTAATTTGCTGAATGAATGAATGAATGAATGTCACACTGAACATCCTTGCTGAAGTCTGTGAGGGGTATGTGCCAGGTACCAGCTGTTGGAAGCTTCTCCTACGTTTTAAGCATCTTCCCGGATGGGGCCATCATCTCTTATGGCTTTGCCTGGCCTCTTGCCTTCCCAGCAGTGGATCATAGCAGAGGAGCATGGGCTCCATGCCGTCTCCTCTGTTTTTAGATTCTGGACACCACAGTGGGCAACCATAAGACTCTCCTGGATCTTGACAACATTCGCATGACATTGGATGACTTCAAGATGAAGTGAGTCTGGCTGCCACTCCCTCTGCTGTCAACAATCTTTCTCCACCCCCTAGTGCTCTAAATGTCCCAGTAGGGACTTGTGCCCTCTTGCTCATTCCTACCCATGGCTGGTCTGCAGGTATGAGATGGAAAACACCCTGCGACAAGGAGTGGAGGCTGACATCAATGGCTTGCGGAAGGTGCTGGATGATCTGACCATGCAAAAGTCTGACCTGGAAATGCAGTATGAGTCTCTGCAGGAGGAACTGATTTTCCTCAAGAAGAATCATGAGGATGTATGATACTGGCTACTTATGGCTTATTGAGGAGTGGGAGGAATGGAAGTGCAGAGACAATGGGGGGACAGCTATGGGGCATTGCCTGGGAGACACCCTCTCTGTGACTTTTGAGGACACTCTCCCAGTGCCTCCTTAGCAGTGCCTATGGTGGTGGTTGGGCTTTGCCTTCCCAACTGTGCCCCTTTTTTGTACCTCTGGGAAAGCAGGGAGGGCTAAAATGTGGTGGAGAGGATCCTACCCCTTGACCTCATAGACCCATCATCCCTGGCAGGAGATGAATCAGCTGACTGGGCAGAACTCTGGGGATGTCAACGTGGAGATGAATGCTGCTCCTGGCAAAGATCTCACCAAGATCCTCAATGACATGCGTGAGCAGTATGAGAGGATCAGTGCTAAGAACCGTAGGGACATTGAAGAGCAATATGAGACTCAGGTGAGCAGAGCGGGCTGCCCATTCAACCTTCCCTCCTCCTTCCATGCATCCCTCCATTCCTCCACCCCATCCCTCTCTCCTCCCACCCCTCCATCTCTCGGTTCAGCTGTCCTCCATCCAGCTTCAGTCATTGCCCACAAACATGATTACTGATTGGCTTGTCAGTGACAGCTTTATGTGAAGTCCTAATGTCTCAGACATGAGCCAATAAGATTGCCGCTCTCAAGAAGCTCACAATTTATTACATGTGTGAACAAAGGCAGAGCATGAACAACTCATGTAAGTCTACGTGCTATCAGACCCCCCAGTAGAGGTGCGTGGTGTGCCTCTTATACCACACTGAGCTCTCTGATGTCTTCCTTTCTCCTTGAGCCTCCAGAGCCTACCACATGACCCTGGCACATGAGGGCATGGTCTCTAGTGTGTGTGTGCGTGCTTGTGTGTGTGTGTTTGGGGGTCGGTTTGAAATGAGGTTAGAAAGGTGGTTTGGGGACAAGTGTGAAGAATCTTAGAGCCTTGCTGAGAGGGAATGTTAAGTTGAGAGAATTGGATTACTCTGGCTGGCTAGCAGACCCAGGACTCAGGATAACTTGTCTTTGGTTTTGGCTCACTCTTGGTCCTGGAGGCAAAGGTCTGGGTGAGTGGGGCAGAACCTTCTCCATTGCAGCTTCTGGTCCAGCCTGGTTCTCACTGAGTTCTTGGGTTTTCAGATGAGCCAGATGGAGCAGGAAGTGACGAATAGTGGCCGGGAGATGGAGTCCAGCAACAAGGAGGTGACCCAGCTCCGGCACAGCGTCCAGGAGATGGAGATTGAGCTGCAGTCTCAGCTCAGCAAGGTTGGCCGTTCTGCTCTAGACCCTCTGCCAACGTGAGGCACAGGAGGCTTGACATAATCCCCAGGAGTGGGAAGGGGAGGAGCTATGATGTAGCATCCCTCTTATAGCCTCCTCATGCCCCCTAGAAATTGGCCCTGGAGAAGTCCTTGGAAGACACCAAGAACCGCTACTGTGGCCAGCTGCAGCAGTTGCAGGAGCAGATAAGTAACCTGGAGGCTCAGCTCACTGAGATCCGGGCAGAGATTGAGTGCCAGAATCAGGAATACAGCGTTCTGCTCAACATCAAGACACGGCTGGAGCAGGAAATTGCAACTTACCGCAGCCTCCTTGAGGGTGGCCAGGAGGACTTGTAGGTGTCCCAGGATTCTGTGGAATCCCTAGGAATTTATAAGTCCCTGACATTGCATCTGTCTTTCTGGACACAGGCAGTTGGGAAAGTTCCTGTACACAGGGTCTTATGGGTTGAGGACTTCTTCATTCGGTGAGGGAGCCTCAGGGCATCTGGGCTTTGGGAAAGGAGGTTGGTAACAATGAGAAAAGGGACTACTCCTTGTTCCAGGGAGAGGGAGGCTCTCCTTTCCAGCTGTGGTGCCAGCCTAGTCTGTCCTCTAGCTCGCAGAAGGAAAACTCAGGAAGATTCACATTTGGGTCTTGACTCTGTCCAGGTCCATCCTTGTATATGTAGTGGGGTCTCTCATTTTCTCTTTGTGTTATCTTTCATTCTCAGTGAATCTCATGAATCTGGACAAAGGCGCTCTGGAGGTGGCAGAGGAAGTGGATATCACGGTGGAAGTGGAGGCAGTCATGGAAGAGGATCCTGGGGAGGAAGTGGAGGTAGCCATGGAAGAGGAAGTGGAGGCAGCTATGGAGGAAGAGGTAGTTCTGGAGGAGGAAGTGGAGGTAGCCACGGAGGAGGAAGTGGTGGCAGCTATGGTGGAGGAAGTAGCTCTGGAGGAGGAAGTGGAGGCAGGGGAGGAAGTGGTGGCAGCTGTGAAGAAGGAAGTGGATCTGGAGGAGGAAGTGGTGGCAGCTACGGAGGAGGAAGTGGATCTGGAGGAGGAAGTGGTGGCAGCTACGGAGGAGGAAGTGGATCTGGAGGAGGAAGTGGTGGCAGCTACGGAGGAGGAAGTGGATCTGGAGGAGGAAGTGGTGGCAGCTACGGAGGGGGAAGTGGATCTGGAGGAGGAAGTGGCGGCAGCTACGGAGGAGGAAGTGGATCTGGAGGAGGAAGTGGTGGCAGCTATGGAGGAGGAAGTGGATCCAAAGGCGGAAGTGGTGGCAGCTATGGAGGAGGAAGTGGAAGATCATCTCAGTCCCAGTCCTCTTCCTCAAAATCTGGTGAATGTGATGATACACAAGGTAAGGGACAACTCTAGCTCATGGGGTCAGGGAGGCACGGGTGTTAAGCTGTCATGGTACCACCCCTTTTTGAGTATCTTTGAGCTTCTCTAGGGGATACATACTCTGAACAGAGCTAGATTTTAGGGAGGTCTCTAGTAAGGTGTTATAGACTTGCCCTTATTTATTAATTATCATTAATTTTGACAAACCTTTGGGTGAGGCTAGGACCAAATCTACATGGCCTGAGTCTCCATAGCTTAGGAGTTTGGTTGGAAATTGTGCATTATCTTATATATTTCCCATCACACCCTATGAAGTGGTATTATTATTCCCATTTTAGAGATAAGGGAAATGAGGTTCAGAGAAGAGAAGTAGCTTATTCAAGGTCATACAATCAATAAATGAGGAACTCAGCTCTGTGGGTCTCCACAGCCAATACTTTCCATCATCATGAGGATGGGAAGACCTGGATTGGCAACATTTCAGGTAGAAAAGAGGTTCAGGTATTGTAGTCAGTGGTTGGCTCATACAAGTCAGTTATATGGTGCAACTATCTAAAGGGGCATATGCTGAACAGAAAAGTCTAATGTAAGAGTCACACCGTGAAGTGGTCTCTAGGTCAGAGAAAGTTTCCCCTTGTGCATGTTGAATTTTATGAATTATATGAAATTGTAGTAAAAAGTCTGGGTAACATGACCAGGGATGTTTAGCTCAGAGAAACCTTGAGGTGCATGGAAGCTGTCCTTGTCTAGGGCGTCTGGTGTGGTTTTGTGCAACAAGAGGAACCACAGGGCCATGGATGTGCATGTATGGGCAGAGGCTGGGCCATCCTTACCTCAATATCCAATAAATGTACTAATAAGGCTATTGAATGGAAGAGGGACCAGGCTCACGAAACTTCATCTTCAGAAATGGGAGAGTATCAGTCAGGGCTGCTGCAGGAGAGCTTTAGGAATTGGATGGGGGCCACTAGGACCCCAAGGTCCTTCCAGCTCTTTGAGCTCCAGTCTCCTCGCTCTCAGTTTGCCTATCTTTCTCTAAGTCTTGGTTTCTCTGTCTCGTGTTCTAAGTCCTCCCTTCTCACCCTTACCTCTCTTCCATCTCTCTACAGGCTATCAGATTCGATACTAGAGCTCCTGTAAATGTTTTTGGCTCCGCCTCAGCTGAGTGTCCCCCAGACGGGCAGCCCCCTGACAAAGCCTGCTTATTGCCTTCTGACATCAAGGATGTCTGGCAACGAGTCCCAGGGCTCATTTGGGACTGGGCTGAATGGGCATGTGTGCCTCTGGCTGCTCACTGGCTCCCTCCCCTAGGAGGGTTGGGGAGACCTCTCTTCCAACTGTCTGGTCTGGGGGTGATCCCACTTCCTGCCTGATTCCAATTTCCCAATAAAGCTTTCCTACTGCAAATCAAACTTGGACTTTGACCCATTTGTTCTTTGGGATTAAGAAGGAACAGAAAGGAGGTGAAGGGAGAATCAACTGAATCCACTTTGCAAAGTGTTGGTCAGGTTTTCTATCAGTTGACTTTTGCTTGTGACAAAGCAACCCACGATTTAGTGGCTTAAAATAATAATCATTTATTTAGCTCATGATTTTGCAGTTGGTAGTTTAGACTGGGCAGTTCTATTTTCCTTCAAGCATCTGTGGCCAACTGCAGTTTGGCTAGCTGCTCTGCCTCTGGGGCTTGGCTACATGCTGCCTGGGGGTGCTGGGGGTGAACGACACACATACTTCTCATCCTCCAGTTGGCTAGCTCAAGCAAGTGTCTCAGGAGAGTGAGTGGTAGTGTGCAAGGCCTCTTGGGGCTTGGGCTCAGAGTAGTCACTTTGGCTCTATCTTACTGCCCAAAACAACTCCCAGCCTTGGCCAGATTCAAAAGCAGGGGAAATAGACTCTTCTCGATGGGAGGAGCTACAAAGTCACAGGGCAAGGACATGGGTATAGGGAGGGCAATGACTGAGGCCAGTTTTTGCAAACAATCTGCCATAGCCTATTAGCAGGTCCTATGTGTGGTACAGAGAGAAAGAAGGCAAACACCATGTGGTTTTTGCTTTGGAAGATTTCACAGATGGCAAAAAATATAGCCCAAATAAAAGAGCTCCAAGGCAAAGTAAGGGATATTGTATATCCCTTGACATATATCCCTGTCAACAATGTTGACAGCAGCCAACAATGTTCTCCAAAGATTCTGATGGGCCTGATATAGAATTACTTTTCCTGACAAGGGATGGACAGCCCCTCAGCCTGTGTTCCGGATATTATCACAGCTGATGTTAAACCCCCCAAAGCTTGGAAGCTTAAAACAATAACATTGATTTGGGGCTTGGTGGGGACAGCTCACCTCTGTTCCACTTGGTGTCATTGTGCCTCACAGGCTGGAGTCATTTGAAGTCTTACTCACCTGTCTGGCACCTGGACTGGAAAGACTCAAATGTGGGGGCTGGCCCTGCAGGGGCTCCTCAGTAGCTTTGTATGGAGATTCTCGGTGTGACCCTTCCAGCAGGGTAGCTTCAGGGTAGCCAGAATTCTTACATGCTGGAAGAAGTTGTTTTGCTTTATTATCTAGACTTGGAAGTCATGCAGGGTTCCCCTCTGTTGTAGTGCTCAGGCCTGCTTAGATCCAAGGGAGGAAGCATAGACCTTGCAGGGGGCAGGATTCTAAGATGACCCCAGTTATTCAATCAAACATGAACCTAGGTATTGCTGCGAAGGGATTTTGGAGAAATAATTAAGGTCTCTACTGTGTTGACCTTAAGATAGGGAGATTATCCAGTGGGCCTGACATAATCATATAAGCTCTTTAAAAGGAGAGAATTTTCTCTGGATGATCATAGAAGAGGAAGTCAGAGATGTGAAGTGCAAGATTTTGATTTGCCATTTCTGGCTTGAAGATGAAAAGGGGCATATGGCAAGAAATGTGGGTGGCCTCTAGAAGCTGAGAGACACCCAGAAAAAGGGGACCTCGGTCCTCCAGCTGCAAAGAACGGATTTTTTTCCAAAAACAAGAAAGAGTTTGGAAGCAGATTTTCCACCAGAGTCTCCAGATGAGGACTCAGACTGGCCAACATCTTGATTTCAGCCTTGTAACACCCTTCACAGAAAACACCTGCAGAGCTGTGAGCTAATAAATGGGTGCTGTTTTAAGCTTCTACATTTGCAGCAATTTTTAAAGCAGGAATAGAAAACAAGTACAGATCCCATATCAAGATGGAGGAGTGTCAATGTCACATTGAAGATCAGCATGTGGAATGGGATATAGTGATCTTTGGAAAATACACTTTTAAAAAACACATTTAAAAAAACCACACTTTATTTATTTGTTTGGAGGTGGGGAGAGGGGCAGAGAGAGAGAGAAGGAGAGAGAAAATCCCAAGCAGGCTCCATGCTGTCTGCCCAGAGCCCGATGTGGGGCTCGATTTCACGAATCATGAGATCATGACTTGAGCCGAAATCAAGAGTTGGATGCCTAACCGACTGAGCCACCCAGGCGCCCTGGGAAAGCAAAATATGCCACAGATTGGCCAAATTATTGGGGGAGAGGTTGCATAAAGGTAAACTTAGGACAACAAGTGACACGGAAGCTCAGGAAAACCCAAGACCCTGGGGTTTATGAAGACGGAAGCTGGATAGTGTCTCTGGGTCCAAGATGGCTCTAGCAAGTTGCGGAGCAGTGAGAATTTGTGATCATTTCGCTAGTGCTCCACCCTTACTGTGCCACTGGTTACTCTCTTCTCTGGTTCTCTTCCTGCTTCCAGCTGTCTTCCTCTCCTACCACTTTAATCTTCTCTCTACCTTTCTACCTCAAGATTGTCCATCTTGAGTCTGAGGCTTCCCAAGCGAGAAGCCAGAACCTTGCTTTCCCAACCTCCCTTGCAGCTAGGGCACGTGCATGTGACCCAGCTCTGCCAATCAGGTGCTCCCACACAAGACTTTGATTTGAACGTGAAGGAATCTAATATGGCAGGAACAGAGCTGGGGCAGAGACACACAGGGGATGTTTACTGAGGCCACAGTAGTGGTGGCCCTGCAGGGATATGCAGTGCTCAACATGAACAGTTTAAGCTGCAATGTCTGTCCAGCAGCAACAGCCGTGGTGTCTTCCTGGCAAAATCCTTTAGAACGATTTGAGCATTGTTTCTGGTTGCATATACTCCAAGTCTGATTCTCTGCATATCCTGGGAAAGATGTACTTCTTTCTCTGTAGATGAAAGCAAACACATTCTGTTATTCTTTGCTTATTGGGATAAGGAAAGAAGAGTTTTCCACATCAGGGGCCAGAGACTATGGTGGTCTGTTCTAGTACGTAGACCAAATGTGGGTCAATGATTGCTATTGGAATAGCCATGTGATAAATTGTAAAATAACCATTCCCTCACATCTGTTTGTATTCTACACAGGGAAAATGGCAAGTTAATTGGGAAGTGATCAGAGGCATCAACTCTGAATTTATCAAATCTTTTCTGAGGTGCTAATCTCTGTCATTCTCTTAGAAATGTCGTGTTATTGGCTCTTCTTTCCACACTAATCTATACTCCATGGATCAGGGAGCCATTTATTGACTATATAGATTCCATTGCAGACACTAGGAAATAACCACAAGATGGGTCTAGGGTACTACTGAGCTCACGAGAAGCAGACTTAAATCAAAACTCCATTTGTGGGGCACCTGTGTGGCTCAGTTGGTTAAGCATCTGATCTTGATTTTGGCTCAGATAGTGATCTCACAGTTTGTGGGTTTGAGCCCCGCGTCAGGCTCCATGCTGACAGTGCAGAGCCTGCTTGGGATTCTCTCTCTCCCTCTCTCTCTGCCCCTCCCCTGCTCGTGCACCACCCCCTCTCTCCTTTTCTCTCAAAATAAATAAATAAACCTAAAAAACCCCTTAACTTGCTATCTGATCCTCTGTATTGGTCAGGTTCTCAGGTGCAACCAACAAAAGCAACTTTGCCTATTTTAACAAGTAAGGGATTTAAAAGAGCTCCTGATACTTTGAAGAATCATCAGGAGACAATTAGGAAACAAAATTGGGGCTGAGTTTCTAATGCCTCCCAAAATGACACAGCAGAATGGGTCTGCCAAGGGCATTGTTGCCTCTGGCATGAGTAGGGAGTTTCCAAGTCAGGATGTGGCCTGCTGAATTAAGAAACAGCATCCACAGCTAGAGCTTCAGAACCAGGCTGTCTCTGCCATCGAGCCAGCAAACTGGATGTCCCAAGTGGAGCCCATTTCTTCATATATCTCCCTTCTAAGTTAAGGATCACATGGTGCAGAACCTCATTTCAATGGCAAAGGAGGCTGGGAAATGTAGTTTTTGGATGTACCTGGAAAAGAATAGTGATCAAAATGACAGATATAACATAAACACGCATAAGCTTCCAGTCTTGAACCACAGTGTTGTGCTGCTAACCTCCAATTTTCAGGGATTAGAGTTAGTGTGGAGCCAGTGTCCAATAATCCATGAAAGTCTGGGCACTTTTCTCCCCCCAGGACATAGCTACTCTTGTAAATGCCCACAGGTTCCTATGGAGAAGCTTAGGAGGTAGACATACAGTATGTGCTTATAATTTATGGCAGAGTCCTTCCTCCAGGGTACCCAGACTTCCTTTTATTCAGAGTTCTCTGCATCTATGAGATAGTTCTGATTTAGGAATTCAATGATTCTGTCATTCTCCATTATGGGGCTTAAGACAGGCCTATTCTTGACCTAAAGGTTTCTTTTTGGAGTGTGGGGTAGGGAAGTGGGGCAGGTATGGAAGACCCACTTGCTGATATCAGTCCCACATACTTCTAGTAAGCATTCCTGTACTCTAAAGGCCGATAATCTTAGAACTATCTTTCCCAGACTCCCTTACAGCTATGGCTGTAGGAGAAATTTAGGTTTTTGCCAACACATACACTTCTGTGGGACATGAATCGAGTGGGGAGAGGTCTGGAGTGGAGAGTGTTTTTGCTGGTATAGATCTACCGGGTATGACACGGTCCCGGAGTCAACAGAACTATTTCTGGCTTACAGATTCCCAAGGTTTCTGATTGTGGCAGCCAGGAGCTCCCTTTCAGTCTGGTTCTGTGGTGTTAATCTGGGAGCTATTCCCAGGGGCCCAATCCAGAGTCTGTTCCTCCAAGCTTCTTATGATTTTGTAAGCACCTAATGCTCTGTATTAAATTCCTTTTGGTTAAGAGAAAAGTGAGATTTGTTTCTGTTACTTAATACTGAATCCTGACTGAATCAAGACCTTGGTGGGCGGTGCATATATTTTGGTCCTAGAAACCCATGAGCAACTGACCATAATCAGGGATCCCTAGAGATTTTATCATTCTACCTTCTGTTCTAGCCTGCTAGCATTGAAATGCCCCTACTTGTCCTCTGCCACATAGAATCCCATTGTTATTGAAGTAGAAATCCTCATTCAGCTGTATCATCTCTTACTTGCGTCCTCAGAGAATACTGCTGCTGCGCTTTTCAAAGATGCTGGGTTCCCTCTTGTCTAGGCATTATTATTATTATTATTATTATTATTATTTTGGAGAGAGAGAGAGCAAGCAAGGGAGAGGGGCAGAGGGAGAGAGAAAGAATCTTAAGCAGGTTCCATGCTTATCGCAGAGCCCAATGCGGGACTCAAACCCACAACCCTGGGATCATGAC
This sequence comes from Prionailurus viverrinus, assembly GCF_022837055.1. Classification (NCBI taxonomy): domain Eukaryota; kingdom Metazoa; phylum Chordata; class Mammalia; order Carnivora; family Felidae; genus Prionailurus; species Prionailurus viverrinus. The sequence goes on from NW_025927605.1 coordinate 3,264,368, forward strand.
CGGAGCTGAAATCAAGAGTTGGACAGTCAACTGAGTGAGCCACCCAGGTACTCCTTGTCTAGGTATTTCTTAATTTCCAGAGTCTACACAGTGTCTTCTGGGCTCTCATAGTTGGAGAGTTGTTGGATGCATTCCACGAGATAACTCCACTCCAACATTTCTGTTTCCCTAACTGGTTGTATTCCTTCTTCCTTATTACAACAGGGGTTTTCTGGAAGCTCAGCTTTACTTCGTATGGGCCACCACTGAGTTCAGTGTCTGCCACTCAACTGAGCAAGTATTTCGACCCACTCCCAGATATTCAAGCTAATAGCTGAACAGTGACTCTCCGGTGAATGCCTCCATATTGATTAATTCAGCCTGATCAAAAATTAGAATTAATTCTCAAACCCAGTGTTTACATTTCTGCTGATACAGTGGGTAAGCCTTTGGATGAGCCTTTTTCTCCAAGCTTTGACTTGATAACTGACCTTCTCTTCCGGAGATCTGACTTACTTATAACTTTGGAGGCTATAAAGGCTGTAAAGGGTGGTAGGGTGTAGTGTAAAGATAATTTGGAGTTTGGGGTACTTTAAGCCAACAAAATCCTCTTGTATTTCCATTCCAATTCCGTGAGTGCTCCTGTTTCCCGATCAATGGCCTAACTTTTACATAAGAGACTTAGCAAGGCTGTGATTTCAACCGATGCTGTAACGTGGCAATTTGGGGAATTCAACTGTGAGATGAAATCTTCACTCCTTCCGCCTGGAAAGTACAGGAAATAAGAGACCTTTTTAGCGTAACCATGGAAAGTCCCTGGTGTTCTGATTGTCCATAAAGTCCAGGACCTGGGAATTTGAGAAAACTACTCTAAGCTACTTCTCTAAGCTCTCCGGTACAGTTAGAAGAAAACTCGACAACCCCTATCTCATCACTACATGCCTTGGGCTTCCAAAGCCCCATATTTTAATAACAGTTGGATGTCACTGCCTTCAGACCCATCTAGGTCAGATAACTATTTTGAATCTCATGTTACTCCTTCAACAATCTTTATGGGGTAAAAATGTAATTAAGTTGCTTCTCTGCCAGGCACTGTTCCATGAACCAATGAGGCAAACATTCTTGCCTACCTGGAGCTTACATTGTAGGTAGGGGGAGGGGAACACAATAAATGTAACACATCAATAAATTATTATGATATATTTTGAGGTGGAAAGTGCAAAGAGAAGCAGAGAATGGTGGGGGGGGGGCATTGGAATGCGTGGTAGGGAGGGAAGGATGGCAAGGTTAAACAGGGTAGCCAAGGTCGGGTTAGTCAACAGGGTGAAATACAAGCAATGACCTGACAGAGCAAGGGAGATAGACAGGCAGGTGTGTGGCAGGAGATCAATCTGGGCACAGTGCATGAGGGTGTGAAGGCCCTAGGGAAGGGAACATATTTGGCATATGATTAGGTTTTATTTATTTATTTATAAGTTTATTTACTTATTTTTGAGAGAAAGGGAGCACAAGCAGGGGAAGAGCAGAGAGAGAGAGAGAGAGAGAGAGAGAGAGAGAGACACAGAATCCAAAGCAGGCTCCAGGCTCTGAGCTGTCAGCACAGAGCCAGACGCGGGGCTCAAACCCACGAACCGCGAGATCGTGACCTGAGCTGAAGTCGGACGCTCAACCGACTGAGCCACCCAGGCGCCCCATCAAGCAGGGTTTTTACCTGCACGGATCAGAAGCCACACTCTGAAGCCAGTTTGTTAAGGTGGGTCACAGAGTCCCAGGGAAGAACTCCCAGGGAACAAGGACTGCAGGCTGTGCAGCCGGAGGAAGCCTCCCTCTTGCACCATCTGCGGGCACCGATTCAGCGGCATGTTTGACTCGAAGCTGCCGCTAAGGCCCTGGCATGGCTGCTGCAAGAAGCTGGGTGTCTCTGTGGCCGCTCCTGCCAGAGTGGATCCCACGGGGCACAGCCCTCTTTAGATCATTAGCTCTCGGCCTGCGGGCTTATGCCATGGGTTTGTTTGGAAAGGTTCTGGTCATGCGGCTGTGTTCCTTCTGCAAGGGAGCTTGGAAGGCTATACGGGTGGGCGGGTGGAGAGGGGGGCGGGGCAGCACAGCCACCATACGGAGACTTCCTTTGCAAAGGAGCCGGATGACCAAGAACAAGAGAAAGGGGCAGGGACAAACAATTATCAAGCACTTACTGTGGACAAGACGCTGTGTCAAACACTTCCCATATATATGACCTTTGTTAGTCCTCGCTGCAACCTCCTGATGCTGTTTATTTTTTCACTTCCTCATGACAAAACACGTTCCGTTCCGTAGGGTTAAATCGCTTGCCAAAAAGATCACATAGCTTCTAAGCGGCAGAGCCAGGATGTGAACCTAGACGTCAGTTCCAGCAAAGTGGAGGTTATCATGCCCATTCTACAGAAGAAGAAACTCTAGCTCAGAGAGGTTAAGCAACTTGTCTGAGGTGACACAGCTTGTAAGTGACTGAGCTAGGACTCAAATCCAGTTTGGCCCGGCTCCGAAGCTGGTGCTCTTCCTGCCCTGTCTGGCCTCACACGATGATTGAGCTCCCCCTGAATTCAGAGACAAGCAGAAGCAGAAGCTTGCCTGTAAGGCTTGTCGCAAATGCCCCGTGTGGGAAGCGATGCTGGCATAAAGCGCAGAGAAGATGGGCAACCTCCCACATGGAGATTCTTTCCTGGGACCTCAGTTCCCCTCCCCGAGAAGGCCCTGGGTCTGTGCTTGCCGCAAGGAGGAGTGGGTAAACGAGAGAAGAGAGCGAAGGAATGAAGAGTGATAGCTGGATGGTCTTGGAAAACCTTTGTGACTCCAACGCTCATGACTCGCCAGCTCCCTGACCTCACGAGGCCCCCCGCCCCAAGGCTGTCCTATGTGTGGGGGCCGCTGGCCTTCCTGGCCCAGGGCCCCGGTGCTGTCCCCCCACCTCAGGCCTGGACAGGAACAACGTTCCCTACTCTGTTCCCTTACTAGACTGGGAACCATTGGGACTGTCTGGGGACTCTCACGATGAACACCGGCGCCAGGGAGGAGGCAGGAGAGACGGTCCGGCCTGAGGTTAGGAGTTAGTGAGGAGAGGCAAGGTGAGGATGGGAATCTCGAAGCTGCCTCCTTATGGGCCTCCAACTATTTTCATCTCCTCCTGAGACCGTTTCATTCAATGGTTCATTCATTCAACAAATCTGTATTCAACAAATTCTGTATTTGGGCTGGAAGGAAATAAAACTGTGAGGAAAACAGATGGAGTGTCTCTGCCCAGGGGGCTCACGGCCAGGTGCGGGAGGCAGACAGGCAGGTTGGTAATCGAGGTCTGGTGGGGTGAGTACGGTCCGTGCCGGGAAGAGCCCAGGGCTTTGAAAGCATGGCCTCCTGACCAGGCCCTGGCAGCCTGGGAGGTTCCTACGACAGGCGTGTTCGGGGATGTTCCGCGTGCCAATGTTTCTCAAGACACAACCATGAGAGGTAGATGCCGTTGCTTCCGTTTGCAAATGAGGAAACTGAGGCTCAGGAAGGGAAGGCACTTGCTCAAGTCACACATACCAAGGTTGGCCTGGCTCCGAATCTTGCCCTCTCAGCACTGGCCTCTAACAATTGTTAGCACCTTCTAAGGTCAGAGGTGGGCTTTCGATGGGCAGAGCTGTTTTGAGACAACCGTTTAAACAAGCAAGAGTGAGCTCTTTGGTCTCTGGCCTCAGTTTCCCCCCCACAAGCACCCTCTCTGAGCTTGTTAAAGGAATGAGTGAGTGAACAGCTATGGAGGGGATGAGAGCATTGGACCAGATGGTGTCTAAGGATCCCTCTTCCCCAAAGAATCTGCTTCTGACCTTTATACCTCATCAGATGGCTTTGACCCTCCTGAGAGTTCTGGAATCTCTTGCCCAGGAGTCTCTCGATCCACCTTTGCCACCAGCACCCTCAGCCTCAGGGACATGCCTTTCTCACTTGGACTCAGGCCAGAGCCAGTGCAACACGATCCTTTTCCTGCCTTCCCCTCAGCATGACTAACACGTGTTGGGGATCGTTGGAAGGAACTTTTGTCAGGACAGGGAAACCTCAGGGAAGTGAATCAAGAGAGCACAAAACCCATAAGAATGGGTCAAGTCTGAGACAGACTCAAAGGTGGAGTGGAGGTGGAGAGAAAGTTGGCTCCTCCAGGCTCCCTGCTCATTGGGAGCCCCAAGTGGAGCCCCTGTCTCCCTTTATCAAGTCATCGTCCTCTTCATTCAACACGTACTCATGGAGGCTGCTTGGTGGTGGGACCACAAGAGTGATCCATGAAGGGTCTGCCTCGTCGGGTCTTGTGGAGAAGACCAATGAGGACCAGAAACCACAGTGCCGGCACAGCGTGCTGAGTACCTCCTGGGGGAATCTGGGGGCTTGGGCACACACTGGGGGTGCCTGACCTAGTCCTAGGAGTCAGGGGACATTCCTTGGAGGAAGGGCTGGGCTGAGACCCGAGAGATGATTGGGTTTATCCAGGTTATAGTTGATGGAGGTGTGTTGTACCAGAGTGCATGCGTGCTGGGGCGGGGTGAGTGCTTTGGGCAGGAGGACCTACACCAGTCAAGGCCTGGAGGTGGCGCCGTGGCACAATGGAGGACCTGGAACATGCTTCCTGGGGCAGTGTGATGAGGGGCTGCTGAGAGGTGAGGGCGAGCTTGTAGAACGTTCACACGTGTTCAAGTGTGACATGCAAGAATGGGGCTGGGGCAGAGGATCCCGGCTCTACTGGTTAATGATTCTGAAACGCATTAATTTCAAAGAAAACCTGCATTTCCCAAGCTTTCTGCTCCCTGTGGGAGCCTCCTATCTCTCTCTCCAATGTCATGGTCCCCCCTCTGCCCCAGGGGAAAGCTACTCTCATTTTCTCTTGGGTCCGAACTCCAGGAAAGCCACATCTTCTTTTCTTCTCTCTTGGTTCCCTCCCTTTCTCTTCTTGCTGATGTCTGAGATGCTCTGGAATTTTCAGAGGGAAAGTTTGGCCACCTAAGAAAGGCTTAATGGAAATGAACAAGGAATATTCAGAGTGGATGTAATCCTAGGAGATGGAGTCACGCTTGCGGGATTAAGGGCAAAGAAAGAGACGCCTGGGTGGCTCAGTGGGCTAAACATCCCATTCTTGATTTCAGCTCAGGTCATGATCTCACGGTTTGTGAGTTCAAGCCCTGAGTTGAGCTCTGCTCTGACGAGCGGAGCCTGTCTGGTATTCTCTCGCTCCCTCTCTGTCTGCCCTTACCCTGCTTGTGCTCCGTCTCTCTCTCTCAAAATAAATAAGCTTAAAAAAAAAAAAAAAGGATAAAGGAAGACCACAGTGGCTGTCTCCGGTAAAGCCACACCAGGCCCTCAGTCCCCTTCCCAGGCCGTTCATGCAGTCGGCAAATATCCTGTGATATTTGGGTAAATAGAATCCAGGTCCGGCGATCCAAGGGCTGTGATGAGGGAGGAACACAGGCTTGGCAGCTGAGAGCAGGGCATGCAGTGTGGATGAGGGAGCACCAGGGGGAGGATTAAGGAGCAGGTGGGACAGGACAGAGCGGAGGTGCTGGTGGTGGGGAGGGTACATGGGGAGGCCTGCAGGTAAGAGCTGGCCTGGTACTTTCAAGAAACCAGAACAAATCTGGAGTGGAGTGGGGGGGGGGGTGGGTAGAAAGTGCTAAGGGTTGAAGATGGAGAGGTAGCTGGGCTGGATCCTGAAAGGTACGGAAAACCATGCCGGAGAGGTGGGCCCACTGAAGGGTTCTGTGCTCAGGCTGTGCAATCTTCCAGTGTCAAATTCCTCGAGTTATGTCGGAGGCTCCTCCTATGCCCACATCTCCCATTGTGTGGGGCAACTGCCGGGGAGAGGGGAACTTGGTGGAGGGTCCCCTCAGTCCAAACACAGACCCCCATCCCCCAGAGTGTCCCTTCCCACTGGGTGGTTCTGGGAGGTTCAGTGACTGTCTTCGGACCCATAGGTATGGAGAGACTCACTGCCCTCCTGGATTTGAGCCCATGTGCCTGGGATTCCATGACCAGTGGGTTTTCTTTTGACATCCTGTCTCTGCCCCTTGCAAGGGATTTAGGGCTGTTTCTTGGTCTCATGGGATTTATGCTCCTATCTGCCCAGCTTTCTTCTTAAAAATTTTTTTAAATTTTATTTTTAGAGAAAGAGAAAGAGAACAAGGGCGGGGCAGAGAGAGAGAGAGAGAGAGGGAGAGAAAGAGAATCCCAAGTAGGCTCTGCACTGTCAGTGCCGAGCCTGATGTGGGGCTTGAACTCACGAACCATGAGATCATGACCTGAGCCGAAACCAAGAGTCAGAGGCTTAACCAACTAAGCCACCCAGGTGCCCCTCTGCCTGGCTTTCCACACCCTGATCTCCAAGGGTCCCAATAAATTCCACTCCCAACAGAACTGAATTAAGAGGATTGTTCTATTCCTGGAAATCTTTAACCACTCGGGTTACACTGATTCCAGCAGATCTGGTACTGGGAGGCAGGAGGCTGGGCCGAAGCTGTGCGGGCATGGTGGGGGCAGGTAGCTGAGCTGGGCCGAAGTGGGTGCCAGTTTCCTTCACAGCCGAGGCTGCAGTGGCCCCTTGTGGCCGTCTTACACACAAGGAAACTGAGTGTCAGATACACTACAAGTTTAGAGCTGGGTGGGGAGGTACCTTTCCTTAGAAGGATGGCCTCCTCCACTCCTTTGTTGCTCAGAGAAGGAAAGACACATGCCCAGGGTCACACAGCTAGAACCCAGGCCCTTGGACTTCCAGCCCTCCTGGGGCTCTTTCTCCTGTACCACTTCCAGCTCAGCGCCCTTTTGCTGTGCATAGGAAGGCCAGGGAGTAGCCTGGAGTGTAGCGCCCGCCCTTGCCTACATAGGCCCCCTCTGATCCTTCTCCTCGTTTCAGAATTGAGCAGGGGTACAGAAAGGGGCCGGCGGCAAGAAGGAGACGGCCTGGTGGCAGGGCAGCGCGTCCCCATGAGGCCTCCAGGGGGCGCTGTGGGACCGAGTTGGCGGGTCCCAAGCGCCCGGTGTAGGGGCGGAGCTAGTTCCGCACACTGGAGACAAAGGGCAGCCAGCCAGCCTGGGGGGCTTGCGGGGAGCGTGCAACGGGGGCGCCCCCCGTGGCCCGCGGCCTGCCTTTTCCGAAGCCGTGGCTGGCTCCGAAGGGGACACCACCACCTCTTTCCGTGGCTCGGACGCCAGGCCTCTGATGGCCCTCTCAACCCCCTGGAAACTGCACTTTCCAGAAGCTACCTCTTCTTACTGAGTTTCCGAATGTCCAGGCAGGATCGTTGTCCCTGTGACTCGGATGGTGAACAGTTTCAGAGAGGCCGAGGGATTGGCCAAGTCCAGCCAGCTGCTAAAAAGACAGAGCCGGGCCTCCATGCAAAGCTTCAGATTCAAACTCCAGCCCCCTTTCTGGCACACTCGGGGTTCCCAGAGTTTGGCTCAGGGTAAATGGGAAGGGGTGCTGTGGAAGGCAGTTGTAGGGGAGGCTTTGGAGTCCCCTCCACGACTCCCTGACCTTTCTGTCCCTCCTCTTCTCATCTGTAAAATGGTGGTTATCATTTCCCTCCAGAGGTTGCTCTAGAAAACGGACATAAGGATGTACAGAGACGGCCGGACACCAGGTCTGCGGTAGCCGGTGTTGAACACCGGGATGCTGCCAGCCCGGTCCTCTGTATAGCCTTCTTCCTAGGGACCCAGGCTGGGAACGTCAGAGCCCCGCTGTGCCTCCCTGAGGCGGGGGTGGCCGGTGCACGGCCTTTGACTCTGGGGCGCAGAGTGTGGGGCAGGCATTGATCAGCCTGGTGGGGCCAGTGCAGAGTCGGAGCTGAGAGGGGCCAGGTCTGGTGGGGTCAGAGGCAGGGCAGGGTGTGAGGGATGTGGGGTGAGTCATTCTCCAGCCCAGCTGCTGTGGAGTGAAGGGGGAAGGAGTGTGGGGGTTGGCCAGGCCCGGCGGCACCAGGCACCACGATACCAGGCAGGGAGGCGGCCCTGAAGCAGAGGCGAGGCTGTGGCCCTGTGCCTACCCCACCCTGCCGGCTCCTGTCCTATCTGGTGCACCCCAGGAACGGGGTAGGCCAGAGGAGACATGTGGTCTGGGAATTCTCAGGGTGGGCCTGTGCGGGGAGTGGGGCCCCTCACTGGGGGCGAGGTCCGGAATGCATTCCTCCCCCAGCTCGCTGCCCACCTACCCCCCCTCCCGCCACCGCCCTCGGCCTTTGCGAAAGCCTTTCTTCCTGCCCCTGCAGCTGGGGGTGGAAAAGAATGCTCGGTGGGGCTCTCTCCCAGCCCCCGTGGGGTCGCCATCTAAGACAGGCTGAGATGATGTCCACATGTGTATCAGGCCCCACGGCAGACTGTAGCCACCCCTGCCTGGGTCAGGGTGTCCACAGGATACTGGGGACGTTCAGGGTCAACAGGATGGACTTTAGAGAAACAAGTTTTGGAAATGTGGACAAGGGCAGGGATGGGCCCGAACCTGGGGCATGGGAGCTGGGGGCTGGGAGGGGAGTCAGAAGAGCAGCAGGAAGCTGAAGGGACAGGCGAAAAGGGGTGAAGGAAGAGCGGTGTGATGGTGGGCTGGTGACGGCAGTGGGGGGAGGGCTGCCTACGGTGTTTAAGAGGCCCCCCACCCCCCACTCCCAGTAGCTGATCAGCCTTCCTCCCTCAGAGCAGGGTGCAGACGGGTGGGGAGTGCATCTGGAAGGACCCAGGGGAATGATCAGGATGACGGGGACCCAAGATGAATAAGCCAGCTCCTGCCCTCAAGTAGCTCACTCGCTGAAGGAAAGAGAGCCAGCTGAGCTCACCGTGGGAAGAGGACAGTCGCAGCAGAGGCCAAGCTCCAGACAGGCCAGGAGGAGCAAGGGAGTTGGGTAGGCGGGGCCGGGGAGCACAGTGGCTTTAAGGAAGAAGCTTCCTTTTGCTGCTGTTACAAGCTGCCACAGACTTAGTGGTTTAAACACCCACTTGGTGTCTTAATAGTTCTAGAGCTCAGCAGTCTGAACTGGGTCTTATGGGCTAAAGCCAAGGTGTCAGCAGAACCGTGTTCCTTCTGGACGTTCTAGGGGAGAGTCTGTTTCCTTGCCTTTCCGGCTCTTAGAGGCTGCTGCCTGCCTTGACTCTGGGCCTCTTCCTCCTTCAGAGTGCATCATTCTGGGACAGCTGGGTTGAGCCACTGACTTTTGATTTGGGCTCAGGTCATGATCTCACAGTTCATGAGCCCCGAGTTGGGCTCCGTGCTGAGTGTGGAGCCTGCTTGGCATTCTCTCTCTCTCTCTCTCTCTCTCTCTCTCTCTCTCCCTCTCTCTGCCTCTCCTCTGCTCCCTCTCTCTGCCTCTCCTCTGCTCTCTCTCTCTCTTTCTCAAAAATAAACTTTAAACAGTTTTTTAAAATGTTTATTCCTTTTTAAGAGAAAGAGAGAGACAGAGCACAAGTGGAGGTGGAGGGAGACACAGAATCCGAAGCAAGCTCCAGGCTCTGAGCTGTCAGCAGAGAGCCGGACAGCAGGGGCTGGAATTATGAACTGTGAGACCATGATTGGAGCCAAAGTCGGATGCTCAGCCGACTGAGCCACCCAGGTGCCCCCCTTCCATGCAAATAAATAAACTTTAAACAAAGTGCATCATTCTGCCCTGTTTCCATGGTCCCATCTCTTCTCTCTGACTTTGACCACTTTGCCCCCCTGTTATAAGGACCCTGGTGATTACCCTAAGCCCGCTCAGATAATCCAGCATAAATCTCTCCATCACAAGATCCTTAACTCAACCACATCTACAAAGTCCTTTTTTTTGCCACTTAAGGTGCATGTGCAGGTGTCCCGGGGATTCGGACATGCACATCTTTGGAGGGCCATTATTCTGCCGACCGCAGGTGGCACTGGAGATAGGGCGGGGCTTCGACAGGTGAAGGCTGAGGGAGAGGACCCTGCAGGTGGAGGGCCAGGGCCTGAGGGCTCCGGTGTATGCTTGCAGGCACGTGTGGTTTGGGGGAACAGACCTGGGAGAGCTCAAAGGCCTGTGCCCGCCCCGTTTCTAAGTAAACCAGGTTGGCCTCCAAGGTCATGAGGCAGACTTGCCCCCTGAGAGACGGTGAGGCTGGGGTGGGATGTCCCTCCAGGACTTAGCGCCGCTCTGTTCTTTTCAGGTATAGAGGCCAGAATACCCTTGTGATTGTTTCCCAGTGGTGTCCTCCCTGGAGCCCTGTCCCCTCCCGCCCATGCGACTCCCACCGCAGACATCGTCAGAATCGCAGACATTGTCAGAAACGGCACCAACCTCTCCTCCAGCTGCGAAGGGCAGATCTGGGCTTGTTCCCCTCCTTGGCCTGTGCTGGCCTTCAGCTCTGATCCCTTCCTCCAGCTTGACTCCCCAGCCACCTTGAACTGCTCCCTGGTCCATCTCTCACCCATTAGGCCCAGGTCATTGCCAGGAGCCCCCCACTGCTTTCCCCACTACTCAGCCTCAGCTCTTGGGAAACCAGCCTCCCCCTTCCTTCCTCTCCTCCAAGCATGGAAGCAGTGAGCAGCTTCCGCAGCATCTTCTGTAATAACCCGTGCCTGTGGAGTGACCCTCCGGTGCAGGGATGGTGGGCGCATCGCATTCACTCCTCCGTTTCAGAGACGAGGAAACTGAGGCTCGGAAAGGTAAGTAACTGGCCTTGAGTGACACAGCTTTAAAAAAAATAGTGGATCCATGGATGAAGCCCGGGAGTCATTTTATAGAGGAGGAAACTGAAGCTTGGGGAGGTTCAGTAACTGGCCGGGCTAATGAGTGGTTCCCAAACCAAGGTGTGGCTCGTTTCTAAGGCCAAGCTTATCACTGTCTCACTCCGTGGTCACTCATTAATCTTAACTGCCACACTATGCCGCTTAGTCTAGCCGGGGGCTGGGCCTGTGTCTGTCATCTGTGTGTCCCGCACCAGCAGAGGTCCAGCTCAGGGCATGTGCCTGGCCAGATGAGTGAATGAAAGAATGAATGTTGCTTCCTGGGCGTGGCTCTGGGCAGAGCGGGGACACTGCTCAGGGAGGCCACCTGCAGCTGCTGAGATACAGAAGGAACCGCAGGCTTGAGGCCATGCTAGGCCAGGATGGGCTCCCGCCCATCCAAATTTCTTGGCAGATCTGAACATTCAAGTTGGTTGGTTGGTTGTTTGGTTGGTTGGTTGGTTTCACAAATGTATTTTATGTATAGTTTGGGGGAGAGGGAATACACACCTAGAGTAGGAAACTGTCAAAGTACAAAGGGGATAGAATAAAACTTTGGACCGGGATTAACTTGTTCCACAAAACGGGATTAACATGTTCCGCAAGACGAGCAAACATTTCTAATAAATTTGAACTTGATAAACGAGTGATGTCTTGCAATTCGAGTAGTCTGTGACACCAAGTGTCACATGATCACAACTGAGCCAATGGCTTTTCTCTCTCTGTCCCTGTCTCTCTCCCACTGTGGGATTATGGGTGATCATCTCCTGTGCTCAGATGCTCAGTCTCAGGCCGCGGGATCCGGTGGCAATCAGTGAGTTTTCAGAACGTTGGAAGGTGTCCACGGTGGCACTAGAGTATTTTTTGTCACTTCCAAGCACCTGTGGGCAATCCTTTGCTGTTCCATCCGAGGGTCAGCTTAGGAATGCTTTGCTTCATTCTAGGTCAGGCTGCCTGCAGATATAGACCCTTTCCTCTGCTGCCTGATTGCCAGTAACATGAAATATGGTATCTGAGAAGAGTTTATTAATACTGTACTGTAGTCAACAGCTGTGTGAGTGTATACAATGGCCCCCATGCAGAAAAAGGTTGAAAGGGAAGGTGGTAAGAAGTAGGAGATGATTATGGTGGAAGTTAAGAAGGAAATCATCGAGAAGTACGAACGAGGTATGCAAGTGGCCGAAATTGCAAGATTTTACAAGAAGTCTACGTCTGCATCTTGTCTGCAGAGGAGGCGGAGAAAAAGGCAGAGGAATCCCTCACTTCCAATGAGATTAGGGAGATGAGTAAAATGTGGGAAATGGTGCAAAATTTGTAGAAAAGCACCACCCGAATAAGGCTGTAGCAGTGCGGGCGATGAGTCTGTTTAACGACAATGCAATGTCACATTTCCACGAAACCCTCAAAAGGAGGCAAAAGATGTCATTGGATGGGTTTCTTGTTAAAGGTGCACAAAAAGAAAAAGGTTCCACTGAGCCAATAGATAGCAGTGATTCCATTAGTGATAGTGAAAGTCGTCCTCCACAATAACTCTCCGGTCTCTTGTCTCCCTCACACCAGCCACAAAGGTTTTCAAAGGTAAGTGCAGGTGAACTTGTTTATATTTTGTATTTTCTTTATTATTTTGTATTGTATTACAGAATTGTGATTATTTTTATATGACTATTTTTGGGTTGTAGAACGAATCACCTGAGTTTCCGTTATTTCTTTTTTTTTTTTTTTTTAAATTTTTTTTTTTTCAACGTTTATTTATTTTTGGGACAGAGAGAGACAGAGCATGAACGGGGGAGGGGCAGAGAGAGAGGGAGACACAGAATCGGAAACAGGCTCCAGGCTCTGAGCCATCAGCCCAGAGCCTGACACGGGGCTCGAACTCACGGACCGCAAGATCGTGACCTGGCTGAAGTCGGATGCTTAACCGACTGCGCCACCCAGGCGCCCCTGTTTCCGTTATTTCTTATGGGGAAATTTGCTTTGATATACAAGTGCCTTGGCTCACAAGCGTGTTTCCAGAACAAATTATGCTTGCAAACCAAGGTTTTACTGTACAAAGAAATGGTAGTCTTCCTGCCTTCTTTGAATCCAGTGTCCCAGCTCCTGCTCCAAGCAGCATCCTGTGCTGTAACATTCTGGTGTGCTTTTCTAAAGATATCCTTGTGGGATATCTGCCTGGCTCAGTCGGTGAAGCACTGACACTTGATCTCGGCTCAGGTCATGATCTCATGGTTTGTGCAATCAAGCCCCACCTTGGGCTCTGCACTGACCGCAAGGAGCCTGCTTGGGATTCCTCTCTCTGACGTTCCCCGCCTCCCTCCCCTCAAAATAAATAAATAAATAAACTTAAAAAAAAAAAGATATCCCAGCATTTGCAAACCTATATGTGTTTGTGTTCTCTCCTGGAGCACACGCATGAAGGGTAACAAATGATACACATTACTGTGCCTCTTAATTTTTCATCCTTCCTGATGGTTACACAGTAATCCTATTGTATAGAAGTATCACATAATGGATATTAGGTGTTTCCATTCTTTGCTATTACAAATGTCACTGCAATGAATATCCACGCATCATTTTGCATGTGTGCAAAAGTACCCCAGCAAGATAAACACCTGTCAGAGAGGTTGGTCGGTCAAAGAATTAGATTTAAAATCGTGATAGGTGTTGGCGATCCCTGTTCATACTGTTTACGCTGATTTTACCACCAGCAACAATGCGTGGGTGTCTGATTCCCCATGTTCTCAACAAAGGGTAAGAGATCAGCCCTTTTCAATCTTTGCCAGTCTGACACACGTGAAAAATGAGATTCATGATAGTCTAACTTTGCATTTCTCTTAACCGTGCGCAAGGCAGAACATTTTCCTATGTCTAAATGTAATTTGTGTATTCTTTTCTGGGAACTGTTGGCTCATATTATTTGCTCTTTTTTTTTTCCTCCTGGGTTATTGGTCTCTTAGTCAGTTATTTGTAGGAACTCTTCATATATCTTAAGGATATTGGCTGTTGGCCCAGGATATATCTTCCCTGCACGTATCTTCCCTATGGCTGTTCCCACAAGGTCTTTGGTGAAAGTTTCCTGCTTATCACTTTCCACCTTTGACTCTGGTTACTTGTCTATTTGCCTTATCTCCTCTATAATTATCTCCATATGCCTGGTGCCTTGCACTTGCATGGTCTGGTTTAAAGCATATAAATTCCATGCAAGATGAATTCCCATTCATGTTAGGAGCCCATTGTCCTTGGATTTATTGCATTGATTCTGCACATCTTGCAACCAGAGGCTCTGAGTTGGACTGGTTACGGTCTATCTTTTCAAGGATGCTTTACTAGCCGGCTGCCTTGGAGGGAAGAGATAGCATCTCCCACTTGAGCAGAGGCAGGCTATTTTTTCTTGTTCTGCATAATAATGATGATACTTCCCTCTGGAGCAAAGATCACACAGCTTTGCTTGCTGCTTGTTATAAAAGATTTGGTTTCCCAGCACTTGGGCTTTCTCAGCTGTGATTCCAAGCCCAACGCACATGGAGCACCAGCTGGGTCAAGCTTTGCATCACCCCGTAGTACTTGATAGGGCAAGAGGAATCAACACAAACACACATCTCCAGCTTGCTTGCTGTGCCTTGAATAATCAGGTCCTTTGTCTCTGATCCAACAATGTCTGTTCTGCCAGCGTCCATAAAACTGTGGCGGGCTAACTTGTTAGCTTGCCAAAAGAATAAATCTCAGACCTTTATGGCTCTTGACAATTTGGCAGCTGGGCAGGGTGAGGCTTTGATCACCTGAGCCCAAGGTCACCCAGATAGAAAGTAGCAAAGCTGGGCCTGGAATTGGGTCTCTTATGTACCCCACCCCTGAAGTTTTGGCTATGCACAGCTGGCGGGTAAACTGACTATGGCTAGGCTCTCAGGCTGATTTATGTTTGTGTCACTCCCACACCTCTTGCATGGTTTTAACATGGGGGTTCTAGGCATCTCATTCTTGCACTAGTGGTTCTCAAGCTGTAGTGAGCCCCTGAAGCACCTGAGGGGCACCCCGGAAATTCAGATTTATTAAAAGTGCAGGCTCACCCACAGAGATTTGATTCAGTAACCCTGGGGTGGGATCTAGGCATCAGCATTTTAAACAAATCTCTCAGCTGATGCTTTCCCTGCGGGGGGGGGTCTAAGGACCACGGGCTGAGAGTCACTGCCGTGAACAGGCTGTCACTGCAGGTTCGTGCGCAGAGTGACTCGATTGAAGCTGTCTGGAGATGGATGAGCCTGGAACTGGGAGAGGCACCGCGACCAGCTCTGAGGGAGGCGCCCTGGATTAGGGGGGCCCGGGATTGGGGGGGGGGGCGGCAGAGGGAAGGAATAGAGGAGGTATTGGGACACACAGCTGGGACGGCAGCCTTGTGTTCCCAGCCTTGGGGCAGTCTGACTCATCTCACACTTTGCATGTGTCACCTCTTGACTCAAAAGCCATTGTTGCTACTGCAGGAAAAAAAAAAATCTAGTGACCTGGTCTGCAAGGCTCTTCCTTGTCTGAGTCGGGCCGGCTCTGCAGCCCCCACAGCCTCTTTGGCGAAGAGATTAGACCGAATGCCACAGGGCCAGACCTCCTGGGTTAAAATCCAGCTCTGCCACTTTCCAACCTTTAAGCTTAAGCAAGTTGCCCTCAGTTTCCTAGTCAGTGAAAGGGGGATGTTGCTGTTTGCCACAAATGTGGAGTCTTGATGATTTACATGCGTTAGTGCATTCCAGGCCTTCCAGTCAGGCCTGTAGTAAGGACTCAGTAGATTTGGGCTTTCCCCCCCCCCCCCCCCCCGTGATCTTTCTTCTTGGAACTTTCTTCCCATCTGCCACCTCTGTGTCCTCCACTCCCTTCACTGCTTATGGCAGCTCACCCTGGGCTCTCAGAGCCCTCCTCCTCCAGGAGGCCCTCTCTGCTCACCCCCCTTCCTCACTCCGGGTGCTGTCCTTCCCTGAGCTCCAGCAGCCCTCTGCGATCTGCGATCTGCGTCCCTCCTCTGACCCTGGCTTGCCACCTGCTCTTGTCAGGAACCTGTGGTGTTTACCTCCTTCTCCTCTGCAAGCTCAGATCTTCCCCTCGGGGCAGACAGCCTGGATCCAGGACACCTGCCTGCCTGGAAACCAGCTGTGTGGCTCAGGCAGGTAGAGTCCCCGCTCCCATCACAGTTTTGCTAAAGCACCGGCTATCGAGCTTTAAAAGGAGACCTGGGGCGCCTGGGTGGCTCAGTTGGTTAAGTGTCAGACTCTTGATTTCTGCACAGGTCATGGTCTCACGGTCCTGAGATTGAGGCTCCCCCCACCCCGTCAGCGCGGCTGCTTGGGATCCTCCCTCTCCTCTCTCTCTCAAAAATAAATAAACATAAAAAAATGAAAATAAAAGAGGGAGACCTTCTGCTTGAGCAAAATCCTACAGGAATCTGTGTGTAAAGCCAGTGAGGGTGGAGCTAGCTGCTCTGGGTGAAGGAGTGTGCGTGAGTGTGCACGCACGTGTGTAGGAGCCTGTGAGTGTATGAGTAAGTGTGCGAGTGTATGTGAGAGCACGTGAACACATGACCAGGAGTGTGGCGAGCAGGCGAGTGTGTGTGTGTGTGTGTGTGTGTGTGCGAAGGGTGTGTGTGCGTGTGTGCCCGTGTGAGGGTGTGCACGTGTGTATGTGTGAACGCGCAAGGGTGTGTGCACGCGCGCGCGGAGTGTGTGAGCGTGCGTGTGGGGGGGCACGTGTGCATGTGCATGAACGCGTGAGTGTGGGTGCTCAGCGGCGGGTATGCCCAGGGCTCTGCGGGCCAGGCAGGAAAACTGGGCGAGGGGGTTTCTACACTCCGGTCTTAAAAGTGCAGGCGTTCGTCTGATGCGTCTTTCTGGGCTCACAGTAGATGCTTTCTCAGTGGTCAGGATGAGGGTAAGGACAAGGTAAAACAGGCCTGGCAAAACTGGCAAGTTATGGGTTCCTGAAGCTTCTCCTCCCCCTCCCTGAGCTCAAACCCTTCCTTCAGAAACTCCAGATACAGATCTCTCTGTCCCAAGGCGTTTGTTTGGTTTCTGTGTGCAGGGGCCCTGCCTTGTGTTTACTGAGCTAGGACTGGTGTCTTTGGTGGATGTTCTGGTCTCCACAGGCCCCTGTCCTAATCCCACATGAGGCCTGCAGAGGAAGGACCCCCCTCTCCAACTCCAGCACATTCCACTGGAGGGGGGCTGGGTCTCAGGCAGGGACTGGAGGGCTTCCTGGCAGTGGCTCCAGAGCTGCTTCCCGGGTCGCTTGGCACTGGCCCAGCCAGAAGGCCTCAGGCTGGTGCTTGGGCAGCTTGGCGAGGGCTGGGGCTGGCATCTGATAGGTCCTGCCTGGAATAGCAGTGCCCAAGGGAACCAATACGACTTTGTCCTCTGTTAATGTGTGTGTGTGTGTGTGTGTGTGTGTGTGTGTATCTTGGGCGGCGTGTATATTCCCTCCCCAGAAACTGCCCAGTGATCAAAATGCCCCTTAGATACCAGGCCTCTAGTAGAGGGTGGGCCTCACTTGCTCTTTCTCTGGGAATAGGGCATCTCCCGAATCAGATCCCAGCCCCAGTCACTCCTGTGATCCCTAGCTTCCGTCAGCCCACCTTGTTATGGGTTCTTTGCCATGTCTGTGTAATGAATGTTTACCCTGCAGCCGGCTGGATCCAGGAGGAGCCAGAAGGGTCTGGGAGAGGCCAGGGCTCAGCATTCTGTCTCTAGAGAAGCTCTCAATTCCAGCTGCTCCCAAGAATGTCCTTCTTCTTTTTGCCTGTCTTCCTGTCTGGGGAGGAGGCAGCTTTTTCAGAAACTCAGCTAACCCAACCTTCCCTACCCCAAGCCTGCTGGGCCGCACTTGCCAACTTGAAGGCAGCAGAGCTTGGGGGCAAGTTGGAATTGAAAATATAAAAACGTCCCTCACCTCCGATAATAGAGGTGATACATGTTCATTGTTGCTTTGTTGAAAACTTAGAGAACCACAGGTCAGAGGTCACCCCCCCCCCCCCGACTCCCAACCCCATCTGTGGGCCTGTGAGGGAAGGGCCTGCGTGGGCACAGCCTCTGTCCTTCCCCCTCCCGTGGTGGGTGTCTGTGCAGCCAGACAGGGGCACAGTGAGTACTTGGTGAGTAGAACTCAATTAGAACCTAATTCTGCCAGGGGCGCCTGGGTGGCTCAGTCGCTTGGGTGTCCGACTTCGGCTCGGGTCATGATCTCATGGTTCGTGGGCTCGAGCCCCGCGTTGGGCTCTGTGCTGACTGCTGGGAGCCTGGAGCCTGCTTCAGATTCTGTGTCTCCCTCTCTCTCCCCCTCCCCCGCTTGTGCGTGCGCTCTCTTCTCTCTCCCTCTCAAAAATAAATAAACATTAAAAAAAAAAAAGAACCTAATTCTTCCAGATTATCCAGTTCTGGGGACAACCCTGGGGTGACCACTGTCTGTCTGGAGGGGGATGGGATAAGCCATGGCCTCAGACCAGTCCTCCGACTGCAGTGCAAGTGCCAGCTCAGGCCTGAAACTAAGAGTCACCTGGATGCCTCTTCTTCCCGCTGCTTCAGGGGACCCCACTGGGTGGGACCCCAAAGCTGGCCGGGTTGGCTTTGCTTTCAGAATGTCCCCAGGCCACTTCCCACACGCCGGCCCACATGACCCCAGAATAAGCTCTCAGCATCTCTGCCTGGGCTTCATAAGAGCCTCTCATCGGATTTCCAGCTTCCACCCTTCCCCACCCTCCCCATCCATCTGCAGGGACTAGCCCCAGGGCTCCTGGTGCTGCTCTGATCAAAGCTCCCAGCAAAAAAAAAAAAAAAAAAAAAAAAAAAAGCCCAGCCCCTGAGAACAGAACTGGATCCCCTCCTGCTCCTGCTCTCGCCTGGCCTCCTCTGGGCCTCTTCTCCTGCACACCCCTCCTCCGGGGCACCCCTCCCAGCCAGGGGGTGCTGGGTGATCCCGGAATACACCTGGCTCATTCCTCCTCAGGGAGCAGAATTCCCTCCGCCTGGCTCCCCCAGGGGTCTGCAGGCTCCTTTGCCTTCATTCAGATCGCTCTATGTGCCACCTCCTCTGTTCCCGGCCTCTCTCCGCTGGTGGCCCCTCACCCCTTCCCTGATTAGCTCTTCCCCATGCACCCCTCATTGCTGGAATTAACCTTGTGCCTGCCCCACCCAGATTGAAAGCTCAGCAGGGCAGGGGTTTTTTGAACATTTTGTTCCTGAAGCCCAGAGTCCAAAAAGTACCTAGCACATAGAGGGTGGTTCATAATTACTGGTTGAATGAAAAAAAAGGGCTTCTCCTTCTAGTCTTTCCCAGCAAATACCCATTGAACATTCACCGGGGCTGGAGTCGACCCTGGAACCAGATGCGGTGGTGAGCTTGGAAGTCCAGTTGGGGAGACAGAGCTGTGCATCTAAGGTGGTGAGTCCAGGGGGTTGTCACGGGTGGGGGGCAGTAGTGGGAAAAACTGGCCCAGTCTGAGTGCATCAGGGAGGACGTCCCAGAGGAGGTGATGCCCAAGCTGAGGGCTTGGCTTGAAAGAGGAACTGCAGTTCCTGGCGTCTAGGGAAAGGGAGGGGGCTGGTGGGGAGGGAGGATTCTTCAAGTCTGCGGAAGGTCCTGGTCCCTCCTGGAGGCAGGGATGTCGCCCCTCATGGCCACGTGTCAGCCTCTGGCACACAGTAGGTGTTCATGAAAACTGCCGAGGTAGCCAGTGTCCTGGAGCCACACCTGATTTTGAGGAAGGCATTTCAGCTGCTGAACAGGAGCCTTGTGGGGGGCAGGGGCGTGGTGGGGGTGAGGTTGGCAAGGGCTGGGCAGAATTCCCCTAGGGATTCACAGGATCAGAGGAGTTTTGACATGGAAAGGGCCCCAAATTCCAGAGTCTTTGTCGCTGCTTCCCTGGTGGGAAGGAAGTCAGCTGACTGGAAAGGGAGCTGAGGATCGAGGCCCATCCAGGTGGAATCAGGGCAGGCACCAGTCTTCTGTCTGTCCCGGGTCTGGCCCTCCCGGCGTCCTGGCCCGGGTGGGACGGGCTGAGGCTCCGCACTGGGCTTCAAGTGGGGCCCGAATAGTCTAGGGCCAGGGCAAAGGCAGAGAGAGGCCTCCTGGCCGAGGGGCCGGCCTGGCCCCTCCTTGTGTGCACAGGACCCTGAGCCTGGTCACGTACCCCGAGCCCCTCGGGAGGGGTGGGGTGGGAGGGAGAGGCATCCGGTGTTCCCAGAGTGTGGAATGTGGCACCTGGGGGGAAGCTGGCCCTCTCCCTTCCCCCACTGCAGGGACGGACAAGGGGCAACTCCCCCCCCCCCCCCTTTGGCCCTGGTTCCTGTCAGGCTGGTTTTTCCTCCCCTGGGGACTTGAAGAGGAACACCAGGGGCCATCCAGACCGGCCTGCCCTGCCCCACCTTTTATGGGTTCCCACTTGTGGAAAGTGACGAGATGAGCAGTCACAGAGGCAGCCAGACCTGGGCTGCTGGCCTTGGGTCCCTCTGCCACCACCCACCTGGCCTGAGCAAGCTCTTCAGAGCATGACCAGTATTTTTTGTCTTCGTCCTTCATGACCCAGGCTTGCTCCTAGGCTCCCAGGACTACATTCAGGCTCTCTTTATCTGTAATGATCTCAGCAGACCCGAAACTGGTCTCCCCACCCCAGACCATGCCCCCCCCCCCCCCCACCGCCTGGAACCCGCAGCAATTTCTAAAGCATACATTTGACTACATCACATCCCTGATTAAAATAATCTCCCGTTGTCTTCAGGATCAAGTCCATCTCGTTGGCTGAGCCGACAGCCCCTTCCTCCCACCCCTGCCCTGACCCCTGTCCTCCCTCACATAGTCCGGCCGGACCGAATTGCCAGTGGTTCTCCAAGCTGGCCAAAGTGATTCCATTCTTCCAGGCCCCTGTTCCCTTGCCCCCTGCCTGATAAACACCTACTAGTCTTTTAGCCTCTTGCTCAAGGGTCGTGCCCCCTTAGGAAAGCTGTCTCGATGCTCCCAGGAGGAAATGAATGCTCTCCCTTTGCCCCCACTTGCTCCTGTGCAGACACGATTCCCAGCACGGACACGCTTGATTATACCGATCTGTTTGAGGCCTAAACGCCTACTGGCTCAACAGTTCTAGAAAGATGGCCCACATAGTGGCTACTCACTCCCACACCTCTAGAAATCCTCCCAGTTATTTCAGAAGGTCCTCAGAGGGACGCCCCCATGTGCTGACAAGGTGGCTGCTGACCGTAGGCTCATGTGGGGTACACTCTGCTTCTCCCCAGCTCTGGCCCCGCCGGTCCACGTGCACTACCTGGGGTCAACATCCGTGTCCATGCTGGCAGGCCTTGTCTGGGTGCTTCTAAAGCTTCTGGTCCTTGGGGAGCTAGAGCAGGGGTCTCCCCCAGCCTCCCTGTTTCACCTCATCAGGCCCGAAGGAGCCCTCCTGCACCTAGACTCTCTCCAAGTCCCTCTTGAAAAGTTTCTGCCACATCTTCCCTTCTACCCTCTGGCTTCACAAAGAGGGAAAACCTGTGCAAGGGACCCCGGGGGTGGGGACAGGATTTAGAAAGCTTTTTGGGGGGGCTGTCTTTTCCCCACATCTGCTGCTCCCCTTTCCGAAACTTCCTCTCTAGTGTATGAGTGAGACAAAGACGTCAGTGGTGTGTGGATGGAGGGGAAGAGGTATTTACTCTATTAAATAAAATCAGTTCTAAATGCCCATCATGTAGTGTTTCTTAAGAAATTATTGCCTGCTGGGGCGCCTGGGTGGCTCAGTCGGTAAGCGTCCACCTCTTGATTTCGGCTCAGGTCATGATCTCATCGTTCGTGAGTTTGAGCCCCTGCATCAGGCTCTGTGCTGGCAGTGTGGAGCCTGCTTCAGATTCTCTCTCTCCCTCTGTGCCTCCCCAACTTGTCCTCTTTCTCTCTCTCTCTCTCTCTCTCTCAAAATAAATAAACTTAAAAAAAATTATTGCCTATTAATGCGTAACATGAAACAAGTTACACGTAAATACATCCTTGTAAAAATTAGAACAGCAGATGGGGCGCCTGGGT
This sequence comes from Prionailurus viverrinus, assembly GCF_022837055.1. Taxonomy (NCBI): domain Eukaryota; kingdom Metazoa; phylum Chordata; class Mammalia; order Carnivora; family Felidae; genus Prionailurus; species Prionailurus viverrinus. The sequence continues at coordinate 3,286,092 of NW_025927605.1, forward strand.
GGCTCAGTCAGTTGGGCGTCCGACTTCAACTCAGATCATGACCTCACACCTTATGGGTTCGAGCCCTGCGTCGGGTTCTGTGCTGACAGCTCAGAGCCTGGAGCCTGCTTCGGATTCTGTGTCTCCTTCTCTGACCTCCCCCGCTCGTGTTCTGTCTCTCAAAAATAAATAAACATTAAAAATTAAAAAAAATTACAACAGCAGAGATAAGTATGGGTTGCCTTCACTCAGCTTCTCTCCAAGGAAATCCTTGTCTTCGGTCTGGAGCACGTCCTCCCACACCTGTGTGCTTACATGCATATTCATATGCATACAGAGAAATAGCCATCTTTTTAAAAAATGTTTATTTATTTTTGAGAGAGAGAGTGACAGAGCATGAGCGGGGGAGGGACAGAAAGGGAGACACAGAATCGGAAGCAGGCTCCAGGCTCTGAGCTGTCAGCACAGAGCCCAACGCGGAGCTCGAACCCCAAACCGTGAGATCACGACCTGAGCCGAAGTCAGACGCTTAATCGACTGAACCACCCAGATGCCCCCCGAGGCCCACTACTTACCTGTAGGACCTTGGTCAAGTTTTTAACCTCTTTGAGCCTCAGCTGATCCTCAGGCCGGATCAGCTTTTCTTGTGACATTTGGATTATTAATTCATAGGTGTCACTTGAGAAAAGATTCCATGGTCCAGTATATTTGGTAAATTCTGGTTGGACAAAGTTAAATAATAATACTTATAATACATAATAATATATATCATTATAAGTATCATTATATAATCCTATCAATATATTGTTACAAGTAAATGATAATATAACAACACATACACTATTTATTATATAACGATTGTTGAATATTGTGATATTACTAGTTCATAATTAAATTATATAATAACATTTTTTTGAGTGCTTACTATTTGTCAGACACCCTTACAAGGACCGTCTCATTTAACCCTCAAAACAACCCCATAAACGAGGTTACTATTATTATCTGTATTTTACAAATGACGGACTAAGGTCATCAGAGCCTTTGGTACCACGCATTGTCACTCTCTAAGAGGGAGTGGGGACAAGCAGTATTTCTGATGTTTGTCAGTGGGTCCCCTTTTCCCAAAGGGATGTCATGGTGCTGGGGCTTTGTAGACATGAGGTGGGGGAGGTTGGGCAGGATCCGGTCTGGGATTCTTTCATGCTTTAACATTCCCTTCCCACTCCTGACGCTGTGTGCCCCTCCCCTGGAGGCGAGGGAACCTTGGCGTGGGGACCAGGGCTTGGGAAGGGAGCTCCTCCGTCAGGTTTTGCCCTCCAGCAGCCAGGGGCCGATCAGAGACTCAGGGCTGTGGGCAGTTCGTTACTGAATGGGAACAGCAGCTTGACCCCTCAGTTACATCTCTGGGGACAGCAGTCCGTACAGGTTGTTAGCTCCTGAGTTCTTGATGTACCAGAGAACTGGTCCAAAGCCACGCAGCTCAGGGTGGAAGGTGTTGGGCACTGTTCTGGCTGGGGAGCAGGGGAAGGGGATTCTTCCTGACCCCCCCTTGCATTTCAGCCTGGGGTTTACTGCCCTTGGGGTTGGCATAAGATTTTGGAAATGGGACCCAAAGGAGTTGTTCTGGAGCTGCGGCTTCGTTGGAAGGGAGAGCGAAGCCCTTGTCCCACCCCAGAGCCCCGGCAACCGGGCTGAGGGGTGAGAGGCTGGAAGCCAGGCTCTGACACAGCTGGCTGTGGACCTGCCAAGTGATTGCCCCTCTTGGAGCCTCTGTTTTCTCCTCTGTAAAATGGGCTGGGCTGCTGTGAGGATCCAATCAGACCTGAAAAGATGTAGGCTGTACTCCCCTCAGTCAGTTGTTATGATTATGGCCATGCGGCTTGCACGGGGCACTCTAAGCTCCTCTGGAGTTTTGGGAGCTCACAACCCCTTAATATTTGGGGGTGGGGGGCTTTGGTCCTATTCTTTTGTTTCCTAACACAAAACCCCTTCCCAAAGCCTCCTATCAAGCCAGAAGAACAGAGATTCCAGCTCGGGCTTGGTGTTCCTAGCAACCACGAAGAGCAGGCCTCCTTCTCTGGGTCAAATAAAGAGTGACTCACCTCAGTCCAGCCCTGGCGGCTACAACCTTTGTGAAGGCCCCGCCACACCCTGCTTTCATGGCCTGCCTTGGGTCACACCCGTCTTCTTTTCACCTTTGGGCACCCCAGACCCACTTACAGGTCTGATTCACTAGTTTAAACAGCCTCAGGCTGGCCTTCCTGAGTGGCTCAGGGCTCTTGCTGGTGGGTTAGGGGTGTGTGTAGGCTGTTTCTTGTCCCCTGCTCCTGGCTATAAGTTGGTGGCTGGAAGGCAGTTTGTTGGGGACTGGTTTCAGAGGCCTTCCTTTAGCCACAGGGGACCCAGGTGATGATATGTAGAAAGGAGGACTGAGATTTCATGGGGGAAACTGAGGCACGTTGATGGGAAGTGACTGGCCCATCTCCCTAACAGCATCTCAGAAGGGCTTAGGGCCTCGGTCCTGTGACTGAGTGACCGCTCTGACCTAAGGAACCATGGAGACATTTCTGAGGAGGGGTGAGGTCCTTGTGGACAGGAACTGGGGTGAGGCGCAGGCAGTGTCTGGCAGGGGGCCCTGCCTTCCCAGGCGATGAAGAAAAGGTGGAATTGTTGAGCGGGATGAAGAGGGGTGAAGAGCAGGGCTGGGGGCTGTGTGTGGAGACGAGGGTTCCTTCCCCTATGATCCAAGCTCTTCACTCCGGCCATGAGAACCTCCGGAGAGCCTGGCAGTTCAGCCATTCGTCCATGTCTGAGGCTCCGGGATTCAGCCTGATACCCTCCTTCCAGATGCTCACACGGAGGGAGGGATTCCACCCCGTTTCTGTCTCTGGGTGGCAGGTGCTACATGTCTCATGGGCAAGTTATTTGCTTCCTTCAGGCTCAGATTCTTCATCATGGATTTCAGGAAATCTGTGTTGAATGAATGCATGATTTGCAGGCGGAGGGTGGGGGCTGTCCTGGAGGGGGTGGGTGGTAAGAGGCCTCCAGGGGGTCTGCCCCAGGTGGGGTCAGGCTTGAGCCTGGGGTTCCCAAGAAGCCCCATATAGCCCAGCTGCAGAAGCCTCCCAGCAGCCAGCAGCTGTTCTCAGGAGCCTGCTCTCCGCCCTCCCCATCCCCCGCCCAGCCCCAGCCCCAGCCCCAGCCCCAGCCCCAGCCCCAGCCCCGGGATTTGTATGGCTCCAGCGGGGCCGGCAGCTTTGTCTCAGCAGGCCAGCAGCAACAGTCCCCTCCTCTCTGGGAAAGAGAGGGAGTCAGGGTGTGGGTGATCCCCACGGGGCTGTAATTCCAAGTGGGGTGTAGGAATCTCCTGAATGTACTGGAAGGAAGGGTTAACTTAGACCCCCAAGGAAGGGGCTTCAGAACATAATTCCAGAGGGGGCCTCTGAGTGATGGGGGGAGGGGGAGGACTGGGTGTAGGAGTCTACTGTCGGAAGGACTTAATTCCTGGAGGGGGTGTCAAACCTGGGGAAATCTTAATCGGGGACGCCCAGAATGTGACTGGGAGGGTGTCCTTGTGTGTGATGGGGTGAAGAAGGGAAGGAGTGTGACAGGAGGTGCTCCGTCGGGACTCTGGAGTGGGCAGGGTGGGGCACTTCGAGGGGGGAGGGTGGGGGTGGGGGTGAAGACTGTCTCAGGCCCCTGGGAGGGAAGAGCTGGAGGCAGAGCCGCCAGGAATCGACCAATGGGGAGAGTGCCCGTATTTGCACTCAGGAGCTTGCAAATTCCTCGGGGCTCAGATATCCGCCCTGACGCCCTCCCCCCTCCCCCTCTCCCTGCCCCCGCCCGCCCAGGGCATAAAAGGCGCCAGGTGAGGCCCTCGCCACTCCTCCCGCCAAGCGATACACCTCGGGCTACTGAACTATTCCCGCTGCGTCCCCATGGCTTCCTACACTTACCGCCAGTTGGCCACCACCTCGTCCCTCGGGGGCCCGGGCAGCGGCTCCCTGCGCTTCGCGGCGGGAAATGTCTTCCGCGCGCCCAGCATCCATGGGGGTTCGGGCGGCCGCGGCGTGTCCGTGTCCTCCGCCCGCTTTGTGTCCTCGTCCTCCGGGGGCTACGGCGGCAGCTTTGCGGGCGGCCTGGCCGGGTCCGACGGCCTCCTCTCGGGCAACGAGAAGCTCACCATGCAGAACCTTAACGACCGGCTGGCCTCCTACCTGGACAAGGTGCGCGCCCTGGAGGAGGCCAACGGCGACCTGGAGCAGAAGATCCGCGACTGGTACCAGAAGCAGGGGCCCGGGCCCTCCCGAGACTACAGCCACTACTTCAACACCATCGAGGACCTGCGGGACAAGGTGGGCGGCGGCCCAGCTTCGGGAGGTGCACCTGTCGCGCAGACCCAGCCCCGCGGGCCGGGCGAGGCCCGAGGCGGGCACGGAGGGCACCGGAAGCCACCACCCGACAGGGCAGGGCGGTAGCGGGCCCCTTAGGACGTGGGAGGGCCGCAGGGTGGGGCAGAGAGCTGGGGGCAGGTGAGCGGGGGCAGGACAGTGGGACAGGAAGTGGAGGCTGGGGCTAAGGGAAGGGGGTGGGGTGTGCAGCGGCGGTGGGGGCGGGGCTGGGGGGTGGGGAGGTCTGGAAAAGGGGGTGCGAAGGAGTAGGAGGAGGTGGGACAAGGCTGTGGGCTGTCCGGAGGTCTGGGCCAGAGGCCGCAGTCACAGACAAGAGTTTGGCCTGGGAGGGACCCATCCGCTGCTGCCCCCGGCGTGGGCCCCTCTGCATTGCATTCCTCTGGTGGGGCAGGTCTGCTTTCCTTCACGCTCGGGCTGGAGCCCCTCCTGCCCCGCCCAAGAGGGCCACCCGGATTTAGGAGGAACTTCTAGGAAGAATGGGAGGGGACAAATGCTGTGGCCTAAAGACCTGGTGAAGGCGGGACACACTCAGAGGCCCCGGGGGTCCTTTTCAGCAATAGTTCTGTGTGGGTGGAGAGTCCTGGGGTTGGGGGGTGCACCACAGGTCTTACAGGGAGCCCCGAGGCCATGCGGAACTGGGACCTCTGCCTTGAAGAAATGTATCAGAAGCCAGTGGGACATTTAATGGTCCCACATGCTGGGTCTCCAAAGCGGGCCCAGCGCCTGCCCTGTGCCCAGCATGGTGCGGGGTGCCAGGGGCATAGAACAGATAGGCCAGACTTCTAGACGAGGGGGGACAGCTAGAGATGTAAACAACAAAGTAGAATACTGCTTGCACACTTTAAAAATTGTAACCTGCCATAAGAAATACATTTCAGGGTGTACCCCCATGCGTTCTCGCTCTGTGATGCACACACCCAAAATGGAAGCAAAGCTTTCTTGAAACAATTCTTACCCTGCTGTGGTCCATCTCTTCTCATATTTTATATTCTGTTCAGTTTCATTAAAAACTATGCCAATCACCACTCACTGTACTGGGTGACTAATGAGCCATGACCTGCTCTTTGAAAAACATGAACCCAAGTACCATAATCAATGATGTGAATATGCCCATCACATCAGAGGGACCTCAGATGGGGGTCAATTTGGACAAGGACTCCTGAAGTTCATTTCCACCTCTGTAAGATAGGCATACCCACTGACCTGGCATGAAAGATGAAGTGCAAAGTGCTTGGCACATGATAGATGCTCAACACACGGGAATTCACTTTCCTAAAGCAGATTGTGCTTTGCACGGGGGGGTTCAGAGAAAGGTAACCCAATACGCCATCTGGTTTGCAGATCATTAGCATCTGCCTCCCGACTATTTAGAGTACAGGTCTCAGATGCTTTCCTCCCAGACTCACCTCTGCCCTCCCACACCCGTCCCCTACCCCCTGGCTCAGCAGTCCCTGACCACGGTTTCTCCTGCTCTAGCTCCTGGGCAGGGACTGACTTCAAGACCTCCCAGAGAGCAGGCCAATGGTCAGCTGAGTCTCTAGTGGGTAGGGGCACACCCATTTGTTTTCCTCTGTCTTCTGGGAAGAAAGTGGGTGGACAGAGCCAATATGCTGAGCTGGTGCCAACCTCCTGCCTCTGTCTTCCAGATTCTCGGTGCCACCGTCGAGAACTCCAGGATCGTCCTGCAGATTGACAATGCCCGTCTGGCTGCCGATGACTTCCGAACCAAGTGAGTATGTGTTTGCCCTGGAGGGCTGCAGAGGGGGCAATGCCAGGCCCTTTGGGTGCAGCGGGGGACTGCTCTCTGTCCTCGCTCACCCCAGCTGGCCTGGAGTAAGCCCCACCACCTCCACGGACTCCTGAACCATGAGGGGAGATGGGAACTCTGCAGGGGTTCGGAGGAAATGCTGGCCTGACTGCACCTATTTCCTCTGAAAGGCTTGAGATGGAGCAAGCCCTGCGCCAGAGCGTGGAGGCCGACATCAACGGCCTGCGCAGGGTGCTGGACGAGCTGACCCTGGCCAGGACCGACCTGGAGATGCAGATCGAAGGGCTCAAGGAGGAGCTGGCCTTCCTGAAGAAGAACCACGAGGAGGTGGGTGTCAGGCTGCGCCTCCTGTCCATCCCACTCCAGCTTTCCAGGACTGAGGACACTTTTTTGTCCTGTATCCTCTTGACCATGGCCGCACTTGCTGTACCCTCGGCATGGCCCCGGGCGTGGAGCAGGGCTTCCGGGGGTTCCAGCAGCGGATGGAGGCCACCTCGTCTGTCCTGCGGTGGTGGCTCCTGGTCTGCACCTGAAAATCAAGCCCTTTCCGCCTGGGGGACGGGGGAGTGACTTGGCCCAGGCCCAGCAGGCTCTGGGCTCCGACATGCCCATCTCTGCTGTGTCTTTCCAGGAAGTCAGTGCCCTGAGGGGCCAGGTGGGTGGCCAGGTCAGCGTGGAGGTGGATTCCGCTCCGGGCATCGACCTTGCCAAGATCCTGAGTGACGTGAGAAGCCAATATGAGGTCATGGCTGAGAAAAACCGAAAGGATGCTGAAGACTGGTTCACCAGTCGGGTACGGTAAGGGGAGCGGGTGCCCTCTGGGGAGGTGGCAGGGAGAGAGGGCTTTGTGCTCTCAGACAGAGGTCTGCCTCAGTGCTGACTCCTTCTGCCTCCTCTCTTATTGCAGATGGAGGAGCTGAATCAGGAGGTGGCCGGCCACACAGAGCAGCTGCAGATGAGCAAGACGGAGGTCACCGAACTGCGGCGCACCCTCCAGGGTCTGGAGATTGAGCTGCAGTCGCAGCTAAGCATGGTTTGTGCCCCCTGCCCCGTGGGATGCACGCCGGGGCCCTCGCAGCCTTGCGCAGCCCGGGCTGTGGCTGTGCCCATGCCCTCTCTGGGAACCGGTCTCCGCTGAGTCTGTTCCCTCTCCCTGCTCTCAGAAAGCCGCCCTGGAAGGCACGCTGGCGGAAACAGAGGCCCGCTTTGGAGCCCAGCTGGCCCAGATCCAGGCGCTGGTCAGCAGTATGGAAGCCCAGCTGAGCGACGTGCGTGCGGACACTGAGCGGCAGAACCAGGAGTACCAGCAGCTCATGGACATCAAGTCACGGCTGGAGCAGGAGATCGCCACCTACCGCAGCCTGCTGGAGGGCCAGGACGCCCAGTACAACAACCTGCCCACCTTTAAGGCTCTCTGAGTCCGACAGCCTCCTGAGCTTCCTGCTGTCCCGCAGAGAGGTTCCCCTGGGGAGGGGCGTGTGGGAAGGGACGGGCCCTACCCCCAGCTCTTTCCCTGACCTGCCAATAAAGCTTTATGACCCAAGGGAGGAAGGATGTTGGGTTTGTTGTCTCAGCCCATAGAGATGGGCCAGGACTTGGTCCTGTTAAGGTTTTATTTGGATCAGAGTGCACCCTGTCCTAAGAGAGGGAAGGGGTGGGGTACACGCTAACTCCTACGGTCGTGGTAATTCCTGTTTGCGGAACTTTTCATTTATCAAACCTGTTCCTTGAAACAAGCCTGTGATGGGGGCTCAGTAGGTTGAGCGTCCGACTTCGGCTCCGGTCATGATCTCACGGTTCGTGGCTTCAAGCCCCACATCGGGCTCTGTGCTGACAGCTCAGAGCAGCCTGCTTCAGATTCTGTGTCTCCCTCTCTCTCTGCCCCTCCCCTGCTCGTATTCTGTCTCCCTCTCTCAAAAAAAATGTAAAAACAAACTTGTGAAGCAAGCATTGTTCCCATTTTATAGAGGGATAAACTAAGGTTCAGAGAGGTGAAGTGGTTTGTTGTGTGTGTAACTGTTCCAACGTGGCAAAGGTGGGATTTGAAACAGTGGTTTTTTTTTTTTTTTTCAAATTTAGTTTTTTTAAATGTTTATTTTTGAGAGACAGAGTGCGAGTGGGGGAGGGGTAGAGAGAGAGGGAGACACAGAATCCGAAGCAGACTCCAGGCTCTGAGCCGTCAGCACAGAGCCCGACTCAGGGTTCCAACTTGTGAACCGTGAGATCATGGCCTGAGCCGAAGTCGGACACATAACCTACTGAGCCACCCAGGTGCCCCCAGAGTTAGTTTTCTTTCCACTTTACTCCCTCATGGGTGGGTGTGTGTATTTGTGTGTCGGAAATTAATGTTTATTTGAGCACTTAGTATGTGCCATTTAATCAAACAACCCTCAAAGGTAGTTAAGTAGCGTCGTATAGAGCAGGAAACGGGGAAGTTAGGTAACTTGTCCAAGGTCACAGAGTGTCTAGGTTTCCTGCTTACTAGCTCGCCGGGCCACCTTGTACCCCAGTCTCCTAGGATTTGACGCTCCCTTGTGCTGGGTCCTCAGTACCTTCGGGTCTTGTTCCGTGTGAAGTCCTAGGACCGGGATCCCTTGGGGGCAGCTCCTTTTGATAACATTTCTTCACCAAGCCAGGAACGGGGGCAGGCATCCCACTGAGAAGGCTGAAGAGAGTGTACCCGTTGGTGTGCATCTGTGTGCGAGCGTGCGCTAACACATTCATGCATTTCTGGGCAGCCCCACATAAGCCCCCTACGCCCACCAGCTCATACCTGGGCCCAGAGCCTGGAATGGGACCCGGCCGTGACCTGGACCTCCCGCACAGACCCCCAACCTGGCTTGCCTGAGGCTGGTCCCAGGCCAGCAAAAGAACGTAAGTCCCAGCTTCCTGGTAGAACTCTGCCCTTGTGGGGGTGTGGTCTTGCCACTGTGGTTTACAGTTCAGCTGCCAAGAATTGAGGCCAATTAAAGGTAAATAAGTACTTCCCCTTGGCTGGGAGGTTCAGCCTGAGTGGGTCTGTTAGGTCCCAGGGATCTGCCTGACGGCAGGTCCGCTCTGCAAAGGAGTCAGGTGAGGAGCACTCTACCCCCTGCCCCCAGAAGGGCTCCTGTAGGGGACTGAACTGGACACTTGTCTGCTGTGTGTGTCCCACACTGTGCTAAGGAGCCTGGGATCCAGGCATACCCTGTGCTGTTGATCCTGAGGTGGTGGTCTTTCTAGTTTTCTGTGGGTCTTAGAGGGGTTTGTTAGCTTGCTGTAAGTCAGAAATGGGGACCCCAGAGCTCAGATCTCTCTCGGGGTCTGGAGCCCCTCTGCCACCTCCCTAGCTGTTCTGCCCTGGCCTCCAGCATCTATGACTACTCCCCACGCCCCCACCCCCTCCACCTCGCTTAACGTTAGGGGCCTGGCCTCACTTGGAGGCTGGGTCTGTCCAGAGATTTCTGTCCCCTGTTCCTGAAAGCCTCTGTTGTCACAGCTGAAACCCTCCCCTATGCCCCAGAGGCCCCTGGAATGTGGTGTGGGGCGGGGTCTGGGCTCACACAGGTGGGTCAGGTGACTGGGTTGCAGGTCTGGGTATCGGGAATGAAGCCTTCCTTTGTGTGTGTGTGTTGGGGGGGGGACAGGGGCACTTTTCTGTCTCGGTCTGGGAGCTGAAACTAGGGGTGCTGTGTTGACAGAGAGTCTGGACCAGGGGAGAGGGAGGGGGAGGGAGAGAGAAGGGGAGAGGATTTAGAGGGTGCGTCTTTCCATCCCCGCTGGGCATTGCATTATGACCACTGGGTTTGCAAAGCATTTCCTGTCAGTCATGTGGCTCCATCCCTGTGAGTCAGACTGGGCAGGAGTTATTTCCATTTTCCTGATTGGTAGACTGAGGCTCAGAGAGGAGGCTGGATTACCCAAAGTCCCATACTGAAGTCAGCCACATACCTAATAGAGGAGGAATTATCCAGGCCCCAGGATGTGTGCTCTCTCCGTCCTGACACCTCCCTGGTGGGGGAGAAGGGGGGGGGCAGGTGAGGGTGGATTTATGGAGACCACACCCTCACGTGTCATTGAATGTTAACGGTGGCCCTGTAGCAGGACTCTGTGTTCATGGCTCCAATGGCTCCGTGATTTCTTTTTGTTTGTTCTGGTAAAATACACATATAATTTACTCTCTTAACCATTTGAGAGTCTATGGTTCTGTGGCACTGACATTCACACTGTTATGCAACCATCACTATTGTGTATGCTCCTGTGTCCGTCTTGTAAAACTGAAACCCTAAGTCTGTTAAATAGTAACCCCTTGTGTGATTCTGACTATTCTAAGTACCTCATATAAGTGGAAAAATGGCCCAATTTTAAGTCGGCTCAGCGAGGCTCAGCGAGGTTGAGTCACACCCAGAGGTGGAGTCCAGCCCAAGGCTTTTTCCGCCGGGCTGCTCGTCCAGGAGAGAAGGCCCCGAGACAGCCTGTTTGCAGTGGGCAAAGGACAGAAACTAGCACAGCATGGGTGGGCTGCCTGGGGCGGGGCCCCAGGCTGCAGCCTGGGCCGGAACCAGGTAGAGCTGGGTCCCCACCCTTGCCTGGCCTCTCGGACCCGGACCCGCTGCTAATGAGCAGGAAGCAAGGGGCCTCAACCTTGAGCTTGCAGGAGCTGTTTGCCCTGAAACCAGGGATTCGTGACTGGGACAGCTCCTGCCCCTGGAGAGGCCTGATGGTGTGTAAAAGCCCCCTTTTGAGGGGTGCTGGAGAGGAGTCAGGGTGCGGATGAGGGGCTGGCCAGGTGCCCATCCCTCCCTCAGCCTGGAGTGATGGTGTGTAATTGTTCCCGTGTTAATTGCTGGGGCCGTGATGTCTGCAGAGGCTTTAATGAGCTGTGGCTGATCTGACTTTGATTATTTTTCTTTCGGAGGGAAAGACGATGTCCTCCCGCCCAGGAGACAATACTGCACTGTCTGGGCCCAGTGCTCAGAGGCCCAGCTCAATCACCCCCTCCCACCCAGGCCTGTCTCTCTTACCACCCTAGCTCAGATGGCAATCCCGGGTACTGAGCCACACTATCTGCTTCCTTAGAAGATGGGGAGCCAAGAGGAGGCAGGATGGGGGCTCTCAGGTCTCAGGTGGAAGCTGACAGTGCCCCTTGCCACAGGAACCTGTCCAAGGTTTCACAGCAGTAATTGACGGAGCCAGGAATTGAACCCAGGCCTTAGGGACTCTGGAGCTCTATTGACCTCAGTGTGCTTCAACCCTGGAAAAGGTAGCGTCCTGACTCTCCAGATCAGCCTTGCTTACCTCCCCAAACCCAAGAGCCCTGGAGCTGGGGCTAGAGGGTCAAGCCGTGCCTCCAAATGGCACTACCCCCATGTAACAGGTATCCCTGAAAGCCGGCCTCTGGGTTGGTGGCAGAGAAAAGGGCTTTCCTGAGTGTTTTGCTCCCGCCTCTGGCCTCAGCATCCTGCTCTGTAAAGAGGTGTCTTCCAGTCGGCCTGCCAGGCCTCCCAATCTCCTCCCTCCCAACACTCAGGCACGTAGAACCCTCCGGGTCGGTCCCTCCCCGGCCCCACAGCGCTTGACAGGACAAACGGAGTTAATCTGGCTTTGCTATGCAGGGACATGCCTCTCTCTGGAGAAGGCAGGGGCTTCCCGGACCAGGCTCCAGTCTTATCTGCAGAGGTTTGCCCCAACGTGTCCCAGGAGCAAGCAAAGGTTCAGTGACATGTGCAATTGGCAGGTGGCAGATTATCAATCAGCCCCCTGTCAGCCCTGAGGCTCCTGGTCTTTGGGACAGTGCCAGGGTGGTGGGGCAAGGGGCTGGTGGGGGCCTGGGGTGGGGAGGAGAGGAGGGGATGGAGGAGGAGAGTCCTGCTGTATCAGGGAAATGACGGATGTTAGCTTCTCTGATCACCTTAGCTGGAAATGCGCTCATGACCCCCTCTCCTGTCCTCAGCCTGTGCCCATGGGCCCTGCATTCCTGGGTGTGCCTCTGCCCACCCATCCCCAGAGGCCAGTGCTACCCCCCCCCCCACCCCCCCAACCCTGCAGGCTCACACATGGGGTCTGGGAGTGGGATAACAGAGCAGCGATAGGGAGGGGGCTCCCAAACTGAGAGCATGGAGCTGGCCGCCTGGGGTGAGGGTCCTGGGCTGGAGGCAGCAGAGAAAACTCCGGGAGGGCAGAGCTGGCCTGGGCTGCTCTACCCGTAGGCGGAGGCCTGGTAGCTGTGGAGTGACAGGAGTTTTCTCCCCAGCAACTCTTCACGTTCTCCCGGGAGTGCAGACATGAACCTGCCTTCGAAGTGTTAAAACCATGGCCCCGGGGCAAAACACCATTCATTCTGAATCATCTCTTTTGTTGCATTTAAAAAAAAAAAAAAAAAAAGAAAGAAAGAAAGAAAGGAGAAACTCCACACCAGCCAGGCAGAGGTGTGCAGGCGGCTGTGTTTGAACACAGGAGTTGGCTTCCTTTTGGGGGAGGAGACGAGGTCCCACAACAACTCGGAGGGGTATATAAGGAGCCGCGGGCTGGGGGGAGACATTCCTGGGGCCCTGCTTCCAGCCCAAGCCTGAGGCTCCACCAGCACTTCTCCAGCCTGCTGAGGACTCACCCGCTGCCCGGCCATGAGCACCACATTTCTGCAGACTTCTTCCTCCACCTTTGGGGGTGCCTCTACCAGAGGGGGTTCCCTCTGGGCTGGGGGAGGCGGCTTTGGTGGGGGGAGTCTCTACGGGGGCGGTGGAGGCCGCAGTATCTCGGCTTCTTCTGCTAGGTTTGTCTCCTCGGGGTCCGGAGGGGGCTACGGCGGCGGCATGAGCTGCGGCTTCGGTGCAGGGGCTGGTAGTGGTTTAGGCGGAGGCTTCGGAGGTGGCCTCGGAGGAGGCTTAGGAGGTGGCCTTGGAGGTGGCTTTGGTGGGGGTTTTGGCGCTGGCTTTGGTGACTTTGGTGGCGGCGATGGCGGCCTCCTCTCCGGCAACGAGAAGCTCACCATGCAGAACCTCAACGACCGGCTGGCCTCCTACCTGGACAAGGTGCGCGCCCTGGAGGAGGCCAACGCCGACCTGGAGGTGAAGATCCGGGACTGGTACCAGAAGCAGAGCCCCAGCAGCCCGGAGCGGGACTACAGCCACTTCTACAAGATCATCGAGGACCTGCGGGACAAGGTGAGTCCTCCAGCATCAGCGAGAGGGGAGCAGGTGGCTGGCGCCCTGCATACATCTCCATCATCTTTCTTGCTGCCTCAAGGAAATCCTTTTCCTGCCCAGGCAACGACTGTCGGTGTATAACTTGGAGAGCAGGGAATGCTTTCCAGGTGCGGAGGCCAGCATACATCCGCTCAACTTGGCAGTGAGAATCTGCTCAGGAACTCTGGTCGGAGGAGGGTCCGAGGTGGGGGCAGTTACACACACCAAGCAGGGGTCTGCATAAAGCTCTCTTTTGCTTCTTTTGCAGGAACAGTTAAGGGTAGCTTCAGGAGCCTTGAATGCCAGGACCACCTCCCTCACCCTTTGAGGAGGTCTTTGGTGCGAAAAAGCTCTATTGGGACTTAGGAGACCTGGAACTCATTATGTGCTCTGCCAGTTACTTACTCACCCTCTCTACTTACCTGGACTGGTTTCCTCAGCTGTAGCGTGCCTTCCTGCCCTGCCCTCCAGGGTCCTACTGGCTGTGGAATGTTCTGTGGGTCCATGGCTGTGTCAAGTGTGCAGGAGGCCAGTGACCAGGGGAGGCTGGCAGAATATTCCCGAGAAGGCTGCTGAACCCTACCGCACCCAACTCCTGGCCAGGCACTTCCCACAGGGGAGTCCAGGCACTCCTGGCTCCTTGGTTTTTCATGCCCTGGAGGCAGGAAGGGTGGTGTGGGCTCACACCAAGTATGGGCACTTGAGGTGAGGCTGAACTCTGCCCCGGGGAGCCTATAGGCCTCTGTTGCTCGTGTCAGAAGGGAGACTGTCAGTAAGGCGTCTGACCTGGGGTGCAGGGTGGGGAGAGCAGTAGGGAAGAGAAAACAGTGCTCCAGATACCAACTCCCTGCTTCCTGCAGATCCTGGGGGCCAAGATCGACAACTCCCGGGTCATCCTGGAGATCGACAATGCCAGGCTGGCGGCAGATGACTTCAGACTCAAGTATGCTCCTGCCTCTCTCTCCCCTCCAGATTCACCCCCTTTCTTGGCTTTCTCTCCCTCTTCCAGCTCCAACAGCCCGCACCCCTACTCCAACAGCCCACAGCCCACTTCCTTACTCTGGGCTCCCTCTGTCTTCCCAGGTATGAGAACGAGTTGGCCCTGCGCCAGAGCGTGGAGGCCGACACCAACGGCCTGCGCAGGGTGCTGGATGAGCTGACCCTGACCAAGACCGACCTGGAGATGCAGATCGAGAGCCTGAACGAGGAGCTGGCCTTCCTGAAGAAGAACCACGAGGAGGTGGGGGCCGGCAGGGGCTGCTGGTGGCGGGGGGCAGAGTGGGACCATGGGCACCTCCTCATCGTTGACCGAAGGGCTTGGTGGTTCAGATATGCTCCCCTCCACCAAAAACAGGATGTGTCGCCACGGAGAGCAAGGGGTACTGTCCTTTGGGAACCCAGATCCCTTTCCTTCTTGTATCCATAGCCAGGCCAGGTGGTCAGTGGGACCCGCTGTCCTGATTTGTTTCATGAGCTCAGACAAGGGCCCTGCTGTCTTGAGTCCTCCCGTAGGACCTAGCAAGGAAGAGAGACCCTCAGAGCCAAGGGGCCCATGTGCTCAAACCTCTTCATGCTCACTGGGAAACAGAGGCTGGGGGGTGGGTATGCAGGAGGGCGAAGGGCATGTCGTGAGTCAGGCATGAAGCCGGGATTGGCATGTGGGAGCCCGCTCTCTGCCCCCTCTTCTGCCCTCCGTCCCTAAACGGGCCCCACCCACTCCGCAGGAGATGAAGGAGTTCAGCAGCCAGCTGGCCGGCCAGGTCAACGTGGAGATGGACGCGGCCCCGGGTGTGGACCTGACCCGTGTGCTGGCTGAGATGAGGGAACAGTACGAGGCCATGGCCGAGAAGAACCGCCGGGACGCCGAGGCCTGGTTCTTCAGCAAGGTGGGCCCGAGCTCACGGCCCCGCTTCAGCTCCCCACGTCTCCCAGGGCTCCTGTGGGCCTCACTGGTCTTGTGCGTGGCCTACAGACGGAGGAGCTGAACAAAGAGGTGGCCTCCAACACAGAGATGATCCAGACCAGCAAGACAGAGATCACGGACCTGAGACGCACTTTGCAGGGCCTGGAGATCGAGCTGCAGTCCCAGCTCAGCATGGTAGGGCCTCCGACCCCCCACCCGGCCACAGCCCAGTGCAGCCAGGCCTTTGCCACCGTCCATGGCTCATTAAGTCTGTGGGTCCCCAAGCCTCCTCCCAGGGGGTTCTCTGCACTCCATTCAACACCCATCTGCATGCCCATGGCATTTTCCTTCCTGGCCTGATGTGGGGTCCGTTGACCACCCCCCCTCCAGAAAGCCGGGCTGGAGAGCTCGCTGGCGGAGACGGAGTGCCGCTATGCCACGCAGCTGCAGCAGATCCAGGGGCTCATCGGCGGCCTGGAGGCCCAGCTGAGCGAGCTCCGCAGCGAGATGGAGTGCCAGGACCAGGAGTACAGGACGCTGCTGGACATCAAGACGCGGCTGGAGCAGGAGATCGCCACCTACCGCAGCCTGCTGGAAGGCCAGGACACCAGGCAGGGGCCAGGGTGCAGGGGGAAGCCTGAGAGAGGGGCCGGTTAGGGTTGGGGTGGAGAGTCTTCGGGGGACAGCAGTGGGACAGGGAAAAGGAAATGGAGGGGGTGTTAGTGTAGATCAGAATCTGTCTGCTTGGGGGTGGCAGGTCTGAACAGGTTCTCAGGATGTGCCAGCCTCTAGAGAAGTCAGATGTGCAGGTGGTGGGGGGTGGGGGCCTCTGGAGAGGATTGCTTAGCCAGACACCGGGGCCCCCTTAGGGAGACCTGGGCTCATGCCCTCCCCTTACATCTGCTTCCCCTCTCTTTCAGGATGGCTGGCTTTGGCACCAGAGAAGGTAAGAAGGCTTAACTCTTCCCGCATGGGGCGGGTGGGGGGGGGGGGGCGGGCGGGCGGGCAAGGCGGCTGTTGAAGCCACCGTTCCCCTTGGCATGGGGTGGAAGCAGGAGGAGGCCAAACATGCCAGTGGGGCAGGAACACACCCATTTCAGGTGATACCTCTTCCCCGGGGGACCCTCCATCAGCCCCAGTAGAGTCAGGGCTGAAGATTTATTGAGAACCTTCCGGGTTGAGCAGGCTCTGTCCAGGGCATAGCTTCCTCCAGGCCCCACCTTCCTGCACTTATGGGAAGAACCCCCCAGTTACTACCTGTTCACCCTGACTTTCTTGCTCACTGTGGGGCGCGAACTGCCGCTGCCTGCCTCCGTGATGAGTGGTTCACCGCCAGACCTCCTGGCCACTCTCGAGGGATTGGCCAGCGGCCATTCTCAGGGGTGCTGTCTGGTTCTCCCCGAGCTCAGCCAAGGTCCTGGCTGCCTTGGGAGGGCGAACAGCGAGGGTCCCCCCCTCACTCTCAAGCTTGCTCCTTCTTTCTACAGCATCCCTGGGAGGTGGTGGCGGCAAAGTTCGCATCAACGTCGAGGAGACAGTGGACGGGAAGGTGGTTTCTTCTCACAAGAGAGAGGTCTGAGTGCCTGGCGCAGGAGAGACCTCCCTGGCCACCCCCACCCTCCCCAGGCTGGATGGAGGACCGCCCAGAGGGGCCAGAAGAGCAAACCCCAGTCCCTGCTTTCAGAGGGTCCGGCTCTCCCTGTTGGGCGCTCGGCATCCTCCCCCTCCCTCTCCCCACCTGCTCTAGAACAGGGACAGGCAAGAAGTAGCTGTATTGTGTAACGAGCTGGATCATACCACATCTGCCCATGCAATAAAAATTGCTTTTCCTTTTGCAAATATCTCTTGGTAGTATGTCCAGTTTTTCTTGTTGGGGGCTTCTGTGGGCCTAGGACCCACATGATGACATCTCCTACTTTGGCCTCTTCCCTGCACCCAGGACCAATTCAGACTGTTCCGGTGACTTGATGTTCTGGCTCATTCCATCTAGTGATCATGGAAGCAGGAGACGGGGTTTGCCCTCAGAGCAGTTGGGTGCACCCGGCAGAGGACTTGTCACATCGAACAATTATTTAGCGAGCAACTGACTGTATAGGTCGTACTGGTTACCACCGTGTGGTTGGCACTGTGCTATGTGACCCCACCCCCGCGTCCTGTTTAAGGCAATTGTGGGCCATCAGGATTTACGATTCCCACCTTAGAGATGAGGAAGCCAGGGAGGTGAGTGACTCCCTCAGGGGCCTCATGGATGGATGGTGAGCAACAGGGCTGGGCCTGGACCCTACATCTGTATGACTTTTAAGTTCAGCTCTTGTTCTGGGACGCCAGGCCCTGGCCCTGCACAGCTCACTGCCAGGACCTTCCTCCTTATTTCTGGTCCTCCTACATGTGTCCCTAGCACCTCCCCTCTTTTCCAGTCAGGCACACCTGACCTCCAGAGTGGCTGAGCCAGGTACCATCGCTGCCTCCTGCAAAGAGGGACCTTATCTACCCCCTTACCCCTGAAGCTGCCATCTCCTTCCCATAAGGCAATTACCGTGCTCAGAGGGAAAGACACCAACTCCGGGAAGCCCTCTCTGATTTCTCTAAGCTTAAATCCAAAGCAACATCAACCCCTATTGCCCTCCTCAGTCCAAACCTCACTCCTGCTCCCCCGACCCCAGCATCTCTGCCTTTGGGCTCATTAGAGCAGCAGTGACATCCACACACACTGAATTTGTTGCCTCTGGTCTGAGGCTGGTTCCTCTGGGATTCATAGTCCCAGACAGAGGGCAAGGAATGAGGAAGCAGAGCGTTCTGGGTGCTGTGGCTGGGCTGGGCTCTGGTGAGGACTATGGGGAGAGGGAGAGCCGGTTTCTTAGTCCCGCTGGGAACAGGAGGTTGGAGGTGCCTCTGTTCTGAGAATCAGATCATCCGGGGGAGAATTAAGCCCTCTGAGCGGGCCGCCCTGAGTCTTGCTGGGTGAAACTCTGCCCAGCAACCCTGGTTGGAGAGAGGGTGGCGTCTGTTTCTTCGGGAGGAGGTTTAATCTAGAACGTGTCTCCTGAGTACACAGTTGGAGGCCAGACTTCTCTGGGGCTGGAGGAAGGAAACAGAATTTACGAAGCCTCTATATTCTGCAGGGCTCTGGGCGGGGCATTCAGAGGATGGCATCTCAATGACTCTCTTGGAGGCTTCGTGAAGGTGGGGTGGACCCTACATCCTCAGTTTTCAGAGGAGGAAACTGAGGCTCAGGGAAGTTAAGTAGCTTGAATTAAGTCACAAGCTGGGAAATGGGAGGCTGAGCCTGGGAATGAGCCCTCTGATTTCAGACCCTTGCTCTTCTCTGGACGTCATGAGGGTGATGGAAACTGGCAACACCTTTCTTAAGAGAAGCCCTCTCTTTTTTTTTGTTTTTTTGTTTTTTTGTTTTTGTTTTTTCTGACAGTTTTTAGACCTAACATTTGATTTAATTAACTAATTATTTATTTTTTCTTTTCAAATCTTTATTTAACTTTTAGTTAGTTAACACAGTGCAACACTGCTTTCAGGAGCAGAATTCAGTGATGCATCACCTAGGTACAACACCCAGTGCCCATCACAAGGGCCCTTTAATACCCATCCCCCATCCAGCCCATCGCTGCCCACCTCCCTCCATCAACCCGCTGTTTGTTCTCTAAGAGTCTCCTGTGGTTTGTTTCCCTGTCTCTTCCTTCTTTTTCTTTTATTTATGAAACCCCTTTCTTAACGTCTGTGGGAAGCCAGTTCAACTGTCATACAGCTGTTACCGTCAGAAAGATTACTCTCACATCTAGCTTTGGTCTCCTGTGCTGTGGCTTAAGTTCACACCGAAGCCCAAAACATCAGGTGTCATGTTCCCTGACGTCCTGACAACAACCAGGCCCCTTGCTGAATCCAGGTCCCTGCTCCTGCTTCACCAGCCTCCGGGCCTCTGTCAAGAAGTCTCAGGCCTTCAGAGCAACCCGCAAGGGTTTTCTCAGCCCACAGTTTGCCAAAATAACAACCCCCTGCAAAGGTGCAGAGAGGCAAAAGGTGGGTCTCCACTCTTATCCAGCAGGCCTTCTCTTGGGGCCAGACCCTGGGCTGGTGGGGAGAGAAGGCTGGTTCCGTTTCCTTGGAGGGCCCCTTCCACTCTCCTGGGATCCTGGGGCTGGAGGGAGCTGACAGAGAGGGCCTTGGATCTGCCAAGTCCTGTTTCCTGCCTGACCCTGGAGTGAGATGCTCACACCCAGGGAAAACTGGTGCCCTGCCGAGCCCTTTAAGTAGTCTCTGGGCAGAGATGGCCCGCCTTCTGCCTGCCCCTGGGCTGAGGTCGGGCTTGGTTTCCAGCCAGTGTGGGAGGCAGACAGCAGGCCTCCCTTCTACCCTAGGGAGAGGGTAGCTATGGGACGAGGGATTAGGGCCTTGGGTGTGTCCTCTGCACAGGCTGGGCTTCCCAGGGTAGGCACGGGGCACTGCCCATCTCCCTGAGGACTTTGGTTGGTCCCTGTCCCTCTGTGGGTCTCAGCGTCCTCATCTTTAAATTGAGGAGTCTGGCTGGACCAGACGATTTCAAGGTTCTCTATGACTTGATCTGTGTCCTGGGACCTCGGAGGGGATCCTGGACTGTGACATCGATGGCCCTGGGGCTGTGTCTCCTCCTTGCACTGCTGAGTCCTCAGAGTGGGAGCTACATAAATATTTGTTGAATGAATGCATGACTTTGCTCCTCCTTTGCTTTTTCCCGTTTTAGACATGGCTCCGGACATTCACCAGAATCTTGGGCGAGTATGTCCCTGGTGGTCACCTGCCCCTCCACGGACAGCTGGCAGCTTCTCCCATGAGATCTGTAGCAGGGATGACCCCATCGGATAATACTCCTGGTTGCCATTCATTCTCATCTAAAGCCAGCAGACAGGGGTGTCTGGCTGGCTCAGTCGGTTAAGCATCCGACTTCGGCTCAGGTCATGGTCTCATGGCTCGTGAGTTCAAGCCCCATGTCAGGCTCTGTGCTGACAGCTCGGAGCCTGGAGCCTGTTTCTGACTGTCTCTCTCGCTCTCTTTCTGCCCCTGCCCCGCTCACACTCTGTCTTTATCTCTCAAAAATAAACATTAAAAAAAAAGTAAAGCCAGCAGACGAAACAAACAAACAAACAAACAACAAACAAACAAAACACCGCTTCTTGGGTGTTTGAGAGCTTCTCTCTGCCAGGAGGGAATGCCTTGGAGGTTTATAAAGACCTTCTCAGGGTGCCTGGGTGGCTCAGGCAGTTAAGTGTCCAACTCTTGACTTCAGCTCAGGTCATGATCTCATCGTTCCTGAGTTCGAGCCCCACACTGGGCTCTGTGCTGACAGCATGGAGCCTGCTGGGATTCTCTCCCTCTCTCTCTGTCCCTCCCCTGCTTGCTCTCTCTCTCTCTCCCTCAAAATAAATAAAAATAAACTTCAATAAAATAAAATAAAATAAAATGTGAAAAAAAAGAACTTCTCCTCAGGGAATGTAAAACCGAGTCGGGGAAATAAAGTAGGAACACCACCAGCTGTCACTCGTCTGATTGTTGTGGGCACCGTGCTGGCTGCAGGGACCAGAGAGGGAGGCAGAGCAGGCTGGCACAGAATGGAGGCCCAGGACAGGTCAGGATGCACAGATGAGCTGGAATTTCCTCATTTGTAAGAAGGAGGGGCTCTGCCTGCCAAGTGCTTCCCTAGGTCAGGTGCTTCTCACTCATCAAATGCCTGTTTTTCAGTTGTGGCCACCAAAGCACTGACAGGTTGAGTAACTTTCCCAAGGTCACACAGCCAGTCGATGGCAGATGTAGGTTGAAACTCCGTTCCATCTAATTCAAAGGCTTTGCCGACCTCACTGGTTCCTGGGAAGCACGGCAGTAGAAGAGGGATTCTAGAGAGCCGGGTACCATAGCCATGTAAGGACCTGGTGCATTGAGGCTGGCCGGAGAAGGCTCCTGAGTCCTGCTATGTGAAGCAGGTGTCTCTGAGGGCAAGGCGGATGACCACCGTCTGGGGAAGGTCTGCTTTTCATGAAAGGCTCTTCCACTGTGAGAGGTGGGTCGGGCATCCTGGGGTCCAGGCCCCTTGCGGTCCAGGGAAAGAGGGAAGGAGGGAGGAGCCTGATCCAAGAGCCAAGCGAGGAAGTCTGGATTAGGAGCTGGGGGACAGGATGTAAGCCTCAGCTGTGCAGGCGAACCATCTGGCACCTCTGGACAGATCTTTGAGAACCAGAGACTCAGAAAGCCGTTGCTGAAGGCAACGCAATTCAGTGCAAAGTCCACAGTGAGTTGGTGCTGGAGCTGGAAACCCAGGCATTTCTCCTTGCTTCCCACCGCCTTGGGCCTTGGCATTCTGGGTCTTGGTTTCCTCACATGTGAGAAATGAGGGCATTGGGCGGGAAAGTTCCCATGACAATTCCGGCTTTGACATTCTGCACTGACTATCCTCGCAAGCCCCCAAGCTTCAGAGCTCACGCTAGGACAGACAGTAGACAGGCCGACCCATCAGGCCATCAGCTGCAGAGGTCCAGCCACTGTGGGAAAAGAGGACCATCCGCCAGCTGGGCCTGCGGTGACAGGGAGCCTGGGAATGCAGAGAGCGACAGAGGACGCCCGTGCTTGGGTGGGGTGGCATTGACACTGGCCTGAAAGGGATTGAGCAGGCAGTAGTGAAGGGTGCAGACCCTGGAGACAGAGGTTCACAATGAATTTAAGCTTTCTGGACCTCAGTTTCCTCATCTGAGAAAAAGGGTGTGAAAAAAACAGTAGAGTTGTTTGCGAGTTATGCACGGAGAGTGTTTACGAAATGTTAGCTAGTGTTATTTTATTATCTTTGGTAAGTATGGAATGGAACACTCAGAGATCACACACTGAGTTCACAGCAAGGCTCAGCGGCACCATCATTTGGGGTAGAGAGAGCGAGCCAGAGACGAGGTTTAAATCTTGACTTCATAGCGACCTCGCGCAAGTAGCTTGGCCTCCCTTCACCTCACTTGCCTCATCTGTAAAATGGGGCCAGTAAAAACCCTCCCCCGTTGTTGTGCGGACTCAGTGACAATGTGTGAAGCAAAGCCTTGATTGCAGGGGGTGCTTGTAAATGCAGCGTTCCCCCCGCCCCCCGCCCTTGCTGAATTTGGTGTGATTTTGTCAGAAAGCAAAGAGGGAAGCTCAAGATGTGTGAGCAGTGCCTCAGCTCCCACACTCTGTCCTTCCTCATTTGGACCAGGGCCAGTAGAAGCGAAACTGGGGCCCCAGGATGGGTCTCTGCCCAGCTTCTTCCAGGAGGGCCCTGGGGTTCACCATGGGTCAGAGGAAGGCATTCCTGCGTCAGGCACCATAAGTACTGCTCAGGAGGGGAGTGGTGGGGAGGGGCTGTGCCCTGACCCTGCGAGGGGAGGCATGTCATGGCCACCCTATGTTTGTACTACTGGGACTTTGGAGGATCTGTGGTATTGTTCCTCTAAGAGGCGTTGGCCTGAATCTGCTGTCAGCCCCGGGGGGAGGATCGTCACTCCAGGCCTGGCAGGTTTCATTAATCACCTTTTTGTCAGTTTTGATCCTCTCCCCGAGAGAGAGAAGAGAGAGACAGCCTTGAGAGGTCCTACTTTGGGCTGAATCACAGCTTTTCAGAGAGAGAGAGAGAGAGGGCAAGAGTGCTGAGCTATCAGTTTTGGGCAGGAGGGCTGGACAGGGTCAGAGGTCAGCCTGAACTACCCCTGCCCCAGCCTTTGTCTCCCCTGGGAGACCCCAAGCCTGCCCTGGCTCTCTCCCTGGTGCTGACACTCGCTGGGTGAAACACAGGCCCAGCTTCCCTACTCACAGAAAACAAAGGGCAGGAAAGCGCTGACTCACAGTCCTCTTTCCTGGTCCGGGTTGCTGAATCAGCGAAGGGGTTTTGGGGAGAACCACAAACCTGTGTCACCCCACCCGAGCCCTTGGTCTAGCCCAGACCTCCTGGCTGCTGTGGGCCAGCAGGCTCCCCCTGAGAGGCCATTCATGACAATCCTGGCCTCCTTGGTGAGTGGGAGTTGGAGCCTGAGCCCACAGTCCTCCATTTTAGCCCTAGAAACTTCTCCTACCTTGGGCTCCGAGAGACCACTGCTAAGCCCTTTTATTCCAGCCTGAGGGCTCCTCGGGCAGGGTTACTAAGCAGTCTCCGAATTTTAGCTGCGTCCTAGGCTCCTTGGAGGAGACCCTGGCCCCAGACCCTGGGTTACATCCTCTTATGGGGCCTCTTGGTCAAATGCTCACAAGCTGAGACAGGTGTCATGTGACCGGAGGGCTGGAGAGAGCCCTGTCAGGCATTATAAGACTCCCTTTCTGGACTTGACTGTGCCTCTAAGGCAGCTGGGATGATGGCATGATTGAACACATGGGTCAGGCTGATCCAGGGCTCCTCAGCCTCGACACTATCGACCTTCTGGGCTGGAGAATTCTTTATTGTGGGCTGTCCTGTGCGTGGTAGGATATTTAGCAGCATCCCTGGTCTCTGTCCTCTAGACAGCAGCAGCAACCCCCTGTTGTGACAACCAATGTCTCCAGACATTGTCAAATGTTCTCTAGGGAGCAAAAGAGTCCCTGGCTGAGATCTGCGGATTCATCTAGGGTGACAGTAGAGGGAATTGTGGTCTTCTTAGGGATATAGGGCACCGGTAGCTGACTGGGAAAAGTTATGGGGAGCTTTATGGAGTCCAGAAATGTTCTAGGTGATGGGTAAACTTCATACATAGGTAAAAATGCATTAAGCTGGGGGCACCTGGGTGGCTCAGTCAGTTGAGCATCTGACTTCGGCTCAGGTCGTGATCTCACAGCTCGTGAGTTCAAGCCCTATATTGGGCCAGCTTTGCATTCTCTGCATTCTCTGTCCCCCTTTCTCTCTGCCTCTCCCTGACTTGTGCTCTCTCCCCAAAATAAATACACATTTAAAAAATGCATTAAGTTGGACACAAATGATTTGTACAATTTACCGTATGAATAATATACCTAAAAAGGGAGTTTTAGTGTCAGACTGAACCAGACTTGGGTCCCAGGCCTGACTACCCTCAAGCCTCGGTTTCCCCATGTGTAAAATGGGGTTACGAGTAGGACCCACGTCATCGGGCTGTTGCAAAGATCGAATGACAAGTGAGTGTACTTAGTCCCGTGCCCACCCATGGTGAGGGGTCTGAGTGTGTTAGCTGTTATGATGTTCAGGGTTGCTTCCTTCCTCATTCTGTACCTCAGTCTCCCTGGGTTTTGATGGTCTTGGGAACTATTTTTTTCCCCCCAGTTTAAACACTTTCAAGGTAGTCGATTCTACAAGACCGAGCAGTTTGTCATCAGAGTCTCTGGGAGCCCTGGAGTCGATGAAATGCTAAACAGGGGGCAGAACATTCCAGTCTGAAGTTTTGGAGACAGAAAGAAGGGAGTGGAGGGCTGCTGTGACCTCGTGAAGCACAGGGCCACCTTGCAGCTCTGTCCCCATTCTAGTACTGGGTGGAGCTGAGAGCCCGTGGAGGGAGCTCCCACAGTACAGAGGTGAAGTTGAATTCAGCTGTCAAAAAGGTAGTCTCGGGCAGAACACCGTTCCCTCTGAATCATCCCTTTTGTTAAGGCTTAAAGCCACCCCCAAAGGCACAACCCACCTTGGAGAGCAGAGGTAACTGGCTTGTGGGAAACAGTACAGTTGGCATCAGTCAGAGGGTGGGGAAGGGAGGAGAGAAGATGGGGCAATTGTCCAACCTCGTAGAAGGCGGTATAAAAGGCCCCCACTCCAGGGAAGAGCCACCGTCTTCGGCCCAGGCCAAGCCCAGCTGCTGTCCTCACCTACTCCCCATCTTGCTCTCACCATGAGCTGCCGCATACAGAGCTCCTCCGCCAGCTATGGAGGTGGATTCGGGGGTGGCTCTTGCCAGCTGGGAGGAGGCCGCAGTATCTCTACCTGCTCATCACGCTTTGTCTCTGGGGGATCAGCTGGGGGCTACGGGGGCGGCATGAGCTGCGGCTTCGGTGCAGGGGCTGGTAGTGGTTTTGGCGGAGGCTTCGGAGGGGGCTTTGGAGGTGGCCTTGGAGGTGGCTTTGGTGGGGGTTTTGGCGCTGGCTTTGGTGACTTTGGTGGCGGCGATGGCGGCCTCCTCTCCGGCAACGAGAAGCTCACCATGCAGAACCTCAACGACCGGCTGGCCTCCTACCTGGACAAGGTGCGCGCCCTGGAGGAGGCCAACGCCGACCTGGAGGTGAAGATCCGGGACTGGTACCAGAAGCAGAGCCCCAGCAGCCCGGAGCGGGACTATAGCCACTACTACAAGACCATCGAGGACCTGCGGGACAAGGTGAGTCCTTGGATGTTGGCAAGGGTTCTTCTGTGCAGGCCAGAGCCGCAAAGGCCAGGAAATGCAGTATGGTAGAACCCTCACCCCCCCTGCAGGGGAAAATTCTAGTCTTTCACCAGCAAGTGTCTCTATTCCTGATAACCTTCCTTAGGCCACTGCTCCCCAAACGCGTTTTCTCCTACTATCCATTTTTACTGTTATTACCACTCATGTCAACATTTTTACCACTTTTTACTGTCAACATTTACTGCTTTGTTATTAGTGACTGGATCCCTATAATTCTAACCCACTGAGTTGTTTGGAAACCATGACAGTTTAAAAAAAATTTTTTTTTAATGTTTATTTATTTTCGAGGGAGAGAGAGAGAGAGACAGAGCAAGAGCGGGGGAGGAGCAGAGAGAGAGGGAGACACAGAATCTGAAACAGGCTCCAGGCTCTGAGTTGTCAGCACAGAGCCTGACGCGGGGCTTGAACTCACAAACCGTGAGCTCATGACCTGAGCCGAAGCCGGACGCTCAACAGACTGAGCCCCCCAGGCGCCCCAACCATGACAGTTTTAAAAGCCGCTAAGAATGACTCCAATCCTCAGTGAGAGGGATACGTGTCCATTCACTGGTCTTGGAATACTGGTTGATGTTGTAAGGGCCCCATTTAAACTGTTACACTCAATTAGCTACGGCCAGGTGGGAAAGATGGAGAAGAGGCTCAGCCAGCATTAAACTGAGATTCCTTCATCGAGGACTGTCCATCACGCTGGGACCCAGCTTGCTAGAACAGAAATCCACCTGCCTGGGCTATGTCCCAGCTATGTGCGGTGGAATTTGCTTTTTTAATTTAAATTCAAGTTAGTTAACATACAGTGTAGTCTTGGCTTCAGGAGTAGAACCCAGTGATTCATCTCTTACATATGACACCCAGTGCTCACCTGGAAAAGTGCCCTCCTTAATGCCTGTCCCCCATTTAACCCACCCCCACCCTCTCCTCTAGCGGCCTGCTTCAGAATATGGAAGTTTAGACAAGAAATTCAAACGGTTGGGAGTATTTGTTAGATCTTTTCTCTGCTCAGCCCGGAGGCCAGCTCCAACGAAGTTACTATGAGCTGTCTGGAGCCAGGCTGATCCCCTCCTGACCTTAAGGTCACCTGCTCGCACAATGGTGGGTTTGCTAGTCTGGGGCCATTGAGACATGATGAACCAAAGATGTTCTCGGCAGGGTCATTCCCCTGAAATGTGCATCCCTATCTTCCCCACCATGACCAGGCGTAGAATGCCAGAGTGACTGGGCAAATGGAAGGACTTGCCCCACCCCTCCCTTTACAAGAAGAGGAGAGAAGTGCCTTATTCTGGCTCGCAGGGACAGTACAGAGGCAGTCAGATGATGACAACCGTCCTGCCCACGCTGTCTCTTCCTCCTCCCCAAACTCGTGGACCCTCCGGTGATTGCCTCCTGTATTTTGCAGATCCTGGCGGCCACCATCGACAACAACCGGGTCGTTCTGGAGATTGACAATGCCAGGCTGGCTGCGGACGACTTTAGGCTCAAGTGAGTCCTGGCCTTTCCAAACTGTCTTTTATTTGACACAAATGCTCATCTGAACAGTGAGATCGGAGCATCCCAGGGGTGAAGGTCTTGGAGAAGTAGCAGAGTCCAGGACAGAATTAGGGGAGTGTCTAACTTCTGTGTTGCTTTTTATATTAAAAAAAAATCGTTTAGGTATGAGAACGAGCTGGCTCTGCGCCAGAGCGTGGAGGCCGACATCAACGGCCTGCGCAGGGTGCTGGACGAGCTGACCCTGACCAAGACCGACCTGGAGATGCAGATCGAGAGCCTGAATGAGGAGCTGGCCTTCCTGAAGAAGAACCACGAGGAGGTGAGGGCCGGCAGGGGCCTGCCATGGCTCAATGGCCTCCACTGAGAAAGGGGAGCAGCCAGACTTAGCCCTCCGTGGTGGGGACCTGGAGGTGCTTCCTAGAACACGTTGGTAGCACTCAGAGCCAAGGAGAGGGAGGTCAGGAGCTTCACACACCTTCCTTTTCCATCCCTACAGGAGATGAAGGAGTTCAGCAGCCAGCTGGCTGGCCAGGTCAACGTGGAGATGGACGCGGCCCCGGGCGTGGACCTGACCCGCGTGCTGGCCGAGATGAGGGAACAGTACGAGGCCATGGCCGAGAAGAACCGCCGGGACGCCGAGGAATGGTTCCACAGCAAGGTACCCGGCCCTCTCACCCCGTGGCGCCCAGGGATTCCAGGGCCTTCCACTGGGCTCCTCCGTAACCTTCTTCCTGCTCGGATTTCAGAGTGCAGAGCTGAACAAGGAGGTGTCTTCTAGCACCGCCATGATCCAGACCAGCAAGACAGAGATCACAGAGCTCAGACGCACCCTCCAGGGCCTGGAGATTGAGCTGCAGTCCCAGCTCAGCATGGTACACCTGCTGCCTCCTGCCCAGCAGCCAGCACCTCTAGGCCTCTGCCTGGCCTGGCTCCCCTTCTCACTTCTCTGTTACCCCCTCCCCCCCCAGAAAGCCGGGCTGGAGAGCTCGCTGGCGGAGATGGAGTGCCGCTATGCCATGCAGCTGCAGCAGATCCAGGGGCTCATCGGCGGCATCGAGGCCCAGCTGAGCGAGCTCCGCAGCGAGATGGAGTGCCAGAACCAGGAGTACAGGATGCTGCTGGACATCAAGACGCGGCTGGAGCAGGAGATCGCCACCTACCGCAGCCTGCTGGAGGGCCAGGACGCCAGGTAGGCCCTCTCAAGCCTCTCTCTTGGGCAAGCGACCACAGGACCCTTGGACATTGGAACAGGCAAGGCTTTAAGGATCAGGTCCTCATGTTCCATATGGAAGGGGACCTTCTGAGCTTAAACTGACTGGATGGAGATCCAGGACCAGGGCTTCCTGTTTTCTTGAATCAGACTGCGGGGGGATTTCCTCAGTGGCCTGCAGGGTCAATACCTTTAAGCTTTCCAATTTGGGCCTTTGGATTAGACTGGCAGGAATAGGGGCCATGGACAGAATGGCTCATATCAGAAGAATATTGCCTGGGGTTCAGGTCGGCTAAACAAAGCGATAAAAATGGCGATTTCACTGCCTTCAGACCATTTGCAGGGACCAGGCTGTCCTTGTGGGCTCAGCGGGAGTAGGGTGTAGGTTTCGAAGGAACCAGAGGGAGGACAAAAGATCTGGCAGATGTCCTGGATTTGGGGCCGGTACTATGTCCTCCTGAGGTCGCATAGGCTTGCCAGTTACCTGTGGCAGCCCTTGGGCTGGGGCACAGTTGGTAAGGAAGCCCAGCTTGGGGGCCTCTCAGTGATCTGAGTCGCTCGATCCAAGGGCAGATGAGCGAGCAGCTGTCCTTGGGTGATTTGTGCTCACGCTGCTCCTCTTCTCTCTCCCAGGATGGCTGGCTTACCCTCCTCAGGAGGTAAGGAAACAACCCGGTGGGAGAAGCGAGTCGGCTCCTGCTCGCTGCCCTGGGCTGGGGGGGGGGGGGGGGCGGGTGGAGGCAGTGCCAGACTCCCCAGTGGACGGAGGGAGGGGGTTATGGTGGACGTGGTCATTTGCTCGTCTGTTTCTTTTCAGAATAGCTGGCTCTGCCCCATGGAGCCACTGGGAGGCTTTGGAGGCTTCCCCACCTTGGGGGACAATAACATAAGAGTCCCTATCAGCTAACGCCCAGCCTGACCAGTGAGGGGGCTTGGGGCCCTCCTGGGGGGCCCTGACCTGCTGAGGTGGGTCTTCTCCAGCCTGAGTGTCTCTTGCCCCCTCTGTTTCTCAGGAAGCACCAGCGTCACTGGCACCACTGTCTCCCCTCCCAGTCGCCGCATTTCCGACACCCGTAAGCCTTAAATCCACCTGGCCTCCTCTCCCTCTGTCTTCAGCACCCAGAGGAGAGAGATGACAGGTCCCTGCAGGAGAGAGGGAGGGACTGCAGGACGCTCAGGACACCGGCCCCCCGGGGCTCTCCCGAGGGCGGGCGCTCTGCGCTTCTCTCCCTGGGCACCTCCCCTTCTCCCTTATCTGGTTACTCTGATTTCTCAGCTTCTCTGCTAAAAAGAAAAGACGATTCAATAAAGTTTCCTGCCTTTCTGCATATGTATTTTTGACTCTGGCCTGATTTCTGAGGGCAGGACCTGCCGAGGCCCTGATTTGGGGTGACAGGTGGGCGGGTACCGTTGGGCCAAGTGGCTTACCCCAACAAGGCCTGGCCCAGGCAGCTCCCAGCTGGGCAGGACACGAGGCACCTGGGCCAACCATCAGGGCACAGACACGGGGGAAATGGGTGGCTCATGGGCCACGGTGCTCAGCAAACACGGACAAATGCAACAAACTGGAGACACGCGAGGCCACGTGAGCCAGTTCAACACCCTATAGGCTAGAAGGTGGCAACCGGACACTAATAGAGTCAGGGGATGGGGAGATTCGGGAAAGAGGTCCAGAGGGCTCTGGGGAGGGCTTCGAGGGCCAGTGTTCCCTTGCAGAGAAACAGAAGGGGCAGGAGACACTGGGGCTGGTTTGGGGAGGAGACCCAGGACAGTTACCCCAAGCCCAACCTGCTGCCTCCCCCCTTTCTGCAAGGCGTTTCCTTTTAAGATGATGGACATCCGGACCTGCAGTTCCCCTCTACCCACTCCAAGGTCCTGCCATGCCAACCCGCTCAATGAATTGGCCGCATGACTCAATGGGTGACCTCAATCTGAGCTGACTTTCCTCCCCAGTTCCCCTCTGCACTCCTGTGTCCCCACCTCTCTCCATGTCACAGCTCTGATTTGCAGCCTCCTCTTGCTGGGCGCGCTCCTTACGTGGAGTCTGGTCCTTTGGATTCTGGCATGAGCATGCTTCTCTTTATTCTTCCAACCCTCCCCTTGGCTCATCTGGGACATGTCCACGGTCACGATTGCCAATACGTTCTGATGGCACTCCAGTGAAGCCCCTCTCCTCTAGTCCAGACCCTCATGCCCGCTGCGTCCTCTAAACCACTGTCCGAAGGAGCACCCTTCATGCTCCCAGATCTGTGCCATCCTGGTCCCCCATCCCAGAGGCTCCGGAGGCCCAAGTCAGGAGCCCAGGAGTCACCTTGGCCTGCTCTCTCCCTGACTGCCCTCCCAAGTCCATCCTGTGGATGCTGGTAGCTTGTGATGTCCTCACAGCCGGCCTCCCTGGCCTCCCTGCCTCCAGTTTGAGCTTGCCCTGCATCCTTGCTCCACACTCAATTGGGGATGATTCCTGGGAATGGGAAGTCTTCCTCCTGGCCTAGTGATGCTTCCGTGGCTCCCCTGGCCACTGAAGAAAACCTGGACTCCTCCCTGGCAGAGGCTGCTACTGTCTGGCCTCTTCCTGCCTGTCTCTGGCCCTGAATTCTACAATCGCCCCCTCTCACACCTTGAGGTCCTGTTATTGCAAACTGGTCTTGGTGACCCAGTCATGTGACTGGGAGCCTTGGGCCCTTGTTCAATGAATGACCTCAGTCTGTGGTGACCTTCCTCCTCGCTTTCCCTCTGCGTCCCCACATTTGTGTTATTGGAAGCTACCAGGTGTTTCTTTTCTGCGTTTATTTATTTTTGCAGCGGGGGAGGGGCAGAGAAAGAGGGGAAGGGGGGGCAGACGATCCGAAGCAGGCTCCACGCCGACAGCAGAGAGCCCTCTGTGGGGCTCGACCCCGCAAACCGCGAGATCGTGACCTGAGCCGAAGTCAGACACTTAACTAAACTGAGCCACCCGCGTGTCCTGAGACTACCGGGTTTTTATTCACCATTCAGACTGAGATGCACACCCCCTCCCCTGTGGCACCCGGACAGTGTGGGGTGCATTTAGGTGTGTGTGTGTCTGCGCCTGCCTAGCCCGGTGTTGACCACGTGCTTGGGAGGGTGGGGCTGCCTTTCTCTCCCTGGACCAGCCTACCTACCGCTGGGGCACTGCTGTGGGCTCAGGTGGCTGGCTTAGTCCTACAAACATCACTCACATGCGGCCCACCCAGCTGACTAAGCCAGAGCATTCCAGATTCCTCCCCTCTCCCCCCACCACTGCAGAACGGGCTGGACTTAATTCTAGCTCACATGCCCAGGTCCGTGTGGTCCACGTGGAGCCACGAAATGAGCTGGACCCTGGGCCTGGTGGGGGCTCCGGTCGGGGACCCTTTCACCCAGGCGTCAGGGAGGCCATCGAAGCCGGACTCACACAAGGGCCTCTGTGGCCCTGTCGGGAGTCCCAGGGAAGCCAGAGAGGGAAGCCCAGGAGGGGCCGTCAAAGCCAACCCAGGAGCCTTCCTGAACCGGGAGAAGGTGGTCACCTCGGTAGTGTGGTGTGCGGGCTGGGAATCCGCCCTTTCCATCCAGGACTCAGTTTTTTCCCCCTGTCATCTGTAGGGGGCGGCCATTTGAGGGAGGGCAGCTTTGAGGGAGGCCTGCAGGGTTGGTATTTCCCTCCCCCAGTTCGCTAGGTGCCCACGCCCACCCCAGGCCCACACCCCTGCTTCCCAGGGCTGCGGTCACGAGCGTGTGGCTAATCACATGTGAATGCCAGAGGTGCCAAATCAGACGGGGTAAAAACAAAGGGGAAAGCGACAGTGTGTCTAGTGCCTGACTCTTTACAGAGCTCCTTTGCATTATTTCATTTTTGTCACAATCCCATGCGTCGTGTCACAATCCCATGCGTGCCCATTTTACACGTCTAAAGACTGAGGCCCAGGCTGCTGAAGTGACCTGCCTATCGACAGAGCTGGCATCCATGTTCCAATGTGCTTTCCGAGACTGTGGTTGGCCTTTTGTCAAAGTCAAGCGTTCGGCTCCGGGCCTCTAGGGAAAGAAACGAGGCTCTCTTCTAAGCCCCAATGCTTAGGGGATAGAGGCGTCAACCATGCGATGCTCCTGTGGCGTCCCGTGCCTCAGAGCTAGTCAGGCTCCCGAGGCCAGCACCTCCATACGGTAGGTGCTGCACAAAGTTGGCTAATTTCTGTGCTGCCTCTGTGCCCTCTTCCTCCTCACCCTCGGCAAAGGTGCCTCCCTCTCTTTCAGGCTCCGCCCCATGGACGGGGCAGTCAACTTCTGCCCTCCCTGATGGGGGTGCATGTCCTGTCTGGGCCCTGCAGGGGGCAGGCTCACCCCAGAAAGCAAATCAGTTCCTCTCGGCCACCTGCTGGGACCCAGGGCGGAGGGACAGAGCCCTAGACCTGATCCTACCTGGGTCCGGTGTCCACACCAGGTCTTGGCCAGTCCCCGGCCTCGTGTTGGGCAGCTGGGCGCCCTGGTGAACGGGGCACGGCTGAGCCCCGAGACTCCTCGGGTGCCTGTTGTCTTTCTGTTTTGGGTGGTAACCTTTGAGGGTCCACAAAAGACTCAGAGTGTGAGATGAAGGTGCCTGGGGCTTTCTGGGAAGGGGAGGCTCACGGTCCCTCCTAAGGGGAGCTTGAGGGAAGAGAAGGGAGGGATGTCACGCGAAGGCTGTGGTCAATGGCGTGTGATGATGCGCTGTTCCGGCTTTCCCGAGTCAGCCGCTGGGGCCCTTCCTCTCTCGCTGCCTGGGTCAGCGTGCATCTCGGGGC
Organism: Prionailurus viverrinus; assembly: GCF_022837055.1. NCBI lineage: Eukaryota > Metazoa > Chordata > Mammalia > Carnivora > Felidae > Prionailurus > Prionailurus viverrinus. The sequence goes on from NW_025927605.1 coordinate 3,319,151, forward strand.
TGCCTGGGGACCTGCCTCCTATTGGATGGTGTTCCTGGGGCTAAGTGGCTGGAGTGGGGCAGGGTATGCGAGTGGCACGCCTTTGAGCAGCTCCTCTGGGGGGTCCAGCACGAGCCGAGCACACATCAGACTCCATTCTGCAGAGTTTGGGAAGGATCAGGTTGCTGGGTGGGTCCTCAGACCCACACAGGCTCCTGTTGCGGGTGGGGAGGGGGGCGGGGGAGTTGGCCAAGAGCTGGTATTCACTCTTCTGGCCCATTTTTATGAACGGCCGTGATGACTCTGTGGCTTCTTTCAACCAAGGATCTCAGCCTAGTTTGCAAGCGGAATCCACAGTATAAAGCCGAGTTAATTACAATCTGGAGCCCACAGTGCTTTGCAGACACGCTGTTGTCAGTAGGAAGTACTGAGACCGAGTGCACACCAGGCCCTGTAAATGTGGACGATGGAACTCAATTAAACAGGGCGTTTGGGAAATTTGCTTTGTAGTTCAGTTAAGTGGTACCTGAATCCAGTGGACGCGGGAGGCTGAGGTACCGCTTCTTTCTCCCACTGGGCCTGGCTCCGCGTCTCCCACAAACCACAGGTTCTCCAGGCACTTGAGGGAAAGCAGTGACAGCTCTGGAATTTTCCATAAAAGCTGGGTGGGGGGAGTTAGGGGCTGAGTGGATCCGAGCAGGAGGCCCTGGACTCTTCCAGATGGGAGCTGTCAGCCGACGCAGCTGTGCAGGAAGAGCTGGCTGTAGGTGAGGGAAGTGGGTCCTGGGATGCAGGAACAGAGCCTGGTGACAGAGAACTGTGGAGAGGTATGGCCGCGGACTGGGGTCGGGGTGGCTCTCTGGGCCTCCCCCAAAGCAAGGGTAGTTTGGAGCAGAATCCAGAAGCCCCGGGCGATTGCCAAATGACACCCGAGGGGGAGAGGAAGTACCTTTGTGTTTTGGGGGGAATGAGAGTTCTGAGGGAGTTCTGGAGCTGGTGAGGTGGGGGTTGCAAGTCCTGATCTGGGTGGGGCCCAGGCCCAGTGGGGATTCGGGGCCATACAAGGAGCAGCATGCTGGGAAGCCATGTCCCCGGGAGCCCGGTAGAGGCCTGGGTCCTCAGGAGGAGCCACTTCCCGGAGCCGTGGCCTACTCGTTAGCTCTCCTGAGGTCCCAGGGCATGGGCTCCTGGTCCTATGGAGGGGCAGCCGGGGAGTGGGGAGAGACAACCCCCCCCTTGTTCAATCAGTGTGTGTCCAGACTGTCCTGAGCCTGGCTAGGGCCGGATGGCAGCCTTGCCCAGTTAATGTGGAACCACAGACAGACAGTGAATGATTTCAAATACAAGTATGTCCCAATATCGTATGCAGTTTTGTTTGCTAATAAAATCTGGCAGCCCTGCCCTTAGCCGGTCTGGGAACAGCTCTGAGTCTCTTCCAGTCAAGACTAAAAAAGGCGCAACGTTTCTCTGATTCTTTGGATAAATCGAATTGGTGGCTCAAAATGTCTTAATTGAAAGATTCCCCCCCTCCCATAACGCTTCCGTCAACTTCGTGTACCTGTTACTGCACGTCTGTACTAGAATCTCACAGCTGGCAGCAGAGTTGGCCTGGGGTTTTGATGTGGTTATTTGGCACAGAAATTTCTGGGAGGGGCCGGGAATCCCGGGTGCTTTGCCGCTGGAGTAAATTGAAAAAGCAGTTGTGTGGGGGGAAGAAATGGAGGTCAGTGTGGGTGTCCCCGTTTCTGGGTGGGTGGGTGGGGCCTAAAAGGTGAAGACTTTGGATCAGCATGTCCTAGGTGCCTCTTAGAGTGAGAAATTCTGCAGGACCCGTGTGTATGGGTGTCAAAGATCAAACAGGTACCAGGAAAACCAGGAAGCTCAAGCTTAAGCCGAGAGAGAGAGAGAGAGACAGAGACAGAGACAGAGACAGAGAGAGATTGTATTTCTTGAGTGACCTTTTTCCTTTTGTGCCCTTTTGTGGAGACCTGGCTTCCCCATGGTCCATGGTCTGCTTCCTCCAATGACTTTGGGGCTCCATGTGATGGCGGAGGCTGGCTTCTAACTATAGCACCAGCACCGAGAAACAGGAAAAGAGGGACCCTGCTTTCCTCCTCGGGCCCACTGTGACAGGCCGTTCCCAGTCCCTTCTATGTTGAAGGGAATGATCAGCTGGGCAGCAGACTCATGCTTGATTTCTTGGGTCTTCGCCCACGGAGAACCTTGGCTTTCAGATGGAAGCTCATTTGAGAATAGATACCCCTCCTTCTTCTTCTTCTTCAACCAAAAAAGGATCCACAAACCCAGTGGTTGATTTTGAACTTGGTGGCCTTCCAAGGTGGGCTTGGGAAAAGCCAGGACATTTTATGTTCCTACAGCAGCACCTCCCCTCCTCCCCTTGACCCTGAAGCTGGGGCCATGGTGGGCAGAGAGCATCCTGTCAGCTCTGTAGCCCTAAAGCCAGCACCGGTGCTGGCAGGAAGTGGGGTAGCTTTTGGAAGGTGCTAGCTTCTCGTCAGAGGCCAGAGGGTCCTGGTCTAGGGGGCTCCTGCTGCTCTTTGATCAGCTGTCTTTCTTGCACAGCTGGGCTGCATCCCATGAAACCAGGGTGAGTGATTTGAGCCCCTGGATACAGCATTTGGTTGGAGCTTAGGCTATATGGGTTCTAAGAACAGTTTTGATCTCTCAAATCTGTGACACCAGTTCCTGTTCATCAAGCATGTTTACTTCTCACAATCCTGTGACTGTGGTTCCTCCTGGAAAAACTGAGGCTCAGAGTGGCTGAGTAGCTTCAACTACCCAGGTCTGCCTGAGTTCAGACCCCAGGCCCCTGTGGGCCAGCCTGAGACCCTCTGAGCCCCTTCTTTGGCAAAGCCGTGTCCCTGGCTCAGTTGGCCAGAGATGTCATTTCAGCCTGGACGTGCTGGGGTGCCGGCTCAACATCCTGGTGACTCTGTACCTCCAAATGGGGGCTTCTGGGGAACAGCCCCAGGAGGTGGGTTCGTGTGGCCTCTGCCTACCAGGGCAGGCCCCGAGGAAGCCCATGCCTTTGCTCTGGTGGAGGCGTGGAAGCAAAGGGTGGCCTGAGGTCCAAGAGGGTTTGCAAAAACAAAAACAAAAAAACAACAAGAAAACTCAATCATGTCATAAGCTGGAATCTCTGTAACTCCTCTCCATTCTTTTATCCTCCAGGCTAGTGGCAAAGAAGCAGGATGGTGGCTGTGGGCGGTGGTGAATGAGTCACGGACACGTGCAGGTGACTCCTGGCCCCCTCCACAGGAAATGCCTAGGCCTCAAATCCTATAATGTCTGAGATGGAAGAGGGCCTCAAGCTTGCCTTGTCTGGGCACTTCCTGTTCAGGTTGGGGCTCTGGGGCCCGGAATGGACGGGGGTCACTTGGGAAGTTTGGGGCAGAGCTTGGCTTGGAGTCCAGGCCCCTGACCCTTACTTAGCCCAGTGTATTGTATTGTATTGTATTGTATTGTATTGTATTTATTTATTTTTGTAAAGTTTATTTATTTATTTTGAGGAGAGAGAGAGAAAGCAAGAGAGCAGGAGCAGGGGAAGGGCAGAGAGAAGGAGAGAGAGAATACCAAGCAGGCTCCACACCATCAATGCAGAGCCCAATATAGGGCTTGAGCTCATGAACCACGAGATCATGACCTGAGCTGAAACCAAGAGTCAGACGCTTAACCGACTGAGCCACCCAGGCGCTCCTTTAGATTAATGTTAGAAAGAATGGTCTTGAAATGGACTCTATTTTGAAATAAAACCTGATGAATGGGCACTCCTGGTTTACTTGATGCCGAACAGGGGGGATTTTCTCTAAGGCTGGGGCGCCACGGGGAGTGGGGTGGGCAGATCCCTGGGGCTGTGTTGGGAGACGAGTGGCTCTGTGAGTCCTGGGTTCTCTTCCCTGATGCAGGCAGTGCATCTGTTCCGCATGGGCCTCACTTCCATCCTGTCATGGCCCGGCTTCTAGGTGGAAGAGAGCAGAGCAATTCCTCCCGTGAAGCCCCCTCCACACTTCCCTCCGAGGGGTGGCCTTGCAGTTTGCAACATGGAGAAAGACAGAGGACCAAGCGCGACCAAAAGCCCTTCTCTGACCCGCTTGTCACCCGCTTCAGGAGAGGTACGTGCCTCTCCTCATAGCCTGGGAGACACCTGCCTGGACTCTGGCCCTTGGTGGCCACCCTGATGCACAGGCTGGGAGCGATGGGAACAGAGCATCAGACACCTGCCCACTCGGTTGCCCTGAAGGAAACCTGGAATCATCTTCAGATATGGATCGTTCAGCGGAGGGGTGAAAAAACCCAGAAACTTCAGATGCTTGGCAGCCAGAGGCCCCGGAGAAGAGCCGTGCCAGGCCTTGGAAGGGCTGCCCTTGGAAGAGCACGCTGTGTCCCACATAAGGTAAGTTGAAGCATGGGTGCTTTAGGGACTTGCCTGAGTGGGCCCCACAGTGACAGCCAGACTGCGTGAGTTGTCCTAGAAATCAGAGGGGGGCATTTATGGGAGGTCTGTTCAGAGCCCCTGTCCTGATGGTCAGTGGTTGTCAACTGGGGAGGGGGTTTGGCCTCCCAGGGGATATTTGGCAGTGTCTGGGGATATCTCAGATTGCCACAACTGGGGGAGGGGGTTGCTACTGGCATCTGGTGATAGAATCCAGGGACGCTGCTGACATTTTACGATGTACCGGAAGCCTCCCCGCCCATAAGGAATTATGTAGTCTACGATGTCAGTGCTGAGGTTGAGAAACCCCAGGGACAGCCCCATCCTAGCCTCTGCTGGAAGACGGGGCTGCTGTGAGGACCTGGTTCCGTGGAATCCAGAGCTCTGGGGGCCTAATGTCCCCCTTTCCGCTCCCGGTGGGGGGGGGGCACTGTCAGGCACCCTGTCGAGGTGTCTGCCAAAGTGGGTGAGGCATGGGCATCACAGCCAACCCTCCTGAGTAATTTCGGAGAGAAGCTTATAAAGCGTTTTAAGAGGTTGCTAAATTACAACTTCAGTATCACATAAATGCTTCCATAAACGCCAGCCTTGCAAACCAAGTCTGTGTGGGAGAAGAGTGAGCGGGTCGCCTGAGCCTTGGGAAATCCCACTTTGTGAGGCGGCAGACGGAGTTTACTTTTGGTGGTTAAATTCTCAGGTGCTCCTCCCAGCTTGCTTAATTATCTGGCGGTGCTTTGTTTATTCTCATTTTTTCCTTCCCTGTCCAACGCGTCTGCATTGACCATCTCCTGTCATCTGCACTGAGCCGTCTCTCAGGGCCTAGGGGGACGGTGGAGGCTGCCCAGGGTCCTGATTCTACTCTCCCAGGTTCAGAGACCTGCGGGTCACAAAGGACACTGCCCTCCAGGGCAGCCCCTTGGAGGGCTCACACGCGCGATCCTTTGCCGGCCACAGCCACAAACCATCATCAAAGACTGTCCTGTGTAAGCAGTGTTTCTAGAGCGCACAGGGGTTTTCAAAATACCCTTACCTCTGTTCTCGACTCTTCTCATATCTGTGGGAAGCAGGCAGGGCAGGCTGATGACCTGCACTGTCCTGATGAGGACACTGAAGTACACCACAGTCATGTGCTCACATCGCAGGACCGATTATCCGCAGAGCCATCATTTGGACCTAGGTCTCTGGGTCCCGGATTCTGGGTGCCTGCACTTGACCTTGGTTGTGTGAGAGAAGCGGCGGGAACACAGGAGTACAGGATTTGGGGTCTGGGAGACCTGGTCTCCGTTCCAAGCTCTGTCACTCGCTGCCATGTCACCATCGGTGCCATGGAGACAGGACCGGCTGCCTCCCAGGATTGTTGTGTGGTGTAAATGAAGTGACTACGGGTCCTGAACACAGCAGCTCCGGGAATTGTCCTTCCCTTTTAGCCGTCCCAGGGGCCCAGGCGCAGGGGAGCACCTGTGAGGCCGGGGAAGTGGACAGGGGGTGACAAGCGGACAGACTGGGCTGCTCCGGGGAAGGCACGCAGAGAGAGCAGGAACCAAATGTCATTTGTGAGGCCACTCCCGATTTATGGGATCTGGTGCAAAGACTTTGAAGACGCAATAAAGTTCATATTCTGACAGGAAATGACAACACACGAGAGTCCTGACTTAGCAAACAAAATGCAAATTTTTTTTTTTTTTTAATTTTTTACAAGCTAAGGAATTCTGGATGGGTAGCAAAAAAAATCACATTCTGATGAGATTAGCTTTCTGGAATAGGAATAGGCTTTCCCAAGAGAAACACGCCAACACCCCATGGAGACTGTATATAAACACCCCAGAGAGGCCTTGAGAGTCTAGAACCTGAGCTCCTTGCTTCACTGTGACCTGCCTCTGCTAGGATCATGGCCACCCAGGTCTGCTCCCCGGTCTTCTCCTCTGGGTCTGTCAAGGGCCTGTGTGGCACGGCAGGCGGCATCTCTCGGGTGTCCTCCGTCCGCTCTGTGGGCTCCTGCAGGGTCCCCAGTCTTGCTGGTGCTGTGGGGTCTGCCTCCTCCATCAGGCTGGGCCTCTCCAGCCTCGGGAGCTGCTTGCCCGGCTCCTACCTGGCCGCTGGCTGCTACCCCTCTGGCTTTGTTGGGAGCGGGGGCTGGTTCTGCGAAGGCGCCTTCAATGGCAACGAGAAGGAGACCATGCAGTTCCTGAACGACCGCCTGGCCAGCTACCTGGAGAAGGTGCGCCAGCTGGAGCGGGAGAACGCGGAGCTGGAGACCAGGATCCGGGACTGGTATGAGTCTCAGATCCCGTACATCTGCCCAGACTACCAGTCGTATTTCAAGACCATCGAGGACCTCCAGCAGAAGGTAATGGGGACCTGGCCCCTCCCCAGCATCCCCAGCCCTGGGTGGGAGTGGGGTGGTGGTGGGGTGGGGAAGGTCCTGTCTCATTCCAAGGGACTACAGACGGATGAGAAGTCTTAGGACCTCTTAGGGAATTCTCTGTTCAGGGCAAGATTTTCTCTGGGGGTTCTGGTTTTCTGGGGCGGGGGGGGGGAGGAGACCCAGACCTCTCTGTGAGTCTCTTGCTAAGTGCATCTATGCCAGCCATCCCTCTCCTCCCCTGGCTGTCTTAGCTACAGGAAGGGCAATAACTTGTACCCAGCCTCTACCAAATGCAGGCACAGCGCCTGATGCTTTCCCATCTGTTAGATTACTTGTTCCTCACCTTGGAGAGATGGGTGTTACTGGGCCCATTTAACAGAGGCAGAAGTTAAGTATCCGGGAGGTTCAGCGAACTTGCCCGAGATCGCACAGCCTGTGAGTGGGAGATGCAGAATCCGAATCCGGGTTGGCTTGGATCTTTGCACCTCAGCCTGAGGCCTCCCGCCGTGCCGTTCTGGGGCCTACTTCTAGTGATGCCCTTCCTGGGACTGATGCTCTCTTTCCATGTCTGGGCTCAGGCTCAGGGCTCGGGGCTGGGCGTGCTGAAGGTGCCGGTGGTACTTAGAAGCATGCCCTCTGTGAGCTGGGCCTTTCCTAGCTCCCGGGACGCCCCTTGTTCCCCAGATCCTGCTGACCAAGGCTGAGAACGCCAGGCTAGTCCTGCAGATTGACAACGCCAAGCTGGCTGCCGACGACTTCCGGACCAAGTGAGTGGGCCTCATCGGGGAAGGTCCGTTGTGCCTTCCTTCGCCTCTGCCCCCCCGGGCCATGGGAGCTGGGGAGGTGGGAGTGAGGCCAGACCGAACCGTAAGTGGGAATACGGCACAGGCCCTGGATCCCTTCCGGGTCAAAGGAAAGGCCCAGCGTGCTGCTGACCCCCAAATCAGCCACCGCAGCTGACGGAGGGCGGGGGACCCTGCCTGTGCGTGGCTCCTTCGCTGCAGACCCAGCAGGGTTGTGTGTGTGTGTGCAGGTACGAGACGGAGCTGTCCATGCGGCAGCTGGTGGAGGCCGACACCAACGGCCTGCGCAGGATCCTGGACGAGCTGACCCTGTGCAAGGCCGACCTGGAGGCCCAGGTGGAGTCCCTGAAGGAGGAGCTGCTGTGTCTCAAGAAGAACCACGAGGAGGTGAGGCTCGTGTCGTGCGACTTTCCGGAGTTTCCCACCCGGCAGGGAGCCCCCGGTGACCCTTGGGGCTAACAACTGTGACAGCTACCCCCCCAGGAGCTCCGGCTGACATTTGTTGACATCACACGGTGTGCCCGGAGCCGTTTGAAACACTTTGCATTTTGTTCTCGCTTCATTTCGTCCTCACGATGATCCCATTTTACGGATGAGAAAAGCGAGGCACGGAGGGGTTCAGTCACGTGCCTAAGGTCACACAGATCCCACACTCCTGCCCATGACACTAGATCTCCCTCTGGATGCTAGCGCCTGATAACATTTATTCTATTTGCCTGACGTTTGCCTCATGTCACCCTACCCTCCCAAATCCCCAGAGGAGGCAGGTGTATGCCCGTGAGGCGACCGAGGCTCAGAGAAGTTGATATGCTAACGTTACCCAGCCGGCAGCTGCGGGAGGAGGGTGTGAACCCAGCCACTGGAACCCTCAATCCGGCACCCTTTTCCCAACCGTGTGCCATCCTGCCTCCCCTCTGCAGGAAGTCAACACACTCCGTTGCCAACTCGGGGACCGACTGAACGTGGAGGTGGATGCCGCCCCCCCGGTGGATCTCAACAAGATTCTGGATGATATGAGATGCCAGTATGAGGCCCTGGTGGAGAATAACCGTCGAGACGTGGAGGCCTGGTTCAACACCCAGGTGGGGCTGGGGCCGCTGGGCTGGGGTGGCAGGGGGCGGGCACCAGCTCCCGGGGCAGGGGGTTCCCCTTTAAAGTAGCTTCATTTGGTCTGACCATGCTCTGGGCCCTCAGACCGAGGAGCTGAACCAGCAGGTGATGTCCAGCTCGGAGCAGCTGCAGTGTTGCCAGACGGAGATCATCGAGCTGAGACGCACGGTCAACGCCCTGGAGATCGAGCTGCAGGCCCAGCACAGCATGGTGGGTGGCTTCTGCCCCAGTCACTGGCCACAGCTCCTGGCAAAGCCCTGACCCCCCCAGCCTCAGCGTGCGGACTCATGATGGGGCGTGATCACACAGGATATGCACATACCCAGGGCTACAGGGTCTCTGGTTGGGACTCCCTTCCACTGGCGGCTCTTCCTCTTTCCCCTTCCAGAGGAACTCCCTGGAATCCACCCTGGCGGAGACCGAGGCGCGCTACAGCTCCCAGCTGGCCCAGATGCAGTGCCTGATCAGCAACGTGGAGGCCCAGTTGGCCGAGATCCGCTGTGACCTGGAGCGGCAGAACCAGGAGTACCAGGTGCTGCTGGACGTCAAGGCCCGGCTGGAGTCGGAGATCGCCACCTACCGCCGCCTGCTGGAGGGCGAGGACTGCAAGTGAGTGGCTGTGAGCCCCAGAGAGCCAGGCGTGGGGACAGGGCTCCCGGGGCCCAGCCCTCAGTGCCTCAGAGAGGGTGTCAGTCTGCAGTGGGTGACTGCGATTGATCCAAAACCTCTCCCTTGAGATCCCTTCTTGTCCCAGCTTGGTCATTACAGGGGCACAAACCGCACCCCCCCCCCCCCCCCACAGTGCCTTCCCACCATGGTGCTTAGCTGGGAGTTCCTCGTCTTCCCCCCTGCAGCCCTTGGGGGGTTTCAGAGGCACCGAAGCCATCGGTTGTTGTCATCCTAAACCTGTACTCTATCCCCTAAATCCGCTTAACATGAATCTCAGTCCCAGGCCCCGATGCCAAATGCACTCTGATATGATTTCATTTCCTCAGGCTGCCTGCCCACCCTTGTGCCACAGAATGCAAGCCTTCCGTTAGGGTACCTTACGTCTCGACTGTGCCCTGTGCTCCGGCTGTGCCCTGCGGCCCGGCTCCCCAGGTCAGCACCCAGATCCGCACCATCACCGAGGAGATCAGAGACGGGAAGGTCGTCTCCTCCAGGGAGCACCTGCAGCCCTGCCCACTGTAGCCAGCCCCCCGGAGGGACACCCCTGTGGCTCCTGGCTCTAAATGACCCCCCCTCCATTCCCTAGAGGGGCTCCCCGCTCAGCAGATTTTTTTTCTACCAAAATGACTTCTTATATTGTGTTTCTGGACTTAACTGCTTTTATGCAAAACTAGGTTCCCCTGGAATTCTGCCCAATAAAGTGTGTTCTCTTGGCATTGCAAACGTGACTCTGTCTATTCTTATGAGGTTAGTTAGTGGGGATGTTTGGTCAAGGGTCACAGTAAAGTTGTGGGCTTTGGTTTCACGTCTGTCTTCTCTGGGTCTGAGTGGTAGGAAGTGACAGGGTGATTAAAGATATTTAATAACGGGGACACCTCATGCCCTGGCTCATGAAAACAGACACCCACCCAATCCAGACAGGCACAGCCATTACCCACAGCTTCAGCCCTGCCCATGGGTACCCACCTGGTGGCCCTGCAAAGGCTCCCAAGCCAGCCCTCCTTGGTCACCCTGCCTGGATCTGGTGGTCCCTGTCCTTCCCTTTAGCTTCTCCTCCTTAGTCCAGCTTCCACCGACCTGTTGGCCCACCCTCAGGCCTAATACTGGTGCCAGTTTGGGAGAGGGACCAACCAGGGAGAGGCAAACGGCAGGCAGCCAGCCTGGGCAGACCACTTCGGGGAGGGGAGCTGGAAGATGAAGGCAGGAGGGCCAGGTGAGCCTCTGTCCCCAGACCTGGATACAGGGCTGAATGAAGGGCAGCAGGAACAGTGAAGTGTGGGGGGTGAAACACAGAGCAGGTGGGAGGGAACCTCTCTGTGGGGCAGAGGTCAGAGTGCCCCAAAGTCTACTGGCTGAGCTCTGCCCTTCCGGGCATCCAGCCTAATGGTGCCGGGCCCTGGACGCCACTCTGGTCAGAGACGCATGGCCTGTGAGAAGTCTGAGGGCCCCATGTCTTCTTTGCCCCCCTGATTTATTCTTTAGTTGAGAAGACAGGCCCAGAGTGGACAGTGACTTTCCTTAGGCCACACAGCAGTGAGTGGCAGAGAAGAGGCCATCGTCCAGCTATTCTGATTCTGACTCTGGTCCTCTTCCCAGCGCATAGTGTCTCTTCCCACCTCCACCCAACCGGAATCATTGCTACCTACTGGTCAGGCCCCGCTTCCCCCCGTACTCCATGCTCCTGCTCTGGGGGCTGATGTCTGCCACTCCCTGCTCTGGCCTGAGGCTCTGGAGACGGTGGGCCGCAGGGTGTGCACAGAGCACATCCCAGCCCTGCTTGCTGGTGTGTGGAGACGGCCAGGGAGCGGGAGGTGGACTGAGCCCTCTGTTCTGGCCACCGCTCGAGCTGCCCTGCTATTGCAGGCAGACAGACCACACCGGGTGGTGTATCCTGGCAAATAATCACACTGTCAGCGCCTCACTCTGTCGTACAGCGTGTCCCCTTTATGTGCGCCCTCTACAGCTTATGGGGTGCACTCACAGCCTTGTCTCAGGCACTCAGACTGCCCTGTGTGGCTGTAGGTGCTTTCTTTTCTTCTTTTTGTAAAGTTTATTTGTTTATTTTGAGAGAGAGAGAGAGAGAGAGAGAACACGAGTGGGTGAGGGACAGAGAGAGAGAGAGAGAGAGAGAGGGAGAGACAGAATCCCAAGCAGTCTCCACCCTCAGTGAGGGGCCTAATGCGGGCTCAATCCCCCAACCACATGATCATGACCTGAGCAGAAATCAAGAGTCAGTCACTGGGGCACCTGGGGGGCTCAGTCGGTTAAGCGTCCGACTTTGGCTCAGGTCATGATCTCACGATTGGTGAATTCGAGCCCCGTGTTGGGCTTTGTGCTGACAGCTCAGAGCCTGGGGCCTGCTTTGGATTCTGTGTCTCTGTCTCTCTCTGCCCCTCCCCTGCTCACACTCTGTCTCTCTCTCTCTCTCTCTCTCTCTCTCAAAATTAAACATTAAAAAAAAAAAAGAGTCAGTCGCTTAACTGACTGAGCCACTGTAGGCACTTTCTTTATGTAGCGTTGTCTAGCTGTTTATGACATTTCAGAGCATCAGGGCGCCTGGGTGGTTCAGTCCAAGAGTGTAACACAGAGATCCTGCTGAGTTTCCAGCTGCCAGCCTGTCCTATGGATCTCAGATTTGCAAGCCTCTCCACAACTACGTGAGTCCATATATATATATATATATATATACATTTTTTTTTTCTTTCCATCCTATTGGTTCTGTTTCTCTGGAGAAACCTGACTGATAACACCCGTTAAGCGTTGGACTTCGACTCAGGTCATTATCTCGAGTTGGTGGGTTCAAGCCCTGCGTTGGGCTCGGTGCTGACAGCTCAGAGCCTGGAGCCTACTTCGTATTCTGTGTCTCCCTCTCTCTCTGCTCCTCCCCCGCTTGGGCTCTGTCTTTTTCTCTCTCTCTCCAAAATAAATAAACATTAAAAAAATTTAAAAAAAGAAAGAAATTGCAGAGTATCTGCACTGGTTAAGGAACCCCTCCTATCCTCGACCTCACACCCACACTTAACTGGGTTCCAGTTTAAATCACTAACTGCTGTGGAAACCAGAACTCAGCACTTTTGCTCAGCACTGCTGGGGACCGGCACCGGCACAGTAAAGGGCAGACAGGACACCCTTGCAGGCCTTTTGACTCCTGTGTCATTGCTCTTTTTTGACACCAAGGGAGAGATGATATCACACATTACAGTTTATCAAATTCCTCCAGAGTGAACATAATCCTTTATTTCAAGGTGGTTCTCATCTTGTTTATACTTGCAGAGCTGCTATCTGGCTATCTTTCTCATGCTCCAATCAATTAATCAACCAACACCTCATGCATGAAACAAGTGCTAATGCAGGGGAACATCCAGGGAGAAGAGGGGGTGCGGGGGAAGCAGCTGGATCAAACGGTGGGTCACGGGCCCTCCAGTCCTCAAGAAGCTGATGGTCCAGCTGGGGAGACAGCCGCCTGCGCTCCATGCAGCACCAGGCATGGCGGGTGTGGGTGTGGGGCAGGCTCTCGGGTTCTCAGGATGGGGAGAGGTCATTGAGAGCTGGGGGCTTAGGGGAGATTTGGAATTAATGGAAGCTTTGAAGGATGGGCAGAGCAGGAAGGAGGAGGGCAAAGGTATTTTAAAGTATGGCCAAGTGCACCCACGGCACGTTCTGGGGACAGCACAGACCCTACCTTGGCGGGGTGCACAGGTCCTGTCCGAAAAGTAATTAGGATACTTACTAACAAGATTGGTTCTTGCTGATAAGGCGTTCTAGGTCATGATTTCGTTTTAGTAAAAAGAATGCTGAGGAAGAATGGAAATAGAGCAGAATGACTTAGAGGCTACTTCATAGCTTTAAAAATATTACTTATATGTCTTATAAAATTATCTAAAAAAACGTATCAAGAATTTTTAGCCACAGAATAGGCTTATGGGCCTGTCTCCCTTTGGCAGAATGGCTTTTGGCCCAGAGAACACTTTGTTAGTGTTAGTGTTAGTGTTAGCTCCCTACACAGAGCTGCCCAATCTCTGAGCCTCAGTTTTCCCGTCTATAACAGTAGGGATAGTAAGTCTGACTTTGGAAGTGTTTTTTTCCCTCCCAGCTCCCTACCCACTTTTTCCCCCCTCCCTTCCTTATCCCCCCTGCCCCCCTTTTTAATGTTCCTTTTCTCTCAAAATCCTTTCCTTTCTTTCTCACTTAGCACAACTTACCATGGGCCAAGCATTCATTCACTCACTCATTCATTCATTCATTCATTCTTCCTTTCATTTATTCTTTCATTCTGAGACATCTGGGATCCTAGCTCCATGCTTGAACTATAGAGATTTCAAAAGAAGGAGGAGGTCTGTCCTTGCCCCCAAAACAGTCTCCCTGGGAAGACACGGCTCAAACACAAGACAATTGGAGGGTATCAGTGAAGGGAGGGCCAGCAGATCAACCACGAGTCACTGCCACGGGCGTTCAGAGCCAGGAGGGCAAAGCTGGGCTGGAGCGGGGTAGGCTTCTGAAACATTCCAAGTCTCAGTTTACTCATCTCCTAAATGGGGGATACTGGCGATGCCAATCTCTTGAGACTGTTGTGAGCAATGAACGAGAGAATGCTTGGAGAGAGCTCAGCATGGGGCCTGGCAGGAACTAAGTGCCATCAGCCTTGCCTTTAACAGGGCTGTGTCGGGGAGGCAAACCCGTTCCGGGCAGCACAGGTGTGGAGCCCTTTCTAGGAACCCATGTGACCGCCCCACCACCACCCCCACCCCCCCCCCACCCCCCCCCGCAAGGGTCACAGGTATAAACAGCGTGGGGCTTCCCAGGCCTTTGCTGCTGTGGCTTCTCTGGGCCCTGTGGATCCAGGGTGGCCCTTGAGCCCAGAGCACAGGAGGCTTAGCAAGGCTGGGGTGGAGCCCTGTGCTCACATGGATGGGAGATCCGAACACCAGAGGAGGCTCATCCAGGCTCTTAGCTCAGCCGCGTCCTTTGCACTGAGGCATGGATTTCCAGGGAGGAGAAGGTGAGGCAGCCAACTGGCCCTGGAACTGTGCTGGGCGGGTGCTGGTCACACCAGGCTCCTGGGTGTGGGAAGGGCATGGTGACTCACGAGAGTTCTATATCTGAGGGCCCCCAAACGCACGCACCTGGCCTATGGGATGGTGGCCTAGGTGCTCAGAGCCCATCTACACTCCCTAGTGACAGCTTCTTAGCGTTGTCAGTCTGAGCACAGCAAGACTCCGCCCATCACAGCGGTTGGCGTTCCCGAGCACTTCCCGTGAGCAGGTGCTGTTTCTGCTTTTTAATCCTCAGAGCAGCCCTAGGAAGTAGGTGTTGTTATCTTCTTGCCACTTCACAGAGGAGGAAACAGAGAGAGATGGGGAGAAATTCAAGCACACGGTTGGTACATGTTGGGACTGGGATTGGAACCCGCAGAGTTCACATGCTTCTGAGCTGCTTCTCCTGGGACACCAGAGGCTATTGGTCATCCCCTTGTGGAGCCCACACTATTCGTTCTTTCTGTCCTTTGCAGAGCCCAGCCGTACCTGGCAGCCCGGGAAGGGTTCCCAGCAGAGGCAGAGGCGGGTGGTGTGGTGGAGAGGGCATCTTGGCTCTGACGGTCACTAGGTGGTGGCACTTTGGCAAGCTCTTATCATCCCTGGGTCTTGGGTTCCTCAGCTCTGAGGTGGGGATGACAAGCCTGGGCTCACAGGGCAACATGGGGGTGAAGCGAGACCATGTACCGGGAAGGCTGCTGGCGCTCAGCTCACGGCCGTTCTCCCGATGGGAAGGTGAAACGTGTCTCCAGAAGAGTCGGCAGGGCCCCGAACTACAGGGCAGACTGGAAGGCAAATCCCACAGGGCTCCGCCTGCCCTCTGGCTCGGCTCCCAGACCCTCTCCTCTCCCAGGCCTCACTCGCTTGGCAGATGGGACGTTCTGGAAAAATACACTCCACCCCTAGTCAAGCTTTCTGGACATCAGTTCAGAAAGCTCCCGCAGCAGAGATAAAACTCTGAAGATCCGACTGTGTCTTCTGACGAGGTCTGTGAATCATGTCTCCATTCTCCCCCTCAGTCCCGAGGCAGCCAGCAAGAAAGGCTTCTCCACTTTTTGGCCGGGGTGTGGGAAGACATACCTTCCTACACATGGTAAGTGTGACCATGGACAGGCGCTCAGTAGGCTGACCTCTAGTTGTTTTGGCTGATGGTAGGGCTATACAACTGGCCATATTTCCTGGTGAGGGAGGGAGTGGGGGTCTCACCCCAAGGCTCTGCTCTGTCTGGGGTGACCAACTCTCCCATTTTGCAGGGGACTGACGGGTTCTCAGAGATATGGGGCTTTTAGCACTAAATCGAGAACAGTCCTGAGGAAACTGGGATAGTTGGTCACCATTGCCACATTTCTGGGCCATTCTAGAGCCTTCTGTGTCTCCTTGGGCACGAGGTCTTTGTTCCTGCAACAGCCGGGCTTGCTTTTCCAACATCCAGGGGCCAACCCAGAGGCCTCCTCTACTTCCTTGGGCCCATAAAAGGAGATAATGCTGGAGAAAGTCAAGATCGTGGCTGTGGGTTCCCACACCTCCTAAGGCGGAGGCTGATGAGGTCTGGGCTCGGATGACAGGCCCCTTTGAAGAACTGACGGATACTTGGTCTTCCCGGCAACACGGGGCGGAGGAGACGTCTCGTCGTGGCCACCAGTTCAACGGGGCTCCCGATTTACGAGGCCGGAAAACGTTCACGGGAAGCTAAATAACAGGGTAATGAGGGGTTCTTCTAGAAAGTGGTATTAACTTTAATGAGGAGAAAACCCTTTGTAAAGGCCAACGCCCACTGGGGCAGAGATATAAACGCGGGGTGAAGGGCTGCTTGTCCACACTGGGGGGGCGCCTGGCCTCGAAGACCGATCGCTCGTGTCTGGGCGGCTGAGGTCAATGGCTTCCAAGTGCCTGAAGGCCAGCTTCTCTTCGGGGTCTCTCAAGGGCCCGGGAGGGGCCGGCGGGGGCTCCGCTCGCGTGTCCGCAATGTACTCCAGTGGCTCCTGCAAGCTCCCCAGCCTCTCCTCCGGGGCCCGGAGCTTCTCTGCGTGCTCCGTGGGGCTGGGCCGGAGCGGCTGCAGGGCGGCCAGCTGCCTGCCCGCTCTCTGCCTCCCGTATGGAGGCTTTGCCACCAGCTCCAGCGTGGGCGGGGGCTGGTTTGGGGAAGGCGTCCTCGCCGGCAGCGAGAAGGAGACCATGCAGTCCCTGAACGACCGCCTGGCCAGCTACCTGGAGAAGGTGCGCCAGCTGGAGCGGGACAACGCCAGCCTGGAGAGCCGCATCCGGGAGTGGTGTGAGCAGCAGGTGCCCTACCTGTGCCCTGACTACCAGTCCTACTTCCGGACCATCGAGGAGCTCCAGAAGAAGGTGAGACGTCCAGAGTGGCTTTGGCTGCCCGGGAGTCTGCTGTCACCAGCACTGGACGGGGAAGCCAGCGCAGCTGTGGCGGTAGCCCTGCTCCCACGGGGTACTTGAGAGAGGTCGCAGGGCATGTTCACATCTGTGGCCTCATTTGCTCCTCCCCGTCATCTGATGAGAGAGGTATCGTTAGCCCATTTTACAGAAGAGAACAACTGAAGCCGAGGCTGGTTAAGTGACTTATTCTGGGTGGTCCAGCGGGCAGTTGGTGGAGCCAGAGTTTGAACGCAGGCTCCGTGAACTGACGGACTGTGTAACCTTTGCTAGCACAGCCTACCTCTTTGAGTTTTAATTTCTTCTTCTTTTTTTTTTTTTTTTTTTTTTTTTTTTTAGGTGAGGGGCTTGGACTTGATTTGTTTGGTGCACATCAGGTTTTCTATAAAGAACTCAGGGAAGAAAGGGCCCGTCAGATGTTTCCTTCTTGCCCAGCCCACATCCCCTGAAAGTCCCAGCTGCCTCCTGGGAGGGACCATTTGTGACCAAGGAATCACAGAGTACGCTGTTGTTCATGACCCGCCCTGAGCTCCCAGTGGTCTGGAGACAGGAAGACAAGAGGCAGCCACCACGCCAGTCTTTGCTGGAGCCTTTCCCCATCTGCCCCTGTCCAAGCCAGGTTACGGGTCTCAGAGGCTGCCGAGGCTTCCTTCTCTGACCCCCTCTGCGTGCCCGTAATAAGCCTTCAAGGAGCCTCAGCTGCCCGGAGTCCCGGGATGGCTGACTCCCTCCAGAGGTGGCCCTTGGCAGCTTTGGGGAGCTCCAGCTGACAGAATGTCCTTCCTTGCCCTGATGTCACTTCTCTATTGCCCCAGACCCTGTGCACCAAGGCAGAGAACGCCAGGCTCGTGGTGCAGATCGACAACGCCAAGCTGGCCGCAGACGACTTCAGAACCAAGTGAGTGTTCTGCTGGCTCCTCAGCTGGGGGCTGGTAGAAATGGACATGGGTGAGGCCAGGACTCAGGGTTTTGGCCGCACTAAAGTCGCTGAGGCATTAAGATGGGACACACAGAACCAGGCCAGCCTGGGGTGGGATCTGACTTGGACATAAAAGGAGACGTAGCTTCAGGCACCCTGTTATGCGCCTGCCAGGTACGAGACGGAGCTGTCCATGCGGCAGCTGGTGGAGTCAGACATGAACGGCCTGCGCAGGATCCTGGACGATCTGACCCTGTGCAAGGCCGACCTGGAGGCCCAGGTGGAGTCCCTGAAGGAGGAGCTGCTATGCCTCAAGAAGAACCACGAGGAGGTGAGCACAGGGGAGGAGGTGGGCAGGTGGGCATGGGGAAGAAGGTGCACATCGGGAGCAGGTAGGCACAGGGGAGGAGGGTGAGCGAGGCAGCCAGCTGGGAAAGTTAGTGCTGACCCTGATCTGTGCCACAGGAAGTGAACTCACTTCGGTGCCAGCTTGGTGACCGGCTCAATGTCGAGGTGGACGCTGCCCCGCCTGTTGACCTGAACCGTGTTCTGGATGAGATGAGATGCCAGTATGAGACCCTGGTGGAGAATAACCGCCGTGATGCTGAAGAATGGTTCAACACCCAGGTACGTGCCTGGAAACAGTCAGTGCAACGGAGACACAAGGTGGGTCAAACAGAATTGACCTTGGGGCTCTGAACGAAGAAGCTGAGTCTGAGCCCCAGCTCTGTTTCGACCTCACTATGCATGTTGGGCAGGTTGCTGTCCTCTAAGCAATAATGTCCTCAGGGACGTTACTGAAATGGGGATGAAATGAAGGGGATGGACTGGTGTTCTGGAAGGTCCTTCTTGGCTCATGATTCTGTGTGGCCTCTGTAGACCTCTTCATGAAGCTGAGTCCCGACGTTCCTGACCAGGTCCTGTGTGTGTATGTTTCAGACGGAGGAGCTGAACCAGCAGGTGGTGTCCAGCTCGGAGCAGCTGCAGTCCTGCCAGGCGGAGATCATCGAGCTGAGACGCACGGTCAACGCCCTGGAGATCGAGCTGCAGGCCCAGCAGAGCATGGTGAGCCCGGGCCTTGAGCAAGGCTGCTGGGGGACCAAACCCAGCAGCACATGAGCCCCCTGGGCTTCCATGCTCTGAACACACAGGCAGGCTCCAGGGGTTCAAGGTCTTAAGCATCAGGGACTTTCTGTGTAGAGGGAATGAGGTCCTAGCCCCCATTCACAAATGTCCCAGAGGTAAAACACAGGAGACCTATAGCAACCGACATGTCCTGGCAGCAGCTCTTGTAGATTCATTCTGAGCAATTGTCAGTTACTCGGAGGTGTTGTTAATAGGGGAGCTACTCTCCAGATCAGGGGGGCTACGGGGGCTCATTGGCTACCTCAAATGAGATGCCCAGTGGTGGTGCATCCTGGCTCAAAGTGATTCCCTGCTCCTTCTTGGACCTCCCACCTTTGTCTTCCCTCCCCAATCCTTGTCCTCACAGAGAGATGCTTTGGAATCCACCCTGGCGGAGACCGAGGCACGCTACAGCTCCCAGCTGGCCCAGATGCAGTGCCTGATCAGCAACGTGGAGGCCCAGTTGGCTGAGATCCGGGCTGACCTGGAGCGGCAGAACCAGGAGTACCAGGTGCTGCTGGACGTGCGGGCCCGGCTGGAGGGCGAGATCAACACATACCGGGGCCTGCTGGAGAGCGAGGACTGCAAGTGAGTGGCGCCACAGGCTCCCCCGTCTTCCGAATGCGGTCTGCAAAATCTGGGGAGACGGCACGGTGCCTGGGAAGGGCCCGGTATTTGGAGGCAGGAGCCCTGGGGCTTTAGTTCTGGTCTTATTACAAACTCATCACGTGACCCTGGCAAGTCCTTTTTCTCTCTGGGACTCTGTCTCCCCATTGATAAAACCGGGGGGTAGGACTAGGTGATTTTTAAGGTGCTCTGAGTTACTGAAAACAGGAACTGGGAAATCATAGTAATCGGAACTTTTTCTTCCTCTTAGGCTGCCCTGTAACCCGTGTGCTCCTGACCACTCGCCTTCCAAGGCCTGCCTCCCCTGTCTTCCTGCGGCCCCCTGTGGTCCGGGCGCTGTCCGCACAACCTGCAGCCCCCGCCCCATCTGTGTGCCCTGCCCGGGGGGCCGGTTCTGAGAGTGACTGGCCATTGTCTCCAGGGCTTAGGCTTGGCCTCTTTTCAACCCTAACCCTAAAACCCAATCCCCTCTCTCTGTGCGGAGCCCAGGGCCCTGGGGCCTGGCCCTGAGCGGTCTCACTGCAAATACATGCCTCAAAGTCTCTCAAAGCCTGTCATTAAGGCTGGTCACCCCCGAAAGCCTCAACTCCTCATCATTTCAATGGGTGCCAGCCAGGCTCTGTGTTCTCAGGCTGCCTCCTGGGTCAGGTTTTCCTTCTGGGCGCTCTTTTAGTGGGTTCTGAAATACAATAGAGGGCTTGTGTGGGCAGAATAATAAAGTGCATTTGCTTTGGCTCTCGATGCCTGACTGGCACCACGTTGGTATCGTTGTTTTGTGTCTCTGCTGGGTGAAGAGGGCTGACCCCTGGGCTGACAAATAGGGCTGTTTGACCATGTATGACCCTGGGGATGACAGGGCCCCTGTGACCCTGTTTGGGGTGGATAAGGGTGTACAGTGGGGTTTCTTGCTCAGCTGCTCCACTTTCCTGATGAAGAAGACGCTTCTCCAAGGTTCTGATGTGGTGACCCGTGTTACCAGCCCCTTCCCACTACCCTTCTTAGTCTATTCAGGAGACTACATCCCAGAGGAGGGAGGATAAAGCCAAGGCCAGTGCGGTGTGAAGCATCTTAGGCTGCTTTTCATTTCATGTCTGGCGTTCTCATAAGAGCAGCAACATGTAAATGCCGCACCCAGGGGACTTTCGTTTCTTTCTTCCGCTGCAGAACTTTCCCACAGCCCCCCCGGCCCAGCAAGCACCCTAAAAACCCACACCCCATTAAAAGCAGGAGATGGGAGAGTGAGCCCGCCTTTGTGACTTCCACCCACGATTTAGAGATTCTTGTCCATAAGAGGCTCATCATGTGCTGTGTGCCTTTGGAACCTGTTACCACACGCAGCACCTTTGGGCCTCAGAGCATTTCCGCATGGCAGTGGGCCCTCCCAGCATCTTGGCCCAAAGGCTCTCATTTATGTCCAGACCAGGTAAATTCCAAGCTCCGTGGATCCCAATGGGAAATGGAGACGAAGGTAAAACTTTCTCAGGCAGAAAGGAAGGCCGGTTTCTCCAGATAGCCCTGTGCTATTCATAAGATGCCAACAGCACCACTATGAAATGTTAGTGACGTTTAGAGAGTTGTAATAGCATGGGAGGTGGAGAACTGATTGGGGAAAGATGCTGACGAAGGTGGGCCTGAGACCCCCACCTCTTAAGAGGGCCTGGTATAATTCACCCTGATTCTACTTCAGAGTTATCCCCTCTTTTTTTTAATTTTTTAAAAAATATTTGTTTCAGAGAGAGAGAGAGAGAGAGCAGGGGAGGGGCAGAGAGAGAGGGAGACACAGAATCTGAAGCAGGCTCCAGGCTCTGAGCTGTCTGCACAGAGCCCGATGTGGGGCCTGAACTCACAAACTGTGAAATCATGGCCTGAGCTGAAGTCAGATGCTCAACTGACTGAGCCACCCAGGTGCCCCTAGAGTCACCCCTTTCTAACCCCCTGTAAAGGAGGGCCCGGGGCTTTGGTGTCTCCCAGCTCCCTGACTCCTGGAATCCTGACCACCCCCATGTTGGCCTTCTTGGAACACCTTGGCTGCTTTTGTTGAGGCTCAGCCCCCCGAAGAGGCTGATGGTCTCGTGATCATTCAGTTTATTCAACACGTCTTTACTGGGTGCCTCCCTGGGCTGGACAGTGTGTCAGGTGCCAGGAGCAGGACTGACCCTCGTCAGAGGGAGGCCTTGGGATGGGAAAGCAAGGGCACCCACTCCCTGCCTCAGTGGCAGGATGAGGCCCGGCGAAGGGGCCTTGGCGTTAGTGTGATGAAATTGGGCTCTGAACGTGGAGTCAGACTGACCTGGGGTTCATATCCCGACCCCGCCACTTACCGCCAGTGGGAGCTTTGGCACAGGGCAGCCCCTTGCCGAGCCTCAGTTTCCTCATCAGTAAAACAGAGGCCACGACACTTACTGTACTATAAGGTCCGTCCTGCTTTGCCGAGCCTTTGCCGGGCCTTGGAAAACGGCTCGTGTTGTTGACTGTCTATGCTAGCTGGAGGCCTGGATCGCTGTGAGGGTGGGCGTCTACATTCTCACTGCCCGGAGTTTCATTTCTGAGCTTTTGTTCCAAGCAGCAATGCCTAGCAGCCGAGGTGGAGAGGCAGGTCCATGACTTATTATTTTTTCTGACTCGGAAGAAAGTCGGGCATAGGGGAGCCACAGTTAGCAAGCAATGCGTGGGCGCTGTCTCGAGCGCACAGGCTCCAGGTAACTCCGTTTACCATCAGCCACACGTCCTCTTTAGGACATTCCTTATGGTACAAACCCCTTCCAAACCCATCTGAATTCCCCTCCCCAGATGGAGAGAACCAGATCCTGCATAGCCTTGCCACTTACTATTATTTATTTATTCCTTATTATTAGTTACTTCAACTTTGAATATAATGCTGATTCCATTAGGTCAGAGATTCTCAACGTTGGCCGCACATTGCAATGACCTGGGGGGGGCATAAGGGATGTGTGGTCTGACCCCCAGCTATCCTGACTTAGTTGGTCTGGGATATGGCCTGGTGTTGGGATATTAGAAAGCTCCCCGAGTGATTCTGGGGTGCAGCCAGGATTGAGGGCTCCTCCATTAACGGGAGGGCCTTTTGGCAAAGCAGTTGGGAGCTCAGGGCAGCTCTGACATCACCCTGAGGGCTAGCGGATTCCTGAACTGTACTTTTTTGACTATTCCTCAGCTCCGACTTTACTCTCTCCTTTAATTTCAAACACCTGCACTGAAGTTTAAATTTCAGTTCCCATAGTTTTAATTTCAAAGAGTTATGTTTTTGCTGTTCTCTGTTCCTCTTCCATAACACTGTCTCAAGACTGCCATTTTTATCCCTGAGGTTATTAAAAAACATACACACACGTACGTATGTATTAATAGATTGTCTTAAATTCTGCCTTGCTTCAGTCTCCCCCAGTTTCCTCTTCAGCAATTTGTTTGTTGGCTTGTTTTGTTTTGTCTCTCTTTGCGATGCTGGAAACTTCTCTCAAACGTCTGGTGATCCTTCCGCTTATATTTGAAGACATGACACTAAAAAGCTGATGGAAAGTGCTGTGTGTATGGGCGGGTTGGCAAACTGGCTTTTTTTTTTTAAGTTTATATATTTATTTTGAGAGAGAGAGGCAGAGAAAGAGAGAGAGAGAGAGAGGCAGAGGGAGACGGAGGGAGAGAATCCCAAGCAGGCTCCGCACAGTCAGCGGAGAGCCCAATGTGGGGCTTGAACCCATGAACCGTGAGATCATGACCAAAACTGAGTCAGATGTCCAACCAACTGAGCCACCCAGGTGCCCCCAAACTGGCTGGTTGGTAGAACTACCTAAATTCAGCTTTTATAATCTTTTGTCTGGAATCATTCTGGTTTTTCAAAGAATGGAGACAGTCTTGGGCCAGACCCCTGCATGCATCCCACCTACCTTTATTTATTTATTTTTTTAATGTTTATTTATTTTTGAGAGAGAGTGAGCAAGAGTGTGAGCAGTGGAGGGGCAGAGACAGAGGGAGAGCTCTGTCAGCACAGAGCCCGACGCGGGGCTCGATCTTACAAACAGTGAGATCGTGACCCGAGCTGAAATCAAGAGTCAGACGCTTAACTGACTAAACCACCCAGGTGCCCCCAGGAATTGCATTTCTAACATGTTCCTGAGCGATGCTGATGCTGCTGGTCTGGAAGCCACATTTTGAGAGCCACTGCTATACTTTATTACAATAATGATTTTTTACAGTTTTTTTGGATGAGGATTAAGTGGGCAAATTAATGCCAAGCACCCAGCACAGCGCCTGGTATTTGCATAGATTCAATAAATGCTAGTTATGATTTTGAAGACTGGTCCAATGCGCCTCATTCCATTTGGTTGGTATCGCCATCATACCTCCTCCCATCTGATGCTACTGTCTTCTCTAAATAGCTCATCCAGACAAAGGACCTGGAATTGATGGTTGGTGCAGGAATTCTAGCTGAGAGATGATTTAGTCTAACCCTTTCGATATGCATGAGGAAATGGAAACCCAGAGAGGTAAAGCAATTTTCCCGAGGTCACACAGTAAATTAGAAGGTAACATCTCTATCTTTTTTTTAAAAACTCAAGAATTCTAGGGGCGCCTGGGTGGCGCAGTTGGTTAAGCGTCCGACTTCAGCCAGGTCACGATCTCGCGGTCCGTGAGTTCGAGCCCCGCGTCAGGCTCTGGGCTGATGGCTCGGAGCCTGGAGCCTGTTTCTGATTCTGTGTCTCCCTCTCTCTCTGCCCCTCCCCCGTTCATGCTCTGTCTCTCCTGTCCCAAAAATAAATAAACGTTGAAAAAAAAAATTTAAAAACTCAAGAATTCTTCTTTTTATTTGAAGACCTTTTAAAACCGAATTGTCAGCCTTGTTTCTTGCCTTCCTCCCATAGACCGAAGCCGTTCTTGCCTATTTATTGGTGCGTATTGCAGCCAGATCACTGGCTCTATGTAGCATTCTCGATCTTGACTTCTCTCAAGCAACAGATTTCAGGGAACAGGGCTGAGTGGCATTTTCCCTTCCCTACCCTTTCGCCGATACTTCTAGAAATATATGAAAGAAAAAGACAAGCACTCACACCCCAGTGTTATATTGAGGATTAATGAATAAAAAGTGGCCATGTAACACCCATAGGTTAAACGTGAAGTGTCTGAGCCCACGGGTATCGCAGGCAGGACAGGAAACCACTGGTCTTGCCTGTCGCTTTCTTAAGGAATACCCGAGGCTTCTATAATTGGAGACGCCTGCTCCAGTCCCCTGGCTTAGCTCACACCAGGGCTGCAGGGTGCCACTTCTCCAGGGAGCTGATTCACACTGCCTCCCATCTCTGAGGTCCCGCGGGGAGCCCTGCGCTGTAGAAAGCGAAAGTAGAGCCTGTTCCAGCCTGTCCACCCCTGTCCTTTTAACAGTCATGAACTCTCGACATCTCTGTCTATGGGGGCGGTGATTCACGAAGGGAAGATCCAGAGATGCTCAAGATAGAGTGTCTGCCCCACCGGGATGATCACGACACTTTCCCGAGAGTGGGATCCCCACGTCTCTCTTTCTTAGTAGCATCCAGCTGAAAAGATGCCCCTGATTCTTAGGCTTTCTGTCTGGGTCTCAGGTTCTGTCTGGATCTCTCCTCCCTGAGATCACTTCTCCCCCTAGGTAGGGCGGTGATGCAGCTTTAGAAGGCTCTGAGGTTCTGTTTCCCAGCTCCTTCGATTTATAGCACTGCCAGTATCGGTGAAACTTCTGGCACCCACACATTTCCTCCTTAAGGGGCAGGCCTCTTCCCACAGGGAATGCTCTCATTAAAAGGAAGAGCTACCCCACGGAACTGCGGCCCTTTCTCAGGGCCCGAGCGGGCGGGGGCACAGTGGGCATTGGTGGCACAGGGCCAGGTGCTGTGGTGTCCGGGTGGCCCCGCCCGGGTAATGAGGGCCCAAGCCCACAGCCGATCCTTTGAAGATGTGTCCTGAAGCTCTCCCCTGGTGATCAATGACAGGAGCCCAGAGTCCTGCTTTAGCCAAATGACTAGCTTAGCCTCTTTTACAAGGAAAGGAGTTCCTTATTGGAAACCAAATTATAAATTAATTAGCAGCTTCCTCTGGGGCTGTGTATAAACATCCACACCACCCCATGGTGACTTTCTAGCGTGAGCCCCCTCATTCCAGGGGTATAAAAAGGCCCGAGCAGGATGGGGTCTGTGGACACTGACAATCCAGGTAGCTGTCGCTGCGAAGGGGCCTCCCTGACATGGTATCCAACTGCTCACCAGCTTCCATCAAGAGCTGCCCGCGGCCCCCCTCTGTCTGCTCCAGCAGCATGAGCTGCCGGCCCGAGCTGTGCCTCGGTTACGTCTGCCAGCCCATGACATACGTGCCTCCTGTCTGCACGCCCACCACCTACCGGCCAGCCAGCTGCCTCTCCAAGACCTACCTATCCAGCTCCTGCTGGCCCAGCAGCTGCCGGCCAGCCAGTGGTATCGCCAGTTCCATGGGCACCTGCAGCTGGTACTGTGAAGGGACGTTCAATGGCAACGAGAAGGAGACCATGCAGTTCCTGAACGACCGCCTGGCCAACTACCTGGAGAAGGTGCGCCAGCTGGAGCGGGAGAACGCGGAGCTGGAGAGCAAGATCCAAGAGGCCTGCCAGTCTCAAGTGCCCACCCTGTGTCCTGACTACCAGTCTTATTTCAGGACCATCGAGGAGCTCCAGCAGAAGGTGAGGGCAAACGGTGAAAGGACTCACCGGGAAGGCAACCGGAAGGCCTGGAGCTCCAGAGTTGAATCTCATTAGCTTATTAAGCCTCATTCAGGGGAAAGAGACTTCCCCAGGGCATAGGATTGTCTCACAGTTTGAGGGCTCAGCTAGAGTCCTTAACATGGAAAGAGGTCTGGGATCTAGACTCAGTTCTACCACTTTGTGGCTTTGGGAGGGGGGCCTTCCCTTCCCTAGGCCCCAGTGTCCTCATCGGTAAACCGGTTGCAGTAATGGTTCGCACCTAAGGGGTCTGTCCAGAGGATTCCATGAGTTGATGCACGTGAAGTGTTTAACACAGCCTCTGGCACACGGTGAGTTTTTAGTCAATGTTAGCGCTTGTTAAGGATCTGCCTGTTTCACGAAGGACTTCGGACTTAACGACGTTATTTCCTTCCACGTTGTTCACTGCGACCAAAGTGGGGCGTTTGGATTTATGAAGAACCTAGGGGCTTCAAATATAAATCCTAGTAGTTCTCCAAGGACTAGCAGTTCACCAAATATTCCCCAGAGTCCCAGAGAAGAGGGGCTCCTGCAGGGATGGTCACCAGGCTGCTGAGTCCCTTCAGCCACCAGCTTTTCCTCTGGGCTCTTTTTCCTTCTTATTCTGAACGCACCCCCTCTTGTGCCTTGGCCCCCAGGTTTTGTGCACCAAAGCAGAGAACGCCAGGATGGTCGTGCACATCGATAACGCCAAGCTGGCCGCCGATGACTTTAGGACCAAGTGAGTCTGGCCCGGGGATGGTGGGGTACCCCCTCTCCCCCCCCCACCTCCCCGCACATCTTTGGGGGCAGCTCTCCGTGAGTTTCAGGGAGGGTTGGAAAAGTGCCAGTAGCTGCGGGTCTTCCCTGAGTGCTGTATTCAGTTTCAGCCCTCGGTTGCTGACCCTGTCCCTGTGCAGGTACGAGACGGAACTGGCCATGCGGCAGCTGGTGGAGGCCGACACCAACGGCCTGCGCAGGATCCTGGACGAGCTGACCCTGTGCAAGGCCGACCTGGAGGCCCAGGTGGAGTCCCTGAAGGAGGAGCTGCTGTGCCTCAAGAAGAACCACGAGGAGGTGAGCCCTAAAATCAAGCTGACGTGGCCCCGGGAAGCGGAATGGGAAGCACGTGAGGTTTTGGGTTGGACAGACTTGGGTTGAAATTCCCAGGCTTGCTGTGTGCTGTTTCTGTGACTTGCCCAACTCACTGAACCTTTCTGAGCCTCCTCACCTGTAAAACGGAGCAGCGCGATGACACGGGGCTACTGCAAGCATTCCATGAGGTCATGGGTGTGAAACACCCGTCACTTGCTCCCTGCTCAGAAATGCAAGCAACCTTCTCTTCTGCATTTCCTGGTCTTGTGTGACTGCCAGATGCTTGTGTTTTTCTCATGAGAATCACTTTCTGGGGGCAGAGTGGTGCCTCAGGCCCAGAGGGGGTTGTGTTCCAGAGCTCACATGGAATGGCCTGTCCCTCTCCGGAAGGCTCGGCCGCTGGGGCTCTTCCAAGGGAGAGTCAACTGCAGTGGTTTTCTTTCTTCTGACCCCATCCTATCCTTCTTCTTTGCTCCTGTTTGCATATAATATACTTAATCCAAAATCCATCGGTCGACACTTTATTTTCTGACTTTCCTCCTCATCTCCGGCACGTCCGCGGAGGGAGATCGCTCCCGCCTGGGCACCTGTGTGCTGCATAGACCACCGGACCTCTGGTGCCACGCCCCCCACCCTCCACCTTCTCTGCGTTGACTCTCAACCTCTTGAGTTGGGATTTGAAAGAGCAAGTGCCTCTGAATCCTGGCTGGGTTTCCTTAGGCTTAAATGCAAAGTAACAATCAGTCACCATGTACTCACTGGGTGCCCTAAGGTGCCTGACTCATCCTACTTAAATCAGAGAACTGGGAACGGCACCAAGAGGCCACTAATGAGGCATTATCGCACACTCGGGCAGCCTCTGAGACAACTTTCTCTCTTTGGCAGCCAAGCCTGGGGAGGCGTCTGCTCTCACTCAGGCCTTGAACCAAGTGAAGCCAGGCTCCTGCTGTCCTCCCTCCCAGACGAACACAGGCCGGGAGGGTGGCTGGGAATACGGGGGCATGGGTTTCCCATTCTGGCCCGAGGAGATCAGACAAACCCTGGCATTGCTCTTGGCTTCTGCCAAAGTGACAGGAAGTGTGATGGAGCCCTGCCGCCATCACGGGAACATCCGGTCGGAGCTGGAAGACCACAAGCTTCCGCAGAGTGGACGGCAAGCCTCAAGGGGCCCCTCTAACATAGACATCCTAGCATCTTTCGTCCCACCATTTTGTGTCTCCCTGGGGTGGTGAGTGGGATCACGTGACCTCACACTCGTGCCTTTTCAGGAAGTCAGTGCCCTCCGGTGCCAGCTGGGGGACCGCCTTAATATCGAGGTCGACGCTGCACCGCCCGTGGACCTGAACAGGATGCTGGAGGAGATGCGGTGTCAGTATGAGACTGTGGTGGAGACCAACCTCAGGGACGTGGAGGAATGGTTCAACATGCAGGTGGGCCTCTCGCAGGTGGGCCGGCCTCCCTAAGGTCCCTGAGAAGGCTCTCCTGCCCTTCTCCTGTCTCCCCCTTTGCAGATGGAGGAGCTCAATCAGCAGGTGGCCACGAGCTCCGAGCAGCTTCAGAGCTACCAGTCGGACATCATCGATCTGAGACGAACGGTCAACACGCTGGAGATCGAGCTGCAGGCCCAGCACAGCCTGGTGGGTGCCGCCGGGTGGTCTCTGGATCCCAGGCGGCAAATGCGCTTAGGTGCCGGCATCCAGGCGGGGGGAGGGGGCCCCGATTCAGCCACCACGGACGTTTGCCCAGCTGACCTCTCCTAGGCTGAGGTTGCTCCCAAGACCCATCCCAGAGATCAAAGGGGCTTGTCTCAACCCTGACATGGGTTAGGTGGACAACTGTCAAACACAACTCCCCAGGAAGGCGTGTTCTCTGCTTGGTCTGAACCTTCTAAACGCAGGCTTCCTACTGGAGTTTTAAAAACTCCCCATGCTTAGTTCCTCTCTGGATGAGTGAAATCAGAGTCTCTGGAGGTGGGGGCCGGGCACAAGGATCTTTTAAAGGCGCTCATGTGACTTCAAAGCACAGCCAGGGCTGAAGGCCACAGATCTTGACGATGCTGTCGGGGAGGAGCCTGGGGAACCTCAGATCCAAAGTCTGAAGCCAGACCGAGGCTGAAGAAGGAATAAGGGGTTTAGGGTCACGGGGACCTGGGTTCACATCCCAGTCTGTTACCTGACAGCTGCTTAAGCTTAAACAAGTCATTCAACCGTCCTGGGCCTCAGTTTCCACAGTGACTTAGGTAGGGAGGGGGTCATTCCCAACCCCAAAGAGAGACCTGGCTTTTCTTGGTTCTTTCTGAACCAGGAGAATAGGTCTGCTCCTCAGCTACTGTGTCTTTCCTTTTGCCGTAGAGGGACTCTCTCGAAAACACCCTGGCGGAGACCGAGGCGCGCTACAGCTCCCAGCTGGCCCAGATGCAGTGCCTGATCAGCAACGTGGAGGCCCAGCTGGCCGAGATCCGCTGTGACCTGGAGCGGCAGAACCAGGAGTACCAGGTGCTGCTGGACGTGCGGGCCCGGCTGGAGGGCGAGATCAACACGTACCGGGGCCTGCTGGAGAGCGAGGACTGCAAGTGAGTGGGCCCAGCTGAGGCTGTACACATGGGTGCAAACATGGGTTTGGAGAAGGCTATAGGAGGCTCTAGGAGAAGGCTACAAGGGCTTACCCAGGAGATAGAGCCCTGTCGTGATTAAGAAGCAGTTAGGAAGCTGGTATGGTCCAAAGAAAGTCAGGCAGGTGTTCATGCTGCCATCCCAAACCTGGCCCACTGGAGGCCACTGTGTTCCTTCCCAAGTCAGCAAACTCCTTCCAAGGGCTTCCCATGTACCCGGTGCCATTAGGGATGTGGAGACAGATGATGACGAGGCATCTGCTCTCAGGTTGTTTCCGCCTGGTTAGGGAGACGGGCAACTGGAGATCATACTTGGGGGAAAGATTTTTCTGCACTCGAGAGGACCAATAGGTGGCTTAACGTGATTGGGCTATGGCGGGAAGGAAGGAAGACACAAGAGGGCAGTGGGGCCCGTTCATGGGGAACCATAAAGGCCATGCTGGGGAGGGAGGACCTTATTTAATAGGCAGTGGGATGCCCTCATTTTTTGTTTTGTTTTGTTTTGTTTTGTTTTGAGGAGGAAATGATAGAGTTTGCTTAACGGCCTATCTCCCCAGTGAGATGGCAATCATCTAGAACTCAGAGATCGTAGAAACTATTTTTATCTCCTGCGCCTGGCATGTAGTAGATGCTTAGTAAATGTTTCCTGAGTGAGTCAGTGAAAGCTCAAAGCTGTTCTTCAGGAAGATGGCACAGGTGGTTGCAGGAAGTAGAGGGAAGAGGGTCCAGGCAGGGAAACTGTCCAGGAGATCCTGGTCATGTGAGCAGTGGGGAGAGTCGGAATCCGGGTGGGGCAGGCACTCAGCAAGGCCTGGCAGTCACCTGGGCACAGGATACCTCGGGCCCGTGGACACCTGCTGGGCTGATTACTGTTGTAGACAGTTTCTTTTTTTTGTTTAAAAAGATTTGTTTAAACATTTTATCTTATGTTTTGAGAAACAGAGAGAGAGCATGAGCAGGGGAGAGGCAGAGAGAGAGGGAGACACAGGATTGGAAACAGGCTCCAGGTTCTGACCTGTCAGCACAGAGCCCGACGTGGGGCTTGAACCCATGAACTGTGAGATCATGACCTGAGCTGAAGTCGGATGCTCGACTGAGCTACCCAGGTGCTCCCTGTAGGCGGTTTCTTGGTCCACGTTCAGCTTTACTTGTCTGTCATTCAGTTTCACCCTCTGGGGCAAGGGTTGCAAAATCAAATGCTTTTCAAGGAACAGGGTGCTGATGCACATGTGTGACGTGGGTCACGGTGGGACTCTGGGGAACCAAAGAGCGATGTCTACTCCGGCGAGGGCGCCACCCCTGATGAGGACCATTTCTACCGTGTGAGAGGCACATCCAGTATGGTTGGATCTTCTGATTGCTCACGAGAAACTGGGAATCTAGATGTCTTTTAAATGTTAAATTCTTCTGATTTTTAAACATTTTCAACAAATGAGAAAAGAATATGGTGCTGGCCACACAAAACATATTTCAGGCTGGATGTGGTCCCTGGGCTCCCTGTCCAGTTTCTGGGCTGTTTGGTTCCCATCTACTGTCCAGGCTGTGGTTTCTGGTCTTGAGCCCACACCTGTCGGTCTCTGAGATCATCCTTTCTCCTTTTGCCATGTCTTCCTTCTGTTTTAATTACTGAGTTCACCTTATCCAACACATTCTTATTAAGTGCCTGCTCCAGGCCAGGTATGCAGGATGTGCATGCATACACGGCTGCTGACCTCACTGTTTAATGGGGAGACAGACCATAACAGGACAATCACACATCACTCTGGGAGGGGGCACACGGTACCGTTGGGGGATTTGACACAGAGAGATCATGGAGGGCTTCAAGGAGGATGTGACAGTTGAGTTGAAGGAAGCTGCTCTCCATCCTGGCCCAAATGGGAGCCACCGAACGTTTTAGGCAGGGAGTGGCATACTTATATTTGTGTCTGTGGAAGATCACTCTGGCCACGAAGCTGACAGTGGTTAGGAGGGGCCGGGGTGGGGCTGGGGAGGCCAGTTAAGGGTTACACAGGCAAAGATGACGGAGGTGGGATTAGGGAAGCCGAGTGGAGAAGGTGAGCAGCGGGTGAGTTTGTGAGGCATCTGGGGGCAGAGCCATGCACTAGTTGCTGCCTTGGGCTTTTCTCTAATCCTGCCCCCTGTGCCTGTCTTCCGCAGGTTGCCCTGTAACCCGTGCTCCACTCCCTCCTGTCCCCCTTGTGCACCTTCCCCCAGCGTGCCCCGCACCATCTGTGTGCCGCGCACCGTCTGCGTGCCTTGTGTGCCCTGTCCTCAGGTGCGCTACTGAAAGTCCCTCAGGGTCGGTGGATCCTGGACAGACTGGAGCTGGGAGGCTGGAGCCTCCTCAGGCGGAGTCTGACCCCCATTCAGTGGTCAGCAAGGAAGCCCTCCAGCTGGGAGGTGGGCTGTGTGCTACATGCTCGGATCTGCAGGGGGCGCCCCGGGCCCCCACGTCTTGGAAAACTGCCTCTCACTTCCACAGCCAGACTGTTCTCTTGGCTGATGTTTCTGGTTGTCTGTGCTGCCTCAAGGGCACGTGCTGTTAGTAAACTGGCGAATAAAGCCTCATCCAGTGGCCCTGCAAACGCATCTTTCTCTATTTGTCGCCTTTGCTGCTGTATCCACCAGCCAGTTCTACTCAGTTGGGCTCAAGAGGAAAGTGGCCAAATTCTATACTTATTTTTGGGCCTCGTCTGTTTCCACGGAGGCTTGGGAGGCATTCGCTAGAAAGGCCCGCATGCCATAAGCCAGTTAGAGCCAGGCAATCTGTCCAGAGCCAAGTCATAAAGGAATAAAGAGAAGAGGGAGATAATTATGCCTGAAACCTAGGCCAAACTACTGTAATTGAGAAGAATACTGTTATGACCCCACCTCCCCACCTCATTACAGCTGTTACAATGGGATCATTCATTCATTCATTCAAAAAGTCTTCACTAATGGCCTACTTACATGTAGATACCCCCAGGGTCATCCCCCAGATACTTCCTTAGTGCCGCATTTAAACATTGCAACAACTTGTGAAAAAAGGTACCATTATTTCTCCCCTTTGTAAATGAGGAAGCTGAGAGCCAGAGAGGTTAAGAAACTTGCCCAAAGGTCATCCAACTAGTATATAGTGGACCCAGGACTCAGTATAGGCTGTTAGGCCCCAGGGATAAATCAAGCAATTCGTATTCTGAGTCCTCATATTTGCAAACTACAGCTCTGTGCAGGGAGGGGCTACCAAAAAAAAAAAAAAAATGCCAGTGATCCCCACTGTCCGGAAGCCTATGATTGGCGACGGAGCTGGGGCCAGTGTAAATAATAATAACCATGACTACCACTTCCTGAGCACATATGGTGCACGTGGTACCGTGCTGAGCACATTGTATAGACCGGCCTATGCGGCTTGCACAACCACCGTGTAAGGGAGGCCTCATGTCCATTTTAGAAATGGAAAACCGAGGAGTGCAGAATGGGTTAGTCAGTTGCCCAAAGTTACATGCAAGGACCAAAATTCGAACCCAGGTCCAGCTGTGTGCCCTGAAGCACTTATTCGAAGCACTCCACTCATGGCAAATTGCTACCTAGAAAGAGCACATGCTAACAGAGGCTGGGACAAAGTACTGGCCTGGGGAGAGCAGGGAAGGCTTCCTGCAGCTGGTGGCATTTGAGATGGGCCTGAATGTCTACTGAGCAAAAAAGAGGTAGAGGCACGTGGGGCCTGCGTGGAAGCCAAGGTCTGGCTCCAGACGCCTTGAGTGGCCTTGCTGGCTAGAGCAGCGGGTCCCTGTGGAAGGTTGGTGGGAATAAATCTCATGTGGTAGGAAGGTGTCAGACCACGGGGAGGCCCCAGGTATCTCTGATGGAGCCTGGACTCCATCCAGAAAGCTGTGGGAGGGCTGCTGTAGGTTCTGAGCCCAAGGATGGCATGGCTGGAGTGGCCTTTTAGAAAGTTTCACCGAGGAGTATAAAAAAGATGGCTGAGGGGCAGGGACAGAGCTGATAACCAGTATGTGGAAGAAGCTAATGGGGCCTCAGCTCAGGCTGTGACAGTGGGAAGGAAAAAATCAGGGCTCAATCTGAGAGGCTCAGCAGAGGACCTGACTTGGCAAGACTGGCCATGGCGGATTAAAAGGAAAGGGCCAGAAACAGGAATCTTATACACCTTTCTGAACCTCAACTTCTAAACACACTGTTCTTCTTTAATGAGCTGAGGTGATGTTTCTATTAAAGATCTGCCCTCTGGACTTGCCAAGAAATGATGAGAAGTGAATTGGCTCCTGGAGCCGCCTGGGGCTCTCGGGACAGGATCCGGCATGCAGGC
Organism: Prionailurus viverrinus; assembly: GCF_022837055.1. NCBI lineage: Eukaryota > Metazoa > Chordata > Mammalia > Carnivora > Felidae > Prionailurus > Prionailurus viverrinus. The sequence goes on from NW_025927605.1 coordinate 3,353,343, forward strand.
TTGGCAGGCGAGGCTGTGAGCCTGATGGGAGACACAAACACACTGCTTAGCCAGCTGTGGTTCCTGAGTGGGGAGGTGAGGGTAGCATTTCGGTGATCTGGAATGCCAAGAGAGAGGAGCTTCTGGCCATGTGGATATTCTCATAACTGAGTACAAACTGGCAATCCCTCTTAATTTCAGTCCCCGTGCAAATTTGTCTAGAATGTGCTTAGCTTGATAAACACAATAGACTGAACAGAACCAGATCTATGGTTCTAAAATCCTAGACCTGTTCTGTCTTGTCCAATATGGTAGCCACAGACTACATGTGGCTATTGAATTTTTAATGAAATAAAATTGAAAAATTCAGTTCCTCAATACACGAGCCACATTTCAAGTGCTCAGTACCTACATGTGGCTAGGGGTACCATACCAGAGTGCAGATGTAGAATATTTCCATTATTCCAGAAAGTTCTATTCAACAACACTATCCTAAGCTATCAGAATCATAAGGAGCCTTCCAGATGATGTGGCCCAGCCTCTCCCATTTATGGATGGTGAGTCTAAGGCCCAGAGAGTTGGAAAGATGCACTCACCAACCAACAGGTGGGAATCAAAGTAAGTGCTCTCACGCCAAGCCTAGCGGGTCTCCTTGATGTTTTCTCCAAGCAGGAAGGTTTATTATTATTTCAGGCTAATAAATACTTTTCCTTTTGCCTTCTTTCCTGTCCCTAAGAACAGAGATATTTTCTCTGAGATGCTGAAACTCCTTCCCAGGACTGTAGTTCCCAATTAAAAAAATATCTGGAAACCACCAAATTCAGAATCTCCTTATCCTTGGAGGCTTTGGCTCAATAAGAGGACAGACTCAGGCTGTGGCCAGGAGCAATGACACAGGGGTTGTAGGCCAGGAGTCCAGGTCCCCTGGGCCCTTTGGGGACTTGTGCAGGCTCCTTTTCCCTCAGAGCATACTGTCCAATCCAACCTGGTTCCTCTTTCCACCTTGTGTGTCATCTGACTTGCCAGGACCTGTCTGACAACCCAAATGCCTATTAAAGCTTTTTATAGGATACCAAGCCCCAAGGCTCAGGCGCAGTTAGTGCTGCCCCCTCTGCTGGCCATGGATGGTCGCCATCTGCTGTGTTGGGATGATGCTTCCAAGCTAGAGAGGTTGACAGCTATCCTCCCTCCTGGTCCATCTCCACTTTGTGAGGGATGCAGAAGCCACGGATGTAGACGCTGGGGAATATTTCTGCCCACCAGCACCGGGACCGCCTGGAAAGTGGACCTCGTGTTACACATATGGGGATCCTCAGAGGAAGTCTGCCCTCATATCAAAGCATTTGGATTTCATTAACTCCACTTTACAGGAAAACTTAGGACCACGTAAAGTAATAAAACCTCTGTCGTATTTGATGTTTGGGAGAAACTCCCACAGGTAGCAGGATCCTCCCTGAGTGGGGACTGGAAAAGAGAGAGGACATGTGTTTCAAAGATGAGACTTTCCCTGAGGCCATTAAGGAGACTGGTGCACAGCCTTGGGTCTGTCTCTCACTGTCCAAGGGCAAGGCCTCCTCCTGGGCGTGGGAGTGAGGGCCCACGGGGCAGAGCTGGGTTCGGGGAAGCTTGGCCAGAGGGTGACGGCTTCCAGAGAGAAAGGCCCAGCAGTCGGACACAGTGACTGGCAGAGTCACCAGGACAGCTCGTGGACTGAATGACACTGATCGGCACCCTCCCTATAATATTGGGAAGACTTCTCCGGTATGATCAAAAAAAGGATATGCTGAGCAGTAACTGGGAAGATCATTAACAATAAAACAATTCTCGTCTGGTGTTTCATAAATTGTAGCACATGAGTGTGATGATCTCAATTTTGCTAAATAGAAATGTCTTACGATCGTTTGCATTCTATCCTTTTGAGCAACTGGTCGAGGCAAATTTATTTCCAAATAGTCCCTGCCCCTTAGCCCTAAATAAGTAACCAAATACCCGGATGAGCCTCTTGCCATAATGGAAACAAGCCATCAGGGACTCCGGCTTCAAAAAACATCTCCTGGAATCCTAGTTGCGCCACCACACGCGGAGTGATTTCTGCGGGTCCCCTAACCTCTGTAAACTGCAAGCTCCTCCCCCTTTGGAAAGGGGGGTAATTCTACCTCCTTCACCGCGTTACTGGCACAGAATGCATCTGAACTATCATGATATCTGGCATAGTATAAGTGCTCAATTAATGCCAATTAAAGAAAATCTGCTTTGGCTGGCATACAAGTCCCCCCACTTCCCCGTTCTGACTTTCCCCCCAGTGACTTCGGCAGCTGAGTTACTTTCTGGAGACTTTGGACACCCAAGTTTCAGAAAGAACAGAAGTAGCAGCAGTAACGAGGCCACCACACCAACCACCCCCCCCACCCGCCCCTACCCGGGCAGTTTTTGTTTTGCTCTAAGGTTAAAGAGCATCTGGACGGACTGCCGGTCTCGGTCTAAATGTCTTGGGGCAGGGGACGGTGCAGTGTCCACTTCTGGAGTCCACCTGGGCAATGCCCTTCCCCTGCCCCAGCGCTCTGGCTCCAGGGCAGGCTAAGGGTCTCCCCACGTGCCGTGAGGGGTCCGATTCTCAGGCCTCATTCGTTGTGTCGTGTAGAGTGGGGTTAGCGAGCTGCAGCTCACAGGTCACACCCAGCTGCTGTCTGTTGGTGAATATACTTTCACCGGGACACAGCCACACTGTCTGCGTCTGCCCCGCGCTGCAACGGCGGAGACGAGAAGTTTAGCGCAAACAGCCTGTATGGCCTGCGAAGCACAAAATGTTTACCGCTTGGCCTTTTAACAGGACAGGTTTGGCGTAGAGGGAGAGAACGTGCTGGAGTCAGGAGCACCGGGCTGCAGTCCGGACCCTGTGGCTGACTTGCTCTGGGTCCCCAGGGAGCGCACAGCCCCTCTGGTCTCTGGTTGGGGCAGGAAGGGGCCGAAGCCACTCTAATTTTCCTTTAGTTCCAACACGTCGGCACCCCTCCGTTCTACTGCCCCGTCTCTCTGGGCGCCGGCGCTGAGACCAGAGGCCCCCGCGCTCGCCGAGCTCTACCTCTTCCAGGTGACTGTTGCATGTTCAAGGCCGTGCCCCTCCAGGGAGACGCCAGATGGTCGTTCGGGGAACAGAACTCAGCTTCTCCAAAGAGATGACATGAAACCTCCCTTTTAGCAACAGAGGGCACTGGCAAGGAGCGCAGTTAGCCCTCTCTGATTTGGGGGAGGGGGGAGCTACTCATGGGGCCGGCCACTGCCTAAGGGCGGTTTCGCAGGACAGGCCTGGGTCCGGTTACCACTGGAACCGGCGGTGATCCAGCTACTGATGGGCAGCGCGGAGGCCCAGCTGGCCGAGGAGCAGCCGAACTGGCAGTATCGGGTGCTGCTGGACGTCAAGGCCAGGCTGGAGGGCGAGATCACCACGTGCTGGAACCTTCTGGAGAGCAAGGACTGCGGGTACGTGTGAGGCTGAGGAGGGCCAGTGTTTGTAGCATCTCCAGGACGCTGATGTGTGTATTGTGACCATCCTACACCACACACCTGCCCAGAGCTCTTGAGTTCCTTCCTTCTCAGCCACGGGTGCCCCCCTGTCCCAGCGGACACTTGGGGTTCTGCTTCCTCAGGGTGCCCAACTGCTCTCATGCCTGGCCCTTAATTTTGGTTCTTTCCTTTTAGCCGGTGGCCTTGGGCCATGAGCAGGGTGAGGGAGAAGGAGGAATATCTGTGGCCGGAACATTTCTGATGTGCTGGGCATTTTGTCTTCCTTCACTGAATCCATGCAACATGATAAGGCCTGCCTTAAATTTTTCTTTCTTTTCTTTTCTTTCTTTCTTTCTTTCTTTCTTTCTTTCTTTCTTTCTTTCAGATATGCCACTTTGATTCCGTGTCTCCCCCTCTCTCTGTCCCTCCCCTGCTCATGCTCTGTCTCTCTCTGCCTCAAAAATAAATAAAAACAGGGGCACCTGGGTGGCTCAGTCGGTTAAGCGCCCGACTTCGGCTCAGGTCATGATCTCGCAGTTTGAGTTTGAGCCCTGCATCGGGCTCTGTGCTGACAGCTCAGAGCTTGGAGCCTGACTTCGGATTCTGTGTCTCCCCCTCTCTCTGCTCCTCCCCTGCTCATGCTCTGTCTCTCTCTGTCTCTCAATAATAAATAAACATCTAAAAAAAATTAAAAATAAATAAATAAAAACATTTCAAAAAAAAGGGGGCGCCTGGGTGGCTCATTCGGTTAAGCGCCCGACTTTGCCTCAGGTCATGATCTCACGGTTTGTGGGTTCGAGCCCCGCATCCGGCTCTGTGCTGACAGCTCAGAGCCTGGAGCCTGCTCCGGATTCTGTGTCTCCCCCGCTCTCTGCCCCTCCCCTGCTTATGCTCTGTCTCTGTCTCAAAAATAAATAAAAACATTTAAAAAAATTAAAATAAAGATATGCCACTTTTCTTTAAAAAAAAAAAGTCTGACGGGACTCCCCTCAATCTCTATCAGGCCTAGTCAATTTTGCTTGTGCCATAGCTGAAGGAGTATGTGAGGGTTCTAGGGGCCCCAGTTTGTAATCGAGGAAACTGAGGCTCAGAGAATGATGGCAGCAAAGAACTCATGTGGCAGGAAAGTATTTGGAGTGTTGCATGTGGGAAGAGCACCTATGTGTGAACAGAAGACCCAGTCCTCTCTGATGAGCCCTGTTGTCTCTCTTCCTATGGATTTCAGCATTATTTTCCCTAAGACTTAATAGCAGGCCATGCAGTTAACATTACCGTCCTTGTTATTGTAGATGAAGATACGGGGCTCAAAGAACGTAATTGGCCCCGGGGCCTGAACTAGTAAGGCAGGAGGGCAGGGACTCAGGCCAAGTCTGTCTTTTCTTAGCTGCTGGGCTCGAGGATGGACGTCTCTGTGCATCTCGGTTGCAGAATGCCTTCAATCCACATGCCGCTCCCTCGGGCGACCCACAAGCGTGTCCCGTGACCTGCACCCCACAAGCCCCACACGGCACCTCCTCCTTGAGCCCACCCTGTGAGCCCAAGGCTGCCATGGTAGCAGCAGATCCCGTGCACAGGGCAGTGGGGACCTTCCCGTCGCCGCACATGACAGACATGGGAAGCCAGAGACTCCCCCGTGGCTGACACCCACCTTACAGACGGCTCATCTCTGGGGTGCGGCGTCCCTGAGGCTCTGCGGCTTCTCACGACTTCCGCCTGTGTTTTGACGTTCAAGTTCTCTCAGCGGGGCCATTTTCCTTCTGCAGCACTTGGGGAGCTACATCTCTCTTCTGGTTCCTGGCCAATAAGTTAAAAGAATAAATTAATAAATGAAGTTGCCTGTTGTGTGTGTCTACTGTTGTCAGGTTATTTCACCGAGTTACAGTGGGCACCTGTGTGGTGTATTTTAAACTATGGCTGTGATCCATTGATGGTCTGTGAAGTCACTTTAGTGGATTTTGATCAGCTAGAGAGAGGGCGAGAGAGAGAGAGCAAGAGAGTGAGAGAAAGAGAGAACAGAATAGAAAATAATATGTATGTGTGTTTTGCACATGTATAGTTGCAAAATGTGCAGTGTAATTCTTACTTGGGTTGTGCTCAAGAGTTCAAGCCCATGGTCTGTTCCAGAGCTTGTATTTTCAGTGGGGAACCAGGGACCAGAAGAGCTGGCTGACTTGCTCTGGGCCACCTGGCTAGTGAGGGGCAGCGCTGGAAGCAGAGGCTGTCCAGAAATACCCCCTCCTTAAATGAAAACACAGCCCTAATCCTGCCTTGTCAGTCCTAGAAGGACGCTCTCCTGGGGTGCAGAAGGGGCCAAATAATTAGGTCCTGCCTTTTGGGTCACCTGTCCTCAGGCACTAAGTTCCATGGCCAGGACTTGGAGCATTCTGTCACTCTGATACTGGTCAAGAGTGCATAAAGGACTCCAGATTCCCTGTGGCTGGGTGGAGGATGGGTGGTTGAGAGGGGATTCAGCTCTACCTTGATAATAGCAAAAGGGATCTATGGGACATGAGTCTAGAAGACCCAACTCACAGCCTGCTTGTGGGGCACACAGACCTGTCCAATCTCATGGTTCTGGGAGGAAAGGGATCTTGTCTGACACCCTCTCCTTCTAGCTCCCATTTCCCTCTGTCTGCTGGATACCATACCCAGCCCCTGGGCTCCCAGGAGCTCCTCTCCAGATGCTAGGCCAAGGAGGACCTAAGCCCTTGAATGCTTCTTTCCTTTCTGTGAATGCCCCTCCTCTGCAGGTGAGGGACATATTGGATGGGTGTCCATGTTGCCCAGGGGAGTGGCTCTACTCTCACAGGCTTCAACCACACACCAGATTCAACATTATGACCCTGGCCATCCCTTTATAGGTACCCGAAGAGTATGAGACTATACTCATACTCATATACTATACTATACTATACTCATATACTCAAGGTATAAAGAGTACCTTTATAGGTACCTAAAGAATATGAGAAGGTGGATTCCTCACAGATTCCCCCTCCCTACCTCCCCCCAGCCCCCTGGTGGCTCGGTGCTCTTTCTCCCAGACCTCTGATGGCCGTGGGGAAGCTCTTGTGAACAAACTCCTTATTGATTCTGCCATGAAGTGTATGGAAAGTTCTGCTGAGTAGGATACATAAACACTGTACAAAGACAAACGCACGGGGGTGCAGGGAGCGTGGCTCGTTCAGAGAGGGCATGAAAGTTCTGCACCCCTCCCCACATATCTTGCCCTATGTGTCTCTTTATCAGGCTATTCTTCGTGTCCTTTATCATATCCTTGATGCTAAACTGGTAAACATGAATGTTTCCCTGAGTTCTGGGAGTCATTCCAGCAAATTGTCAAACCTAAGGAAGGGGTCACGGGAACACTGAGTTATAGCCAGTCATTCAGAAGGACAGGTGACAACCTGGAACTTACGATTGGTGTCTGAAGAAGGGCAGCCTTGTGGGACTGAGCCTTTACCTTGTGAGATCTGATGCTAAATCCAGGTGGGTAACATAGGGATTAAATTGAACTCTAGGACACCCAGCTGGTGCCACAGAGAATTACTTGGTATCCGGAATAGACAGCTGCAAGGGAAAAGTGGATTCTGCTCTGGGGCCATCCGCAGGGTAATGGGTAATGGGGAGAAAGATGATAACATGTCTGAAGGCCTCAGAGTGAGTGTGGCACCACCTCCACAGGCCACTGTGGTGCCTTGTCACAAATGTCTCCCCTACTCTAAGGCAGGGACTGTGTCTTTTATAGACACGTTCCTAGTGTCTAGATGATGTCATGGTAGGAGGAAAACAACATTGATTAAGTGTATAAACTTTGTGGATTATGGAGCTGGATCTAAGAAACCTGATGGTAAAATCCTATCTAATTTGAATAAAAGTGTGCTTTTTCCATTCATCAAAGCCTCAAGAGTTGCATACCTAGAATAGTAGATCATTTATTACTTATTATTATTATTTATTACTCTTCTTTTAAGAGTCTTCATGATTTTCTTGACCTATAGTTTTCTCTGGCACCACTTCCTAACACCCAGAGGACATGGCAGTATGAGGCTCCACACACAGGAGCTGTCTTCGACGTTTGCACCCCCTATATTATGTGATGGGCGAGGTTCCCTTACAGGGCACAAACCCTTGGATGCCTCACGCATCTTCCTGCAGCAGGAGCCACAGCATAGGAAAAGTAGGCTGTGGGCTAGGCACGATTCCTGGGGGCTAGTCTACAGGTCCACACCTTTCCCTCCCGCTGGTTGAGATGCATCCGTCTGTAACACCACCATGTTTGAAAACAGCATCCCAAGACCACAGCTCTGCCTTTCCATCTGCAGTAGGCTTCCTGCTTCTAGAGACTGGTATTTTTGAAGTCAGACTCAGTGAGAGAACTGTGTGCACACAGGGGAGAGAAGGAGGGCTACAGGCTTCTGTCTCTCACACTCCGTCTTCACCACTTCTTGTCACTGACTCTGGCTCATGTTTGGTTACCAAGGGCCACAGCGACTCTTTTTAAAGGGTTGGGAAGAAAGGCAGTCTTAGATATGAGGGCAAGGATCTTCACCCCACACTCACCTCCTTTGAGAAAAATGCAACTCAGTGGAACCAAGCAACTTTACAAAGAGACACGCAACATCAGTGTCATTATGCAAAACAGCACACTCGGCTGAAGCCCAAGCCAGGACCATGATGAAGCTTCAGTACAGAGGAGCGTCACCCCGACATAGAAAGCCTCAGTGGTGATGTTATGCAGTAACAAGTGTTGTGTATTTTGAGATGGAGGAAATCATGAGTTTTAGCTAATGGAATGAATCCTGCCAGAGAATAAAGTCAAAAGATAGATTCGATTTAGCGGGTCAAAAGAAATGACTTTATAAGTCTAGTTCCCTGGTTTATAGAGAAGCTTGTTGCTATGTGATGAGACAGAGGAGAGTAACAAAGCAGTGTTTGAAGATGTAACCTATGCAGATCGCACCCAAAGGCCTCTGAAGGATGAGATGGGCTGGCCTGGTGAGGTCTTCTAATTATGATGTCTATAAAGAGTTATTCATTGATGAGCTCTGAGTAACCCTTAGGACAGAGCTGACCACTAGTTACCCTTCCTGGGAAACCCATTCTGAACAGAAGTCTCAGACTTCTGTATTTCTTCTTGATAGAACTCCAATAGTTTGTTTCATATATACAGATCTGGTCCCTATAGAGATGTCTATTCCGCTTTTGCTCAATGCTTAGAGCACTGGAAAATATTCATTTTCACAAAGATTTAGTTATAACCCCCATACTGACTCTGATAACTTAGTTTTACTCCATATTAGGTCCTTCTCAGTCCTAGGGGGCAATCTATCTCCTGCCACAAATTTTAAGAGAGAACTTTTGGGACCTTAGTAGTCAGCAGTCTTGGCTCTCTGATGCCAAGAGCTAGTGGGGTATGAGATGTAGCATAATAATTTTGGAGATGGAGATTTCTCCTGGGCATCCTTCTGCATGGTCCATGGAGAAGCCTTGCCCTATTGTTCTGGTATCTCAACGTTTGCATTTTCTGAGACACAAAGAATAATATAGAATGTTAAATTCTTATTTTATCTCTTAATTTCAACTTCTTGTACAATTTCTAGACCTTATAATCCTTCTTAATTCTGGCAATGACACACTTATTCCCCTATTGGGGGGTGTGCAAGGTGAAGAGAACAAGAATGGGCTCTGGTGTTGAAAGAAACTGATATTAACAATAGGCTTTGCCACTTTATAAGGGGGTTGATCTTAGAAAAACAACTTCACGTCTCTGGTCCTCAATGTCTTTTCTTTCTTTTGTAAAGTTATGGTAAGAATATCCACCTTACAGGATGGTAGGAAGGATTAAACAATATTGTTGATAAGCCCCCTAACACATATGTTAAGTGCTCAGTAAAGAATTTTAGAATCAAGGAAGAAGGGCAGGAAAAACCACCATACTGACTCTGATAACTCAATGTCCATTGAGTTTCACAGCCTTGGAACGTAAAAAGATTATTGTTCATTTTTGCTTGTTTCTGGCTTATTGAGCTTATCTTTCCTGGTCCAGATCAGGCAAGGTTAAAGGTCACCCTTGTACTGATGATCTTTGCAGACAACCAATTTAAAACATCCATGGCTACCTAAGTTTGGGTTGCTTCCTGATGGACAGGAACTATGTCAGGCTTAACTAGTTGTATGACAGGGGCATGGCATAGTGCCTGGCACATGGGATGTGCCACCAGATGCATGTTGAATGAATGGACTTACCAAAGTCTTATTGCCCCTCAAAGTGAGTTTGAAAGGCAAAGAGAAGAAAGAAGAAATGTGAAGTTTTTGATAACCAAAACCCATAACATCTATCAGCCCCAAACCAGGCTCTTCCCTGGATAGAGAAGGCTGGTTTAGTCTTAACCCAGGTGGGCACCATTGTTCTCATAGGGTTTATCCTATGACCAACAGGACAGTCATGCCTTCAGTGTGGGCACATCAGCTCTAGTCAAGGTATGAACATCTGATGGCTAAAAGGATTTTGTTCTTTGAAAAATAATAAAAGTTTCTTACTTCCCATCAGCAGACAACCTGATATCAAAGAGCCAGGAGGCACCTCAAATTCATCAACATTCCTTTAATGAGGCGAGGAACTCTTAATGGTAAACCAACAGCTGAGTAACAGGATGACAGTACAACAGTAGGTAGAGAATCAAGGCGCTGAGGTCAAAGCATTGAGCCAACACCCACCTGGGATGGGGTATAAAAGGCCTAGCAGGGAAAGGGGTTGTCACACTCAGTGGCTCGGCCTTCACAGCTGCTCTGAAGCTCCTGTGCTACCTCAGCCCACACCATGACCTCCTGCTACATCAGCTCATCTCGCTGTCTGGGCAGCACTCAGATGCCCGAAGCTGCAAATGTCTGCGGTTCCTACATTGACGTTGGGGGCCAGCCTGGGGCAGAGGCCAAGGCTGCCTCCCTGTGCCTGTCTGCCACCCTGGCACATGCCAACCGGGTGCGTGTGGGGACAACTCCTCTGGGCCGACCCAGCCTCTGTGTACCCTACAGCTGCCAAACCGCTTGCCCCTTGCCAGGGACCCGCGACATTCCCGGCAACATCGGAGTGTGTGGGAACTATGGAGAAGGCGCCCCGAACGGCCACGAGAAGGTGACCATGCAGTTCCTGAACGACCGCCTGGCCAACTACCTGGAGAAGGTGCGCCAGCTGGAGCGGGAGAATGCGGAGCTGGAGACCAAGATCCGAGAGTCGAGCAAATGCCACGAGTCCAGCGTGTGTCCAGACTACCAGTCGTACTTCCGGACCATCGAGGAGCTCCAGCAGAAGGTGAGGTCTGAAGTAGCCTGGGGTATGCTGGGTCTGAGGAAGGTGGAAGGGCATGGCAGTCAAAGGGCCATTGAAGACTCAAGGGTCTTTGTGTTCTTGGGTTCTCTTGAGCATAAGTATAGATGTCACCCATAGAGCTGGAGCCCACCGTATGATGTTTTGTGCATGAACTGTCTTCCTGGTTTTCCACAGATCCTGTGCAGCAAGGCTGAGAATACCAGGCTCATTATTCAAGTTGACAATGCCAAGCTGGCTGCCGATGACTTTAGAATCAAGTAAGTAGGGCTGGAAGAGGTCTCAGAGTGACTCCTTCCTCTACCCTAAGTCACAAAGGCCAACTACTTAATTGACTGAATTACTGTCCTGTTTCTTCTTTCCTAAATTCTCCAAATAAAAATTTTTATTACAAACAACACTAATAGAAAGTGGCTGAGGAAAAACAAAACACATCAAATTCAGTAAGTAAGGTGTAGCCTAGAGTTATGCCTCCTTCATTTACTTCTCTAAAATGGAAGGTAAGGCTGCTTGAGCTCACTCATCAGGAGCAGAATAAGGTGATTTCAAGAATAAACTGAGCAAGGACAGTCACTGAATTTCACATGTAAGTTAGAGGAACCATTTACAGATAGGTCAGGGTCCAAATTTATCTATGGGGACCTCAAATACCAGGCATTTCTACCAGACAAAGGTCAGAGATAGACAAGTAGCCCAACACAAGGAATAAGGGAGCAAATCATTGACCAGGTACCTGGATGTTGCTTAACTTAGTGGTGTGAGTCCTGTACTGGATCTTGAAATACATGATCTCATGCAAGCTAATTCATCTTTTGGAACCAAAGTTTCTTCAATGCCCAATGGTAAAAATGATACCTACTATGAATACCTTGCTAGACCATGAGCTGATTGAGTAGAGGGGTTGAGTCTAATTAATATCTGAAGCCAGTGCTGAGCACAGTGAGCAAATGAGGTCCTAATTGGTGAAGGAAATGGAAACTGGGGGCAGCTGAAAGGGGCTGTCCTTGTCATCCTGCTGACCTTTCATCTCCTGTCCTGGAAGGCACGAGAGTGAGCTGTCCCTACGCCAGGTGGTGGAGGCAGACATGTGTGGGATGCACAAGCTCCTGGATGACCTGAGCCTGGCCAAGGCCGACCTGGAGGCCCAGCAGGAGTCCCTGAAGGAGGAGATGCTCTGCCTCAAGAGCAACCATGAGCAGGTCTGGGCTTGGGGCTGCAGACCCATGGGAGAGGGCACTGAGCAGAGAAGGGAGCACCGCCCACCCTGTGGCTGTAGGATTAGAAGCCAGGCTCAGTTGGCATCAGGATGAGGGGTTGATCTGGGTGTGGGAGTCAGGCTGACTCTGTAGGATGTAGCAGACGTAGTGGTGGGGGTGGGGGTGGGGGGTGGTTCCTTGTCTCTAAAGGTTTGCCTTGTGAATTTAGGAAGGCGACCCACTGGGCTCTTCCCAGTGGATCCTGGACAAGATCTTTCACATCGTGCACAAGTGGGCTCACTCCTCATGCTGCTCGTCAGAGAAGGGGTTCAGGTGCCATCTGCTCTGTCCAAAGCCCTTTCCTCACTCAGAGTATTGGTCCTTCTGTGCCCACAGGAAGTCCACATCCTGAGGGGTCAGCTGGGAGACAAGCTCCAGATTAAGCTGGACGCGGAGCCCACCGTGGACCTGAGCAGGGTGCTGGATGAGATGCGGTGCCACTACGAGGCCATGATGCAGACTGGCCACAACGACGTGGAGCAGTGGTTCCAAGATCAGGTGAGAGTGCCGCCTCGGAGCAGGGAGGGCCCCCCAGCTTCCACCTGGGCAGGGGGGTGATGTGATATCTCTGTGCACTTGTGCTTCAGTCCGAGAGCATCAGCAAGCAAGACATGTCCTGCTCCGAGGAGCTGCAGTGCTGTCAGTCGGAGATCCTGGAGCTGAGGCGCACGGTGAACGCCCTGGAGGTGGAGCTTCAGGCCCAGCACAGCCTGGTACGATCCTCTGTCCTCACCGTGCTGCTGGTGCCACGGGCCCCGGCCTGGCAGCAGCGTGTCTTAGAAGTCCCACTCATCAGTCCCACTAACAATCAGAACTCAGAGGCTGGGTCCCTCTCTCCCTGGGGGAGATGCCTCACCATCAAGGTTGGTTTGACCCCGAAAACCGGTTCCTTTAAAAAGTCAACTCCACTTCCTTTACAATAAAGGGTGGCGGTTCAGGCCCTCGTTCCACAAGACGTCACTGGGTGTCTACTGGGTCAGGTACTGGGAATACAGGGATGAACACTTCCTCCAGGTAGAATTTTGTGAAAAGTCGTGGTGATATGGGCAGCGATTTCTCCAGAGTTCTGGGCATGTCCTATGACATGGTGAGGTTGGCCATGATTCCTACTGCTGAATTTTGGGACACCTCGGTCTCTTACCCGGTTATTTGCCACTACAGAAAGACTGTCTGCAGAACTCCCTATGTGAGTCGGATGCACGCTTCGGCACCGAGCTGGCCCAGATGCAGATCCTGATCCGTGACGTGGAGGAGCAGCTGTCTGAGATCCGGGCTGACCTGGAGCGGCAGAACCAGGAGTACCAGGTGCTGCTGGATGTCAAGGCCCGGCTGGAGAGCGAGATTGCCACGTACCGGAAACTTCTGGAGAGTGAGGATTGCAAGTATGTGTGATCTAGGCGCTCTTGGCCAATCATTTGCCCAATTCTTATGAGTTCCTTACGGTAACAGTAGTGTTGTCTACAAACCAGAAGGCAGTCTATGCTCCTGTTGAGTGACCCATTGCCCTTCCTCTTCTCACACTCTGCTTCATTGACGGAATATGAAGGGAGTGACCATCCATTAGGATCCATTGCCTGGTCTCCAGTGGGGCTGCTTGGCTAGCCATTCACTGCTGAGAGTAGAAACATGGCTGTATCTTGAACAGGCAATTTGAGTATAGATCCCAGCAGGTTTGTTGAACTCACTTTTGCTCTCTTTTTAATCTTTGTTTGTATTTTTTATCTTGTAGGCTAGAACCCGATTCTCGTCTAGAAAACCTTAATTCTGGATGACGTTGTAGATAGAGATCCCTCAGTCTAGCACTAGGGGTGCACAATAGGAGGTCGATGGCTAGGGCGTCTGTTGGGTCCCCGTCCTGTAGTTTTAAAGAGGGGGACTCCTTCCTTGTGCTCTATCACACATCATTCATTTCCCATCCCTCACTTCATTCACCTTTTCTCTCTCTCCACAGACTCCCTTGCAATCCATGCTCCACCTCTGCTGCCTGTGTGACTCCCCACTGTGCGCCTCGTCCAAGCTGTGCCCCCCGCACCACTTGCGGGCCTGGGTCGACCTGTGGAGTCAGCACCGGGAGCCGATTCTGAGTGCCCGTGTACCAGCAAGGGTGGTTAGAGCAAGGGGATGCCTAAAGAGAAATGCTTGTTATACATCCAGAAAATATGGCTTCTAACTATTGCTGACTTTCTGCATGCAGAGCCTGTCCAAAGGGCACAAGATATCAGGAGAAGTGGAATCTTGGTCAGGAGGCTTCTTTCCCAGCTCCAGATTTTCGCAGATTAGCTCCATGCTCTCAGTGGCCGGATCCCAGCCACCACTGGTGGGACTATCTACATTGGAGAGACTCAGGCATTGGATCAGATTGAAGAAGTATCATGGGGTGAGGATGGGGCAGGACCTGAAACTGCATTTGCATTTCAAGCACCAACTTTAGCTTGAAAAATTTCCAGTTTGTGGCCAGGAAAGTGAGACACAAACTTCACTGTTTGGGCTCCCCCCCCCCCGCCCCCACTCCCCGATGTACTGATTCTGTTTCTAACATCTGCAGCCCCAGATAATGGCCCCAGTGAGGGGGGCAATGAAACTAGATATGACATATGTGAACAATTCCTCATCCACTTCCTTCCTCCTGTCCTTCTGCCGCCCCACCTTGAAAGTGGCTTCATTTCCTCTCTAGTAAGGTGGGAGTTCCCTGTATCAGATCTGAGCTCTCTTCACTCAGAGTTCCTTTCTTTGACAAAGGACCAGGCTGGCCTCTTGCTATGTAAAGAGAACTTTTAGATTCAGAAATCTCTCTTCTCTAGAAATCTGGACTCTCATAACTATTGTCTGGCTATACTTCTCTCTTCATCTAACTTTACAGTAAAATTTGGACAATGACTTTATTTTTTTCTAGTAGTTTCTCCTGAAATATTAAACCATTGCTAAGCCTGATGATTTAGGGTGATGGAAAATGTATTATTACAATATTTTCAAAGTTTTTATTCTTATTTACCTTCTCTGCTCCCACCTCGTGTCTTCCCACCCTCTCCCTTCCTGACCACAATGCCACCACATTGGCCAGTATGTTCCATTGGACATCCCTGAGACCGGATCCTGTTCTTCCTCCTTCCTGGAATGCTTCCCCTCTCTTTCTTGTTATTCAGGCCTCAGCAGAAATGTTACTGCTTCTGAGAGCTCTTGCTTGGCCATCAGTCCACATACTCAACAGCCTTGTCACTCTCTGTCTTGCTTATTGTCATCATCAACAGCTAAAATTGCCAGCTCTTCCATTGTTTCCTCACTGAAATGCTTACTGGAGTTTAGCATTCGTGCACTGCTGCTTCCCTGGAGCCTAGCTCACTGCTTGGTACAGAGTAGATGCTTAATAAACATCTGTTGAAAGAATGAATGTGTCTTCCTGACTTTATCTCTGACTTGTTACGGGGCTTGAGAATCATCACTTAACTCAGCGTTTTCCCCTGCCATACAGTGAGGGTTATGTCATCTTTCCCACTCACATCCTAGATCTGTTATGGATTCTAGGATTAAGTGAGATGATAGAAATTTAAAAAGTCTGAAAAGGAGAAAGCACCATATTGACCTCATGCAGAGCCAGTGTCATATAATTAGGAGTGTGGGTGCTGAGCCAGACTGCCCACAATTTACCTGTGGCCTCAGGCTGTTTCCTCTGGGCAGCTAGAATTAGTTTCCTTTAGCAGCTACAGGCGATCAGAAATGAAATTGTGTACTTAATAACTTGTTTTCCAGAGCAAATTTGATTTGAGTATCTGCATTAGTTCAAAGAATGAGAAAATTTTGCTTCGGGGGTAGGAGGCAGAGCCTTCTTAGCAACTCCCTTATATTGAATCCATCCAAGAAGACAGGGCCCAGTTGTATGGGTGCTCTCGTTTCCTTTTTCCCCCTTTGGGTCCACCAGTGGTGACGTGATGTGCAAATGTACCTTACTGCCCTGGGCACTCAGTAATTCTAAGAGCCACTGTGATTCTTGTAGAACTTCATTTTGGAGGCTACGTTTTGGGAGGAGTGCAGATTATGCCTATTTGCAGTCCTGATTTCTGAATGTGGTTGATAGCTGCTTAAAAAAAAATAGCTCCTGTTAGCCTCCCTTCTCAGATCTTGTGCCATCATACGAGAAAGGGCAATATGGGGAAATGAAATCACTTCACCCACCCATGTCAGAGTAAGACTGGGATGGCTCAAGGCAGCTTCATCCTCATGGGGACAAAATGCTTCTTGGCATTTAGGAGCTACAACTTCCAGTGTTGAATGTGGTCTTGGTGGTGAGGGGTGACTTGCAGGAAGAACTTCTCATGATAACAAGGCACCATCTTGCCTGATGTTGATTGACTGGCTTGGGTTGGGGGCAGGAACAGGAGTGTTTCCAGAAACTGGCTTGGTTTCTGTCCATGATTTGAGCTAGAAAGCTTCCTCTGCAACCTTGGCTTTTTCTGAGAAGCAAAATGAATGAGATGGGGCCTGTTGTGTTGGGGCCCACCTTTGGAGCACTGCCTTTTAGAAAGACCGAGGCTCCTGCTTCTGGCCAACTTTAAGTCCCCTGACTCTGTGTCTGGTGCATTTCTTTGCTTCTCGTGAACAGCAACATCTACGTCAAACACGGAACCTGCTTTGCTCTCTTCCTCTTTGATGGTTAAACATTTGAATAGAACTGCACAATTTTTAAATTGAGGTTTAAAAAAATTTTTTTTAATGTTTATTTTTGAGAGAGAGAGAGAGAGAGAGAGCACGAGCAGAAGGGCAGAGAGAGAGGGAGACACCGAATCCAAAGCAGATTCCAGGCTCTGAGCTGTCAGCACAGACCCCGACTTAGGGCTCAAACTCATGAACCGTGAGATTATGACCTGAGCCAAGGTTGGATGCTTAACCGACTGATCCACCCAGGTGCCCCCAAATGGAATTTTATATAGTGGTAGCTTCCTCCTGCCTGATGTTAAGTGCTGCCGCTTCTTCCTGAGAAGCTAATACCACTCTCTAGCATTCTTACATGGTAGGCATTGTAACTGCTTTTAAAACATGAAGTAGTAAAGCTCACAGAGGTTAAATAGCTTGTCTAAAGATATGAGTTGGCAAGTGGCTGAGCCAGGACTCAGACCTAGATTGCCTGGCTACAAAGCAACTCTCATTATATCACTTACGTATTTATCCTCTGTTCCTTTGAGTGATTGAGCTGCCTTTTAAAGAGAGACCCTTCCTCCTCAAAAAACTAAAAATAGAATTATCATGTGATTCAGTAATTCCACTACTGGGTATTCACCCAAAGAAAATGAAAACACTGATTTGAAAAGATATATGCACCCCTAAGTTTATCACAACATTATTTACCATAGCCAAGACATGGAAGCAGCCTAAATGTCCATCGATAGATGAATGGATGGAGATATTCCATATACAATGGAATATTGTTCAGTCATAAAAAGAATGAAATCTTTTTATTGCCATTTGCAACAACATGGATGGACCTAAAGGGTATAATGCTAAGTGAACTAAATCAGTCAGAGAAAGACAAATACTGTATGACTTCATTCATATGTGGAATTTAAGAAACAAAACAGATGAACAAAGGAAAAAAAAGACAAAAAATCAGACCCTTAAATACAGAGAATAAACCAGTGGTTGCCAGAAGGGAGATAGATGGGGGGGGGCGGTGAAATAGAGGCGATTAAGAGTACACTTATCATGATGAGCACTGAGTACTCTAAGAATTGTTGGATCACTATATTGTACACCTGAAACTAATATTACACCGTATGTTAACTATACTTGAATAAAAATACAAAATAGGAAGACCCTGCAATGTGAGACTTGGATGTCCCTATTTTTCACACTCAGGGTCACTGACAGTGTAATTTGGAAAGGGTCGCTGAAATCATGTCATTTGCTTGATCAATTTAGTACAAACTTTACTGGACAGTGCATTGCCAGTTCCTGAACCAGCTAGTCTGCCCCCAGCTCACTGCTAACTCCTCCTGAATGCCTTGTCTGTGTTGAACATTTCATGGGTCAATGTCAGTATCTGAGAAGGGACAGACGATGACTTTCGAGGGGAGAGTACATCATTAGCAGAGAAGGACTAATACCAGTACAACCAAAGCGACTGATGCTGTCATTAAATAATTCTATTCTTTTCCCAAAAGGACATGAGTTAAACACATAATTCAGTGTGATCTACTTTTGAATGCTCTGTAGGACTTTTCATAGAAATACATTCCTAGATGAAAACATGTCAACCTGATTTTGATTTGATTTAAGACTACAGGGTTTAGAAGTCAAGGATTTTCTATCATTGGAACAACAAGCTATTGTTTGGTTTCATATCACGTTTGTTCGTTCATTCATTCATTCATTCATTCAACACACATTTGCTGAGCATCACCATGCACTAGGCACTGTGGAGGGTAAAACTGGGTATGATTTGCTCCATAGCTGAGCTCATTTGGTTCTTTCTTTCATGTTTACATTGACTGGGTATTTTGTGTGAGTCAGATGCCGTGTTGGAAATTACAGAGATGAACAAGATAGTCAAGCAACTGAGCCACCCAGGTGCCCCCAGAGATGAACAAGACAAAAGTAAGTCAAAATCCTTGCTTGCAAGGGTCTTCTGCATAAGCCAACAACAAAGCACATTACCAGGACGTAAACTGAGGATTCAGTATGAGTGGAAGCTTTCACTTAAAGACAGCTCTTGAGCTGAAAAATATGAACTCCCAGGGATGGACTTGACCTTCAGAATGTTTCAGAATTAGGGTATTTAATAATGGATTGTCAATGTGCAAAATAAAGCAGAGTTGTCAATATTTCCCTATTTTTATTGCATAAAATCTGTGAAGTGGGCCAAGTAAGTAATTCTATAATGACTTACTCAGAATTTCATATTTTCCCGACTTCCTAAATCATCTACTCTACAAGTTTCTACAATTGCATTTTCCTCCTTTTCATTCAGCACACCTTTGCCCCAGGACTGTCTCCAGCCAGATCAGGGAGAGATTTATTAGCATCACATCCACAAGATGTGGTCCCCTGAGAAGCTCAGAGGAATGGACTCCTACATTGAGGGGAAATCCACAAATTTGGGGGGGCACAGAACAAAGGAGATGGCTCCTAATCCAGTGCCTCAGGGACCTCATCAGCCAGAATCAAAGATGAGGCTGTGGGGCTGTGGAGAGCTGAACTCTGGGACAGGGCACATCTGAACCCAACTGGTTCAGCACAAAAGACATAGACCCCTGAAAGGGGAAATGGAGCCCCAGTGTGTCCAAACTCTCACAAAATACCAAGCATTTTTATTTTTGTTTGTAGAAGGTCTTCTTTAAAAAGGCCCAGCTTACAGAAATTATACACATAGAACACACATCCTGCAAAAACTTGAAACAGAAGTGAAGGCTACACTAAGCCAATAGCCCTCCTCCACAAATTAGTTTCCATATGTATACAAGGGAAGGGGGGGCGGGTATTGTGAGGTTCTAACAGACGATTCTCACTGTATTTCTCACTGTACACCGGGGCCCTTCTAGTAGCTATAGCCCAAGCAGCACTCAGTGATTTGGGAGAGGGATGGCAGAGTAGAAGGCAGGGAAGAGGGTTTTGAGTCTCACGAGTCCAAGCCCTGAGCTGACCAGAGAATGGACTTGGATGAGATGAGTAAGGGGATATGTCCTGTCCTCTGGTTAGAGGAAGGCACGCTGGGATCAGGAAATGAAAAGGAGGGGAAGGGAAGAGAATTTAGATGCTGGTGGGTCCTGCTTGCCCTACCCCTTCTCCTGGGCTGGGATACAGAGTCAAGGGCAGGAGGATAATAGGTTCAGAATGTAGGAGCAGAGGGCATATGTCCTCCCTTTCCCAGGTAGAATGTGGAGAGGCACCAAGACCCCAGGGGAGTCTGGACAGAAGGTCCTGAGAAAAAAATCATAGGCTATCCTGAGACCCGGGATCCTCAGGAGGACCACGTGGGTCCTCCTGCCCAGTTCTCGGCTGCCAGAGCTCCCCAGTGGGTCTCTGTGGCCGTGTGGATGGAGGCAAATGCCAAGGGCTGAGCTCTGCCCACCTCCTGTCTCCCAACATCCTGGAGGAAAGGCCTTTGGCACTTGGGGTGACCCCTCGGAAAGGGGTCCTCAAGATGACTGAGATTAAGGTTCTGCTACCTGGTGTAGTGTGGGATGAAGATTAAAAGTACAATTTGGTTTAAGTATAAGAAAATAAAGGTATATATTTTTCACACCTGACTTTATGGTCTGAGATTCATTTTCGCTATAAATGTAATCTCACATATGTCCCTCTTTGGGTAAATATAAAAAGTAGCATACTGGGTATCTTGTTGTGCATTTTGCCTTTTCTTCACTGAAAATTCCATTGTAGTTGTCATTTCTATGTTAGTATATATCTATGTCTACGTCTATATCTATGACTACGTCTAGATCTAGATCTGTGTCTATATCTACCTTAGTATCTGTGATGGCTACAAGCTTTTCACTATATTCATGCACTACAATTCGTTTAACCAGGCTTCTTTTGGTAGGCGTTTCATTTTCTCTTCGGTCTGCTATGACTCCCCAGATATTGCCATAAATATTCTTATTATCCTTGTACGCGTGTAAGTGCGTCTGTGGGATAAATTCCCGGAAGTGGAATTATCGGGTCACGGGGTAGGTGCAATTGTCATTTGCATGGATATTGCTAAACTGCCTTGAAGAGGCTGCATGTTTCACCCCCCACCCCAACAGTGTTTGACGATGCCTGTTTTCTTCCACCTTGCCAACATTGTGCCAGTAGCCTTTTTGATCTTTGTTAATTTAACTTAAATAGGTACAAAATGGTAATTTAATAAGCATTTTTGAATTGTAAATGGTGTGAGCATCTAGACCCATGATTAAAAGCCACTTGAAAAAAAAACAGCCAACACTTATTTAGTGTTTACTGTGCCACGTGCTGGCCATTATTTTCAATGATTTACAGAGATCAAATTCTTTAATGGTTAAAACAAATCTGTGGGCTAGGTGCTATTACTGCCTCCGTTTTGCATGTGCAGAAACCACAGCACAGTGAGGTCAAGTCATCGGGCCAAGTTTTCACAACTAGTAAATCGTGGAACCAGAATCTGAATCCAGGCAGGCTGACCCCAGGGTTCTTGGCCTTGACCATGCTACTATGCTGCATTAAAGGGCTTTGTCATGGGCCCAGGTAGGACATAAATAAGAGCAAATGTGCTGCCCTAGAATGTGAATAAGGGAAGCCTGCCATCAACGCAGGAGGGAGAAGAGAATGACAGACAATTATTTTGTCAGCTAGTCTCTGATGACCCGGAGACCTGGGACAGAAATAAAGCCGACTGATAATAATAAACACATTTAAAATCAGACTAAAGATTCCCAAGTAATCATATTATTAAATGCCACTTAATAGAGAAGACATCAGCAGTGTTGCCTCTATTTCAAAGTCTCTCAAGCTGGACATTTGAGATCACAAAGCTCCCTGAGGGTGTCCTTTCTGGAAGCCCCGTCTCCTGGCCCAGAGTGTCTGAGGGTGTCGCAGGCACAGCTGTGCCAGGATGGACCACCTGTTGTGGTTTGCCAACTTCTTCTGGGTGCACACAGTGCACACTGCGTGGGGACAGCACCTGCTTCCTTAGACAACTTCAGAGTCACCCTTTTGCAACAGATAAGGTAGCTGTAGATCAGACCCCAACCCCATGGGCTGCTCCGAGTTCACTGCTTTCTCTTTCACTCTGAGTTGCCTCAGTAGGTCCCATCACCATGGCATTGAATGGTGCTGTTCCAGACCCAGTGTCCTACCCCCCACCTTGAAGACGGACTCAACTCCAAAACTTTTACTCCTAAAGAGAGATGAGGTGGCCCCTGTGAATGAAGGAGGGGCTGCAGGACTTCCTCCCTCTTCACCCCTCAGCGCCGGGACCTCCCTTCATGAAGTCTGGCTCTCACGTTGTTCTTTGGGGCCAGTGACTCTTTACAGGGAGCGAAGGAGGCGGTCTGGGGTGTCAAGAATGGGCTCCTCCTCAGTGACACAGCGGAGTGCATCTCAAACATCTGCCTCATGCTTTCCACTTACTGCCAGTTCTCTGATAGGGAAGAAATTGGGTGAACTCACTTCTCTACAGAGTCACAGGCGGGCATCAGTGTCATGCAAAACACCTTGCTGAACCCAAGCCAGGGCTTTACAGAGAGGTGTCAGGGCGTCAAAACTTCAGCTGCGGAGCCTAAGAAGTAACAAATCGCGGGTGTTCTGAGATGGGAGGAACCATAATTTTAGTTGATGGAACAAATCCTCCCAGGGGGTAGGGTCAAAACATGGAGCCTATTTAGCAAATCAAAGGAAACAGTTTTAATGGTCCAATTCTCTGGATTATAGTGATGCGCTGTGATGAGGCAAGAGGGAACTAAAGGGGTGTTTGAAGATGGAATATATGCAGATTGCACCCAGAGGCCTCTGAAGGATGGGATGGTTTGGCCTCGTGAGGTCTCCTAATTTATGGTGTTTGTAAGGGGATTATTCATTGGTGACCTCAGGGTAACTGGCACTGACCCTAGAGTGGGTTTTCTTTTTGGGAAGAATTCCAGATCCCTTTATTTCTCTTTGAGAGAATTCTAAGAGTCCAGGTTTCACCAATACTCAACATCCTCCCATTTGGTTTTCTCGGGGCTGCTTGTTCTTGAATTTTGCTTAGAGAAGAGACCTACTTAAACTTTTCTGGGGTCTTCCTCCATTAGATCTCCCTCAGTCCTTCGGTCCCAACACTCCGCAAGGGCACCTCCTGAGCCGGTTGCCTTGGTCCCTTGGCTCTAACGAAAATCTCTGGGATTTGAGGTCTATTTTAGACTCTTGATTTTTGAGTATAATTTTTCTATGTGCATTTTGTTGTTCTCCCTGCTCTATGTCTAAATATCTTCCTTTGCTGGAACACAAAGACCCTCAGATATTTTATTTCTTTTCACGTCAGCTTCTCGTCCAACTACTAAACCTTCTGCATCCCCCTGAGCAACAACACAGGCAGTACACAGGTCGTTCTAACTGGGGGTCATGGTGGGTTGGAAAGAGAATGAATGGGCTTTGCAGACCAAATCGAGCCCTTGCCAATTTATTTCTCTGTGAATCGGAAGATGGACTTTAGTTACCTCAGCTGCACACTGAGGCCACCAAGAGATACATCACAGGTAGTAAGGATTCAATAGGAAAGAACACCTACTAATAATAGCAATATATACCTACGTCCCCATAAATTTTGGTTTTTAAACTTTTGAGATACCCCTTGAGCTCTGGGCCCAGTTCCCTTTTCTGCATCAAATAAGGGTTTTTATTTTGTTTTATTTTTATCAGTAGCTTCTCTCTAGATACATCCTTGATCAGGACCATGGATCCTCTGTCTTTCACTAACCCCCATTGATCTATGGTTCTCATTCAAGTTAAAGATGTCCTGAGATTTCTGGGGAACTGTTTTTTCCTGAGGAATAGGGACCCCTGCATGTTCAAGAATTGGCACACTGCCTGAGTTCAAGGGAATGTTCAGGAAACATGCTCAACAAGTGAATGACTGAAAGCTGATTCTGACTAGTCAACCAAAACTTAGCCAGCACTAATGTTTCGGGATGCATTGATGCTTTAAAGCTTCTCAAGAAGAGTATGTAGTGTAAAGGATAGAAGAGAGAAGAAAGGGGACCTCACAATAATCAATATCTGTAGACTTCCCAGTTTTATAAAGTGGTGTTTTCTCTTCAGAGGAAATGCTGGGTGAGTCTAAATGCTGGTGATGGATTCACTGTCCCTCCTGCCATACAGATCACTGACTGAAAGATTCAATCCTTGAGTGTGGCTATATCCACAGACAGACTGGCTCAGTCCAGCAAGAGGGCATCTGGAAGTTGAATTAACTGCTGGTGATTGTTGAGTAGAAATATACATCTTTGATCTTTCATCAACCGACAACCTGATATCAAACAGCAAGGGGCATGTCAAATTCATCAACATTCCTTTAATGCGGCGAGGAACTCTTAATGGTAAACCAACAGCTGAGTAACAGGATGACAGTACAACAGTAGGTAGAGAATCAAGGCGCTGAGGTCAAAGCATTGAGCCAACACCCACCTGGGATGGGGTATAAAAGGCCTAGCAGGGAAAGGGGTTGTCACACTCAGTGGCTCGGCCTTCACAGCTGCTCTGAAGCTCCTGTGCTACCTCAGCCCACACCATGACCTCCTGCTACATCAGCTCATCTCGTTGTCTGGGCAGCACTCAGATGCCTGAAGCTGCAAATGTCTGCGGTTCCTGCATTGACGTTGGGGGCCAGCCTGGGGCAGAGGCCAAGGCTGCCTCCCTGTGCCTGTCCGCCACCCTGGCACATGCCAACAGGATGCCTGTGGGGACAACTCCTCTGGGCCGACCCAGCCTCTGTGTGCCCTACAGCTGCCAAACTGCTTGCCCCTTGCCAGGGACCCGCGACATTCCCGGCAACATCGGAGTGTGTGAGAACTATGGGGAAGGTGCCCCGAACGGCCACGAGAAGGTGACCATGCAGTTCCTGAATGACCGCCTGGCCAACTACCTGGAGAAGGTGCGTCAGCTGGAGCGGGAGAATGCGGAGCTGGAGACCAAGATCCGAGAGTCGAGCAAATGCCACGAGTCCAGCGTGTGTCCGGACTACCAGTCGTACTTCCGGACCATCGAGGAGCTCCAGCAGAAGGTGAGGTCTGAAGTAGCCTGGGGTATGCTGGGTCTAAAGAAGGTGGAAGGGCATGGCAGTCAAAGGGCCATTGAAGACTCAAGGGTCTTTGTGTTCTTGGGTTCTCTTGAGCATGAGCGTAGATGTCACCCATAGAGCTGGAGCCCAGAGTATGATGTTTTGTGCATGAAGTGTCTTCCTGGTTTTCCACAGATCCTGTGCAGCAAGGCTGAGAATACCAGGCTGGTAACTCAAATTGACAATGCTAAGCTGGCTGCCGATGACTTTAGAATCAAGTAAGTAGGGCTGGAAGAAGGCTCAGAGTGACTCCTCTTCTGTTTTATTTCTAGGTGCCCATCATGGTACTGGCCCAAAGTAGATGTTAAAAAGTGGTTACTGACTAGAACCTAGAAATGGTTGAAAGTGAACAAAAGCATTGAAACAAAATGAGGAAGAATCATCTAGATGGGTCAGGTCCTATGTCATTTTCTCCCCATCTAGAAGATAAGAAGGTTTTGTGTTATAGCCAGAAACAAAATCAAATCATTGCAAGAATAAATTTTCAGTTCATTGGTCATTGACAGATTCACTGACTCTTCGCTAAATTTATGAGTGGGAAGAATTGTCACTATAGCTTTTTGGTATCAAGAGTTGCAATTGAATGAATGAGAAAGGCATAAAAATCATCTGAAATAATTAATCCAAGGGGTAAACTAGAAAACTGTAGGTCTAGAAGGCTTACTTTCAAGCTATTCTTTTTCCTAGCGAAATGACTCCTTTATAGCAGAATGAATACTGCGTTAATTTGACCACTTAGGGTGAATCCATGTATCTACTATTAACCAAGATATACAATCCTGGATACTCCATTTATTCTCTCTGAGCCACAGTTTCCCATGTAGTTCCATCCAGTGGGCATAATGATATTTCTTCCAACAATGAGTTCTGTAGGTACAGGATCCAACACAGTGAATGTTGATTAACCAAGGAAATGAGGATCCAAGTTGGTGAAGGAAATGGAAACTGGGGGCAGCTGAAAGGGGCTGTCCTTGTCATCCTGCTAACCTTTCATCTCCTGTCCTGGAAGGCACGAGAGTGAGCTGTCCCTACGCCAGGTGGTGGAGGCGGACATGTGTGGGATGCACAAGCTCCTGGATGACCTGAGCCTGGCCAAGGCCGACCTGGAGGCCCAGCAGGAGTCCCTGAAGGAGGAGATGCTCTGCCTCAAGAGCAACCATGAGCAGGTCTGGGCTTGGGGCTGCAGACCCATGGGAGAGGGCACTGAGCAGAGAAGAGAGCACTGCCCACCCTGTGGCTGTAGGATTTCTAATCCGCCAGGCTCAGTTGGCATCAGGATGAGGGGTTGATCTGGGTGTGGGAGTCAGGCTGACTCTGTAGGACGTAGCAGAGGTGGTGGGGCCGGTGGAGGGGTTCCTTGTCTCTAAAGGTTTGCCTTGTGAATTTAGGAAGGCGACCCACTGGGCTCTTCCCAGTGGATCCTGGACAAGATCTTTCACATCGTGCACAAGTGGGCTCACCCCTCATGCTGCTCGTCAGAGAAGGGGTTCAGGTGCCATCTGCTCTGTTCACAGCCCTTTTCTCACTCAGAGTGTTGGTCCTTCTGTGCCCACAGGAAGTCCACATCCTGAGGGGCCAGCTGGGAGACAAGCTCCAGATTAAGCTGGACGCAGAGCCCACCGTGGACCTGAGCAGGGTGCTGGATGAGATGCGGTGCCACTACGAGGCCATGATGCAGACCGGCCGCAATGACGTGGAGCAGTGGTTCCAAGATCAGGTGAGGGTGCCGCCTCGGAGCAGGGAGGGCCTCCCGGCTTCCACCTGGGCAGGGAGGTGATGTGATGTCTGTGTGCACTTGTGCTTCAGTCCGAGAGCATCAGCAAGCAGGACATGTCCTGCTCCAAGGAGCTGCAATGCTGTCAGTCGGAGATCCTGGAGCTGAGGCGCACGGTGAACGCCCTGGAGGTGGAGCTTCAGGCCCAGCACAGCCTGGTACGGTCTTCTGCCCTCACCGTGCTGCTGGTGCCATGGGCCACGGCCTGGCAGCAGCGTGTCTTAGAAGTCCCACTCATCACTAACAATCAGAACTCAGGGGCTGGGTCCCTCTCTCCCCGGGGGAGATGCCTCGCCATCAAGGTTGGTTTGACCCCCAAAACTGGTTCTTTAAAAAGCCAACTCCACTTCCTTTACAATAAAGGGTGGCGATTCAGGCCCTCGTTCCACAAGACGTCACTGAGTGTCTCCTTGGTCAGGTACTGGGAATACAGGGATGAACACTTCCTCCAGGTAGAATTTTGTGAAAAGTCGTGGTGATATGGGCAGCGATTTCTCCAGAGTTCTGGGCATGTCCTATGACATGGTGAGGTTGGCCATGATTCCTACTGCTGAATTTTGGGACACCTCGGTCTCTTACCCGGTTATTTGCCACTACAGAAGGACTGTCTGCAGAACTCCCTGTGTGAGTCGGATGCACGCTTCGGCACCGAGCTGGCCCAGATGCAGATCCTGATCCGCGATGTGGAGGAGCAGCTGTCTGAGATCCGGGCTGACCTGGAGCGGCAGAACCAGGAGTACCAGGTGCTGCTGGACGTCAAGGCCCGGCTGGAGTGCGAGATCAACACGTACCGGAAACTTCTGGAGAGCGAGGATTGCAAGTACGTGTGATAGAGTCAATTTCTCACCAAGACACATACTGACTATAAAGCAGTTCCTCACAGATAACTGACATGGTTGTGGAAGGAGATATCAGCATGGAGAGCAAGCCTCCCTGTCCACACTGGCTTAGTGATGTGCTCAACTCTCCTGGTGTATGTGGATTGCATTGTGGATTGACTATTACATAAATGATAGCTGGTTCCTAAGCCAAGTCCCCCTAGAAGACTCTTGGACACGGAGAGACACAGATAGCACTGGAAGAGGAACTACTCACACAGATTTCATTGCATTCTGTGACTTGGTGGCAGACTTGTCTTTTGTCCATTTTGGTCTTGCCTCTTCCGTGCATCACTGAGACATCTTTGTACTCCCTGTGTCTAACTCTTTCTCTCTCTCTCTCTCTCTCTCTCTCACTGCAGACTCCCCATCAATCCCTGCTCTACGGCTGCTGCCTGTGTCCTTCATCCAAGCTGTGTCCCAGCCACCTGCCCTCTCTAAGCAAGTGGCCTCGGCGCTGAGAAGTGATTCTGAAGGTCTGAGTGCTGGTGCAGGAGGTCAAGGCTGGTTGTACCCAGGCTAGGATTGCCTTCACCTGCTCATTAGCCTTCCTTCCAGGAAGACTGAACTCACTGGAGGCATGTTCACTGAATCAGAGCATAACAGAAACTTCTAAGCCATGGCTCCCTGTGTGTCCCTACACTGCATCCGCCCCTGCCCCCCCCCGCCATCCAATGCTATCATTGTCTTTCACTTAAGCTATCATTTGATCCCAGTACCTCTTCTGGGATTTGCCTTCTAGTCCCATGCTTCAGAGTCTCCTAAGATGTAATTGGGTTCCTGTATGAAACGGTCAATAAATCTCTTTCCTGTATTAAGTGCTACGTTTCTCGTGCTTGGCAATGTATATGGTGTGATAAACAACTCTGGCCCTCAAGACCTTGGGTGATCTTTGGCCCCGACATGTCTTGTCACTGCCAGGATCTTCCACTGGGGCACTGGGGTCTTAGCCTCTGGATGAAGGCCCTTTGCTGACATTCGATTTACCTTGCCCATCGATCTCTATGGGCTGGTGAAAGGAAGACATGTTGGTTGCCAAGGTTGAATTCCTTCAGAACAGCTCAGAACTAACATGTCCCTGCCGTGCTTTTGGCATCTTTAGCGTCTTGGTATTTTGTCCAAGAGCAAAATCACACAACTTAGAGTTCTCATCTAGCCAAAGGGAGGTCATGCTGAGAACTGCCCTGGCCAGGTTGCCAAGTTTTTATTTTTTATTTTTCTCTCATTCAAACTGGCTCCTGTGTGGAGGCACGGAATTACTACCTCCTCTCTTAGCTTGGGTACTCAGGACAGTTGTCTGGGTCCTGGGCATATTTCCCTCCCAAGAGAGGTGTCCTTGTCTATTTGCTGTTGCCTTTGGAGTGCTGAAGGTGAGGAGCACAGTAGGCATGAGTCTGCCTCTTGGACATGGCTCTGACCCAGGCCCAGGTGGGTCACAGTCAGACATGGTGGAAGACCACCCAAGAGATGATGTGCCTTCTTTGCTGTGCTACTCAATTTAGCTTCTGGAATGTGCCGAGCATGCCCAGAAGAATGAAGCTCTCAGGTTTCGGCTCACCTGCGGAACCTGGTCCCAAGATCAATGCAAATTCGGATCTTCTGCCTAGTAGCACAGTATGGTGGGAAGGGCACTTGCTCTGGAGTTGGGCAGATCTGGGCTCAAATGCCACCCTTTGTGACACCAGTTAAGTGAAGTCGCCGGGCCATGACACTCTCTTGAGACTTACTCTTCAGTTGTAAGGTTAGAAAGATTCTATTTTCCTTCACTGTTGCTGAGGGATAATCCATACAATGCTCCTGGCACAGAGAAGGTGGATATTGGTTTATGGGGCTCCCTGGGAACCAGCAGGGATAATCTTTCCCTCTTAGAAGGAAAGAGGGACTAAGGAGGTGGTAGCAAAACCCATTAGCAGTATCAGGGGCCATGTATTTCTGAGTTGGTGGCCTAGAAGTTTGACCACCCTCCTTGTCCACTTATAAGCAATAATAAATAAATAATAAAATCAATCACTGTTGTTATCGGAGCTTAGTTTTTCACTCCAAGTGTCCTAACCAACATTAAAAAAAAAGCATTCTTTGGGCTGTCAGAGGACAAAAATGTCCAAACGTCCAGTGGGCTCTGTGGGCTTTCTTCTAACAAATACCTCACAAGAATCGTATGTTTTAAGGAGTAGCCATAGGTTTTCATGCAACAGCACCATGAAAATCGGGCCTTGTCCCCCTGCTAGCCTGACCAGGCTAAGTGTGGGACTCCCGAAGATCCTGGGTGTGGCAAGAAAGGCAATTCAGAGGCAGGATGGGTACTGCAGGCAAGGGAGGCTGGCAGGTGTCTACCCAGCCTGGCCCAGGGCACCTGGACATGGAGGTTTTACCCTCATCCGTAATTATGGCCTGAGGGCTCAGGGCGCCCTCTGGTGCCCAAACCCGGGCACTCACAGAGTGACTCCCATCTCTGCACCTTCCCCTCGGCGGCGCTCTGGCCCCTACATCTCCCTATCCTCCCAGATTGGACGGACAGCCTAGATGCACTATTAGGCTTTGCTGTGGTCACAATAATTTCAACCAGGTTGACTGATTATTTTTCTTCCCCTGAGACTCTGACTTGGGACCGGATCCGGTTCTGAGCCACCTGGTAAAGTACTGAGCCCATTGGTTTTCGGATTACCACCCCTGCACTACCAGTGTGCTGGTTTGTAATATTTCCTTCCAGGCTTCACCTATGACACCAGGCAGGCCTCTGCAGGCCCCTGTACTCATTGTCTGTTTTGTTTTGTTTGTTTGTTTTTCACTCAAATGCCATTTCTCCCAAATGCCAGGAAAGTGGAAGGAGTAAGGGTGGCCCGCTGCCGTCCTCAGGGGCAGATGCTGCCGTCACTGAGCGAGCTCGGGGGAAGGGCCCACACTTCTGCTCCCGCTGTTTAACCCGGAAGCCAAGGATATCGAGGTGGAATTCTGGACTTCCGGGACAGGAGCATTTTTTATTTAGGCACCAATTTTCGTGTGTTGTGGTCCACGATGTATGATACCTAAGGCTCCACCTCGTCACACCCGCATCATCCTCCTTACAAAGAACAAAATCAAATTCGCCCCTTCTGAGGACCACTTATAATAATCTTCACGAGCTCATCTTGTTGTCTTTGTCTTTCTCCACCTAATTTAGTGTTTCTCAACTTTTTTCTCATCCATGCCTTCTCATTTGACACATATTAGAAAAAATCCCTCTGGGGCTCCTGGGTGGCTCAGTCGGTTGAGCGTCCGACTTTGGCTCAGGTCATGATCTCGCAGTTCATGAGTTCGAGCCCCACATCCAGCTCTGTGCTGACAGCTCGGAGCCTGGAGCCTGTTTCGGATTCTGTGTCTCCCTCTCTCTGACCCTCCCCCACTCATGCTCTGTCTCTCTCTGTCTTTCAAAAATGAATAAATGTTTAAAAAAAAATCCCTCACTTTGGGGTGCCTGGGTGGTTCAGGTGCTTAAGTGTCTGACTTCTGCTCAGGTCATGACCTTGTGGTTCTCAAATTTGAGCCTGACATCGGGCTGTCTGCTGTCAGTGCAGAGCCCTCTTTGGGTCCTCTTCTCCCTCTCTCCCTGCCCCTCCTCCACTTGTGTTCTCTCTCTCTCTCAAAAATAAACATTTTTTCCAAAGATAAGCGTTAAAAAAAGAAATCTCTCACTTGTCACTTAATGTTGTTTTAGCTTTCAAAAATATAAATACGGAACTCAATCATGGCCAAAAGCTCATTTCGAATACAGGTTGTATTTGTTTTTAAGTGACACTCCCTCTAGCCAAATGATCTTCCTTGCCACCTCCCCTCTAGTGGGGGGCGGGGGGAGGAGGGAACCCTCCTTTTGAGAATTGCTGCCCTGTTCAGGTATGAGCCTCTGGGCTAACTCAACAGCCCTACCTGCTTGCCAGGTGTAAGAAGAAAACTTAGCGGCTCAGGAGAGTTTCTCAGTGAGTTCAAGCAATTCAAGTCTTGGATCTCCTGGTGGACAGTCCCACTTGGCTATATTTCAGATTCTCCAAACTTCAATTCAGCCTCTCCCCCTTGAGCCTACTCTTTGCCTTGACTTCCTGGCTCCCTTTCCCAGCACATTATTGTTCCAGGAGCCCAGGGACCGCAAGAGCACTTTTGGTGTCCCTCCTTCCTTTGACCCCCATATACAGCAAATCACTCAACCTCGTGGACTCTTTCGTCAGAATCTTCTTATAACACCTCTGCCTCCCATCTCTTCCTACCTGTCGGCACTGCTGGGGGCGGGATTTGGATTCCATCATGTGCTGCCTGGGGTCTCGTAAGAGCCTTCTCCTCTTCTGTCTGCCCCGTCTCTTCTGCGCCACCTTTATGCCGCACACACCACCAGCCTTTCACTCTCTTGCTTAATGGTTCCGGAGTGTGCATTTTGTATCAGGCGCTGCAGTACTTACTAGAGAGCCCACAAAATCGAGATTCAGCGTTCCCATCACATGGGTGCTTACTGGGTACTACTTTTCCTAAACTGCTACTTTGGTCATCTCTCTTGTCTGCCCAAAACTTTCCAGAGGACTCTGTTCTGTCTCCCCATATATTTCTAGCTCTTTGGACGAGGGTGCAGCCCAGAGGAGAACGGCACCTGTTTGTTGCATGAATGGAGTGGATGGAATGGGTGTCTGGGCTCCTGGCTGGGAGCCGCAGCTTGGGCTTGAGCGTCTGGCCGACCTGAGCTAATGTTTCACGGACTTCCTCTTCTACTTTTGTGAGCTCAGACAGGTTACCTAACCACTCTGAGCTTTTTCTTATTCTACAGTGGTACATTGGTAACTACTTTTCAGTGTGGTTGAAAGGATTAAAGCACCAGGTACAATACGGTGTAGCACATAGTAGGTGGTCAAATGTGATAGTTCGTATCAACTCTGGATATATAGGGGTGTGTGTGTGTGTGTGTGTGTGTGAGAGAGAGAGAGAGAGAGAGAGAGAGAGAGAGATGAAATCCTGTGTAAGTGCCAAGCCAGAATCCCAGCACCTAGTAATGTTAAAGTGTATCACTTCACTTGACCTTCATCTGTCCTCCACAGACATTGTTTCATGTGGGCTTACCCACTGGTTTAACAAACACTGTATGGGTTTCCCCTTTTGTCCCTCCCTTCTCCAGTCTTAGATGTCCTTGCAAAACAAACCTCTATGAAGAAGAGTAAACCAGGAAGAAATCAAACAGAACTTGCTTATTCAATTGAGGAAAACATATGCTCACGTATCTGAAATGTGCCCCAACATCGGTGCACAAATGTTCCGCAAAAATACCATTTTGCTACATTGTGCTTCGTTTACATAGGATGACAACCACCATGAGGCTCCTCTTTCCCGGAGAGCAGAAGTCCTGTTTTCAAAGTGTGCTCCCCAGATCCCCAGAGTCCGTATCACCCGGGAACTTGTTAGCAATGCAGACTCTCGTGCCTGACTCCAAACCTACTGAATCAGAAACTCTGGCGCGGAGCCTGGCAATCTGCATTTTTGCAAGCCCGCTGGATGATTCTGATGTGGCCTAAAGTTTGAGAATCACCTGCGTAGAAGTTACGAAGATATAAGGCGACCACATTTTTAGCGTAAATGAGCACACATTTCAGTTTCATAGGGTTTAAAAATGCGGTTTGACTCTGCAAGGTGTACGTTTTTGTGTCATTCAAGGTGGTTTCTTTCCAGGAGGGCCTCTGTTGGCTGCACACTTACATTCCCAAGCTTGCACCCCTGCTTCTCCAGAGCCCACCACACGTGTCTCTGCTTGAGTGTGTACCTGTGCTTACCTCTTTTTTCTAGAAAATCCTCTCTCTCCTTCCTCTGCCTGTCCAAATCTTAACCTATCTTTGAAGCTCCAGATAAAGTCTCTTTGATGTCCGCCCCTCACCCCAGCTCTCCCTGTGACTTCTCTTTCTTCTGAGTGACATGACCTATTTCTCCTTCTGCTCTGCGATTTTTGCGACGGGAATTTGTCTGATTCAGCCCTGAGGTCCTCATGGTGCCTTGAGAGGGCTTTGAATATTGGAGCGTATATGAATACTGGATCCCTCGGAGTAGCTCACTGGGACAAGTTCACGGATTCACCCTGCCTTGGTGAATACTGCCCATATCTCTACAAGGAGTAGTTAAGAGGGAGTGTCCTCATGGGTCTCGCTGATCGTATATGGGACCGGCTGGTGGCTGGGTGGGTATCATGGTTGAAGAGTTGGTGGCACCAGCACACTCCACACAAGATTCCTGGGCAAGAAAAT
This sequence comes from Prionailurus viverrinus, assembly GCF_022837055.1. Classification (NCBI taxonomy): domain Eukaryota; kingdom Metazoa; phylum Chordata; class Mammalia; order Carnivora; family Felidae; genus Prionailurus; species Prionailurus viverrinus. Next base: position 3,387,066 of record NW_025927605.1, read on the forward strand.
TTGCTGGGCCATCTGCTGGCAGCCTCTTAATTCCAGCTCATCCAAAATTCCATTCTAGAGCCTTCACTTAAGAGTGGTAGAGACTCCATGGAATGTATTCAGAGGGATGTACTCCGGATGGTGAGGGGGATCAGAACCATTTGTCATAAAGAGCTGTAGGTCAGCCATTGTGGCAGAATGATTGGATTTATCCTGCATGGGACACCATGGATAGAGCTGGAAAGTAAATTAAAGGACAGACTCTTTGACTTACTTGCTAACATACCTCCAGCATCCAGCATCAGAGCCTGTCTGGCAGAGAATGGGTACTCACTCAATATTTGTTGAATGAATGAATGAAGGAAGAAACGAAAGCAATGGACATAAATAGCACGGAGGTAGATAGGTTTCTGCATAAAGGACTTTCTAATAGTCCCCTATATTGTAAGCCCCTGAAGACAAAGCTGGCTGCTATTTATCTCTTGACCCCAGTATCTTGCACAAAGCCTGGGAAACTGTGGGACACAGGGGCCCAGTTGGCCAATGATGGGATAGACCTTCTGGAGAGTGGTGGACTGGATGCTGAGTTGGGAGGTTATCAGAAGGGATTCAATGCCAAACGCCCCTAGACTAGAGGACTTTGAGATCCCTTTCGGCTCAGATTCCATGTTTTAGAGCCACCTAAAACACGTACTGCTGCTTCAAGGGCCCTCCTGGTGAATGCATTCATCTTCAGAATGGGGTCAAAGCGTCTTCATTAGCATAGCCTGGAAGCTGGCAGGCTGCCCTTTTCCAGGGCTTACTGAACAACCGGCCACTGACTTATTTAGGAATAGAGGAGGCCATAAACCTTCTGATGCTCTGAGTGTGTCTGAAGATTAAGGAAATTTAAATTTATTCTAGAGTCTGCTAAGTAATGGACAATCAAGGTACGTGCATTTCTTTGAAATGTACGAAGTTTCAAAAGATGAAAGATCAAAGTTCTTGAGTGTGTATCTTCTTAAACAAGGTGAAGAGGGAGTCAGTCGGTGGGATGACCAGTGTCTTACAAGGGAAGATGCCAGAAAAGAGGGGGAGGTGCCTGAGAACAGACACCATAAAGTGCTAATCACTGCCCGCCTTAATTAGTCTATAGACTCTAATACACAAAAACATAATTTTATTTCTTGGGATCACAGATTACCCCATTTCATTCATGATTTTTTTTTCCACTTCCAAAACTACTTATCTGTTTCACGCCTGCACAGGGAAAGTTTTAATTCCCACATCAGTTTGATAGGTTGTATTTTCGTCTTAATTCAGTTTAAAATACTTTAATTTCTCATTTGATGTCTCCCTTGACCCATGGGTAATTAAAAAGTGTCTATTCAGTTTCCAAACACCAAAATCAATTTGGAAGTTAGGTTTCTTTTTCATTGTTCTGGCCTGGTGTTGTTCTGTAATGTTTATACAGGAAACTTTCATCTCTCTTCTGTTACTTTGCTTCGAAAAGAGCGTGGATATTTATTTTCCCTCATATTTGAGGAGAGTCAGCTTCCAGGGGCAGATTCCTACCTTTGATTTACCTTTACCTGAAGACTATATATGGGATGGTCCTGGCATTCAAGGCTTCCCACAACCTGGACTAAATGCAACTTTCCAGTGCCGGCAAATGTGTGTTCATGATAAGCATCAGCATAGCTAGACTATTTTCCATTTCCCAGACTTGTTTGATTCTGTTCATTTTGGTGTCTATGAGAGATGCTGTCTCCCTCAACCCCTCCTGGAAACCATTATCAGAAACACAGTTTAAATGTTCCCTGTTCCATGAAGTCTTTCTGGTCACTCAGTGTTTTCTCTTCCTAAAATCTATGCAACTTTTTTTTTTAACACCCTCTCTTATTGCCTTTATAATATTAAGGTCATTTACTTTCCTATTCCCCTTACTAAAAATCTAACCCCTTCCCTCCAAGCAAGCTAAGCCATGTCCCACCTTGGACACTCCATACACATCCGCTGAAACAAACTAATTGTGATTTGATTTTCTTTCCTCAATGTGCCTGATTACTATCTCAGACTTTGCCATGATGGGAACATTTGGAGGCAGGAAAAGAATATAGAATGGGAGAGACTTTGGGGGGATACTGGGAGTCTCTGGGTCTTGATGATCTCACAGAGATAAGCTGACTGAGGGGAAAGGGACATAAACCACAGAATGCGGGCCACTTGGAGAAGACCTCGTTTTCTCTGTATTCTAGGACCCTGCAGTGAGGGGGAAGCTTCCTGTGTGGGTGAAGGCCTCTTTCATGAGCTCATTAACTCTTTATGAGAGACAAAATCACTGACTAATAGAGTGATTGTATGAGAATCAATATAAATATTAATGAGGAAAATGCCTATTTTCTTGCACCAACACCCACTACAAGCCTATATAAGTTCTGGAGGAGAAGGAAGGCTTCATCTTCAAGCAAATTCAACAGCGGGCAAAGCACGAGCCTGGCCTGTACACCATGACTTCTACTCATTGTGATTCTCTCCTCAGTGGACAGGTTTCAGAGCCCACGGCTGCCTCCCTGTGCCTCTCCGCCACCCTGGCACATGCCAACCGGGTGCGTGTGGGGGCAACGCCTCTGGGCCGACCCAGCCTCTGTGTGCCCTACAGCTGCCAAACCGCTTGCCCCTTGCCAGGGACCCGCGACATTCCCGGCAACATCGGAGTGTGTGAGAACTATGGGGAAGGCGCCCCGATTGGCCACGAGAAGGTGACCATGCAGTTCCTGAACGACCGCCTGGCCAACTACCTGGAGAAGGTGCGTCAGCTGGAGCGGGAGAACGCAGAGCTGGAGACCAAGATCCGAGAGTCGAGCAAATGCCACGAGTCCAGCGTGTGTCCAGACTACCAGTCGTACTTCCGGACCATCGAGGAGCTCCAGCAGAAGGTGAGGTCTGTGGTGCTCCAGGTCAGGGGTTGGTAAACTATGGCCCCATTTGGCCTACTGACTGATTTTGTAAATAAAGTTTTATTGGTACACAGCCATGCTCATTCATTAATGCATTGTATATGGCTGCTTTTGTGCTATAATGGCAGAGTTGAGTAGTTGTGACAGAGATTCATGGCCTTCAAAGCCTTAAATATTTACTGTTTTGCCCTTTACAGAAAAAGATTACTGATACTTGCACAGAATTTTGAGGGCCTGGATTGATAGTGGAAACAGCCATAGCTGAAATTTCTTTTTCTTTCTTTCTTTCTTTCTTTCTTTCTTTCTTTCTTTCTTTCTTTCGTTCTTTCTTTCTTTCTCTCTCTTTCTTTCTTTCTTTTTCTCTCTCTCTCTCTTTCTTCTTTTTTCTTTCTCTTTCTTTCTTTCTTTCTTTCTCTCTTTCTTTCTTTCTTCTTTTTTATTTCTTTCTTTCTTCCTTTTTCTTTCTTTCTTGTTGATTGTGGGAAGAGAATCTCTTGAGTGGAGGTGAATGGGAACATGTAAAAGATGAGATGTAGGATTTGGCTCTCCAGGATTTATGTTTACTTAGTCACAGTCCTTACAAATCTAACATTGTAGTTGCAAAATCAGTGCAATGTAATTTCTGGCATGGCACAAGGTAGAATGTTGTAATGTCCTTCATGAACCAGTATATGGCCATTCAGTAGCATTGGTCTCTTCTGCATATCTGCTGTCCCCTTTGTAGGTCAATGCAATGCTTCTTAAGAGCCTACATCTTAGTTTTGGAGATGGGAAGACAAAGAATGTCATAACAGGGGCCACAAAACCTGGCTAGATTCACAGAAGACCTTTGGGGAGGTTGGCCAACCAACATGAGGGACTTCTTATTAAGAACAGGTTCCCTGGGGCGCCTGGGTGGCTCAGTCAGTTAAGCGTCTGGCGTTGGCTCAGGTCACGATCTTGCAGTTTGTGGGTTTGAGCCCCGTGTCGGGCTTTGTGCTGACAGCTCAGAGCCTGGAGCCTGCTTTGGATTCTGTGTCTCCCTCTCTCTGCCCCTTCCCCACTCATGCTCTGTCTCTCTCTGTCTCTCAAAAATAAATAAACATTTAAAAATTATGTATAGGAAAAAAGAACAGGTCCCCCTTTATGTAAACCTTTCATATCCAGCCCATTGTTCCGTGGCCTAGATTTCAGATCTTGTTTATATCAGGGGAAGCATCACAGCTGGAGAAATAAAATTGAGTCTCTGTCAAATGTTCGGTTTGCTACTCCTTTCTATCTCCCAGTTCCTTTGGCCGTACGCCTTCAGCCTCTGCCAAGCATCTTCTTGCACACCACCCCCCGTCCTGTACCACACCAGGATCTCTTACGTGTTGGGAGTTTGCGCTGTCCCAAGGTGATGCTGTGAATCTTAGCCAATGGAACGTCTTTTGACCGGAGGCCATTGATGGTTCTGGAGGCAGTGAATTACTGAGCCTGCTTTCTCTCCCCAGATCCTGTGCATCAAATCTGAGAACAACAGGCTGGTTGTGCAAATAGACAACGCCAAACTGGCTGCAGATGACTTCAGGACCAAGTGAGTTGGGGTAGGGCACGCAGAGGGAGGAGCCAGGGGCCTCCCTGACTTCTTCGGTCTTGTGATGCAGCCGGCGTCAGAGATGTAATTGACCAAGATCCCAGACCGACAGTTACAGCAGGAGAAAACACAGAGCCTTATGCCTGAGACTTTGAAAGAACACCCACCCTGCTCCTCAGTTGTTTCGCTTTTACAGTTCACAACTGTTGAGAAGGCATCATCCACTTGCTGCTACTGTTGCAAGAACCTGGGGAGGCAGGCAGAGCAGCGGTGGCCTCATCTTTGTGAGGATACAGAAGCTCAGGGCCCTGAAGCGACCTGCCTGAAGTCACGTGGCTCCTGAGTGCTAGAACTGGAGCTTGGCCCCGCATTCCCTACCCCGAGGCCATTTCCTACCAAATTCTGATGCCTCCAGGAGGATGTTTCCACACTGCAGCCCGACCAATTTGTAAGCACTAGTAACTCATGACAGAAATCATGCTTCTGTCTACGATGGGAGGCATGTGAAGATCAAAAGGTTTATGTCACCTGAGAAGGTCCAACCTGGGAATAGGAAGGGGCATTGTGTTTTACTGTCTTTTTTTTTTTTTTTTTTTCAGGGCCCTGTAGAAGTCTCACTCCTCTGGAGCTAAAGAAAGCCATTTCCATCCTCCTATTTTGGCATTTGGCTTCTAATCCGAGAGAGAACCCAGGTTCTGTCTCAGTAGGGGACGGGGACGAGGAGGGTCTGCAGGGGTCACCTGGCGTGACAACTGCCTGGTGTGATTCGGCTGCCTCCCTTCTGGCCACCAGCCCACCCTGGCACTCTCAGGACCGGCCACTCTGCCAGGCTTGTCCTAGGTGCTCAGGGTCACATGCATGGGGAACACCCATTGCTGGCCGGGCTGGGCGTGTAGCCACATAGGAAATGTCGACTGCCAGTGTCCTGGGGCCCCTCTGCTCTCTAACCTCGATTTCTGTACGTGCCCTGCTAAAGGTACCAGACGGAGCACTCCCTCTGCCAGCTGGGGGAGGCCGATGTCTGCGGCCTGCGCAGGGCCCTGGACGACCTCACACTCGCCAAGTGTGACCTGGAGGCGCAGCTGGAGTCCCTGAAGGAGGAGCTGCTCTGCCTGAAGAAGAACCACGAGCAGGTGCATGGCCTTTTGCATGAGACTTTCTGGGGGGGGCGGGTTTCACGCTCATTTGGGGGAAGAAATGAAGCTCTTCGTCCTGCTCAGGATGGAAGTTCTGCAGGCTCTGCCTCATGGTTAAACCTCACGAGCTATGGAGGTGAGCTCCTGCTTTGGTGGGGGCCCGCTCTTCCTCCGCAGCCTCTGCGAGTTGTGGGGCTGGTGCCGTAGGTGACTCTCCCTCGGAGGGGCACAGGGAAATCACTGGGTGGGGGTCGGGGGCGGGGGACAGGAAGTGGGGGACGAGGCTTTGGGTGGAGGGCAGTGGGGGAGTCCCACGAATGGGATGTCCTCCTCCTGTGCCCACAGGAAGTCCACATCCTGAGGGGCCAGCTGGGGGACAAGCTCCAGATTAAGCTGGACGCGGAGCCCACCGTGGACCTGAGCAGGGTGCTGGACGAGATGCGGTGCCACTACGAGGCCATGATGCAGACCGGCCGCAACGATGTGGAGCAGTGGTTCCGAGATCAGGTGAGGGCGCCGCCTAGGAGCAGGGAGGGCCCCCCGGTTTCCACCTGGGCAGGGGGGTGATGTGATGTCTCTGTGCCCTTGTGCTTCAGTCCGAGAGCATCAGCAAGCAGGACATGTCCTGCTCCGAGGAGCTGCAGTGCTGCCAGTCGGAGATCCTGGAGCTGAGGCGCACGGTGAACGCCCTGGAGGTGGAGCTTCAGGCCCAGCACACGCTGGTGAGCCCCTCTGTATGCCTGGCAGACCCGGCTTGGCTCCCACGCCCAAGGGCACTTCCGGGTCAGGACGTGCCTCCCTTGAATACAGACCAGGACACGGCTCAAACCTTGACTTTCTCATAGATATGGAGGCTGAGGGCATGAACATTCACCCAGGGGAGGGAGACTCTGCAAGCTTCTCCTGAGGGTCTCCAGTGACGAGCAATAGCACGATGTTCGTTCTTCCAGCTGACGGCCTGCTAACGGGACCCAGAATTTTCTCTGGGCCTGGGCAGTGCCTTGGGGTGTCAAGGTCTTATTGAAGAGGCTGAGGGCTGCGTTCCGTGACTTCCCACCTGCTCCCCCTTTCGTGTTACAGAAGGACTGTCTGCAGAACTCCCTGTGTGAGTCGGATGCACGCTTCGGCACCGAGCTGGCCCAGATGCAGATCCTGATCCGCGACGTGGAGGAGCAGCTGTCTGAGATCCGGGCTGACCTGGAGCGGCAGAACCAGGAGTACCAGGTGCTGCTGGACGTCAAGGCCCGGCTGGAGGGCGAGATCAACACGTACCGGAAACTTCTGGAGAGCGAGGATCGCAAGTACGTGCCCTGACGTTCGTGTCAATGTCGGGTGTGAAAGCAGAGACCTCTCATGGGAGTGATTTGAAAGGAGGAGCGGCATTGCCGACCACATCTCTGGGGACAGACTTGGTACCCGGTAAACCTGGTGAGCTGCCTGGATGCGGAGGAGGGCCCGTGGGAACTTTTCGGCTCACGCCTTCCATTTTGCTGACCACGTTCCCAGATGCCAGTCACTGCCACGGGGGAGGGGGAGAGGTGCTGACATACTGGAGAGCTCAGTGCATTTAGGTTTTGCTAAACTCCCTGGAGGAAGTATTCCGGTCACAGGGAATCTTCATACTCAACGTTAAAATATATTGCTAAGGGCACTTGCAGCCATTGTCTCATTTTGTCCTTCCATTGCACTGTGAGAAAGGTAAGGGGGCTACACACTCCCCTTTAAGCAATAAAGGACAAGGCTACGGGCTGTGTGTAAATCTGGAGGGCAGCTGACGCCCAGCCTGCTCTCGCCCGGCCAGCCTTTCTGCCTTTCTCCGCCGTGTTCCTTCGCCTGTGGCAGGAAGCTCAGGTTTTGCACGTGGCCCCCTGAGCTCCCGTCCCAGCTCCACAGCGGGCTCCAACCACATCACTACCCTGTCTTTAGGCCTGGCAAGACCTCTGAGTTCTAAAATCCCCTTTGGCGTTTCTGATGCTAAAGCGCATACTTTTTGTCTTTCATGCCCCGACTCACGCCAATGTTTGAAACACCTTTTCTTTCTCCGCAGGCTGCCTTGCAACCCTTGTGCAACCCCGGCCTCCAGGACGCCCTGCCCGGCCCCTGTGGCCTCTGGGCCCTGCTCTCCCTGCCTTTCCGGGCCTCCTCCTCCTCGGGCCTCCTGTGCCTCCCGCTCATCGTCTCGATGCTGACGTTCCCCTCAGCTTGAGGGATCGGGGGATGGGGAATGTCTGCAGCCCCACCGGCCCCCTTCTGCGGGCCTGCCCCCTCCCCCAGCCCCTACCCTCCCAGGTCTTGCCCCCTCAGCCTGGCCCGGCTGCAGACTGACGACGCCAGGCAGCGCTTCTCTGCTGATGGGCTGTCCGGTCCGGCGGCTCAGCCCTCGCCCCTGGATTTGTGCTTCCTCTCTCCTCTCTTCTGTGGCCTCACAGTCTGAGATGTGGTAGGGAAACTTTTTGCTAATAAACTTGAGTTCCGCAGCATGAAGAGCCCAGGGCCTGTGGCCAAGGTCTCCATGCCGTGCCAAGAGGTGTCCCGGAGCCCGCTGATGGAAGCAGGGGCTGGGGCTCCCTCACCGGAGGGCTTCTGGGAGATGGCAAAGCCAGCAAGGACCGCAGTTGAAAACAGGACTGCGGCAGAATGGCACAGTTGAGAGACACCCAGCTGTATCTGGGTATCTAAAGCCTGATTCACAGAGCTTTAAAGTACACACAACAGATCTCGCCCCTCGCCTTCCACCTCTTGTCAGGATGAAGCCTCTGGTCCTTGTGCAAAGGAAAAGCTCAGGTTCGAGGTTCTGCCCAGACCCCCTAGAAGACTCCACTTAAAGTTAGCTTTTGTGCTCACATGCCCACGGGGAGCATGCCCTTGGTGAGGCCTTATGGATCTTGGGATGCCGCGTCCCACACAAACCCTGCAAAGAGGGGAGTGGTGGGTGGCTGAATCAAGACTTGAACTCTGGTTTCTTTGAATTAGGCCCAAACCCTGCACTCTGAAAGCTTTGAAAGGAAAAAGATTAAACACAAGGGCATTTAGGGTGGCGGATCTAAGAGTGGAGTCCCCCAGTTTACTTGGGGACTTTTAGGAAAGGCAAAGTTTTGGACCCCACCTCAGACTTTCTGAATAAGCAGTCCAGTTTGTTGAGCCTTCCAGATGATTCTATGTATACTCAAATTTGAGAACCACTGGGTTAGGGGGTTTATTTTGGGACTGAGCCCCTTACAGGCCAGATATATCCCAGGAGGAGTTGGCTACAGGCTCCTGATAGAGCCCATGTGTGAGGAAGGCTTCATCCGATCAAGATCGTGACTTTCCCCCCCATGCTGTGAAATGCTGAATGTGTTAAATGATGGCAATTTCTGAGCCTATTAGGCTATCAGTTGAGAAAAGGCCAAACTGGCCCATCCAAGCTCCCCCACAGGTTCCACCAGAAAGCCCTTGGGCAGCTGCCTGGCTTGGGTCTTCTGGGCAGTAGACACATGAACCAGAAGCTCCATGTTTAGGCAGCCATGGCTGGGAACAGCGTGTCTCCAGAAAGCAGTGTCAGAGCTGGCCAAAGTTGGGAAGCAGTGAGCTCCCCATCACTGGAGGCATTCAAACAGGGCCCTTACAGCCGACTTGTGGGGACGTTGAGAGGTTACTCAGGTATCTGATGGGGCTGGATGAGATGGTTGCAGAGGGTCTTCTAGCCCCAAATTCTATGACTTCCTGCGGTCTAGGTCTTATTCATCAGTGAGATTATAGATGTTAAAGTGGAGCTGGTTCTTATCTTCCCTCTGCTGCCTGAGCAATTTGCATCAGAGTAGCCTGTTGAGAAATTTACAAAGTCCAGCCCATCTCAGTGCAGAAGGGACCACAGTCCCAAGCCCCAAGGACGGAGAGATCTTAAGCCAGGGGCTGGTTGGTGTGCCTCCAACTGCTGTCAAGTCCAGAATCCTACCTGTTGGCCACTGTCTGTGTGGACAGGACTGATTTGCCTGGGAGGCATCAGGACTTCCATCATAGGGAATCTGGAAGGGTCAGAGGGGGTCACACCCTTTCCTCCCCTCCCCTCTACTGGGCCTCTGCTCTTTCTCCCAAGTTGTGCAGCATACAGGTGACACATCTTTGAGGGTAGGTCCCAATAAGAAAAAAAACCAGTCTTGATAAGTCTTAATTTAGCACCTGGCCCAAATGCCTTCACCACTTCCTTTGTACTTAAATAGCTCCTTTCATCCAATAAGTTCAAAGCTGTCTAACAAAATAAACCCACTTATTCCTGCATCAAGACAGGGTAGGTAAGCATTGTTCTTCCCTTTTAAGGAGAGGGAGAGGAGGTGAGTCATTGAGGGACTGAGTGGTTGAGGGATTCGTCAGGTGACATGAAATGAGTCAGTGATGCCCCAGGTAATTGACCTGTGTTTGTTAAGTTCACATCCCTGTCATTTATAATTAAAAGATGAGCTTTGATGAGACATTGTTGGTGTGTGTGTGTATGTGGTGTGTATGTGTGTGTGAAGTGGTTTGGGTTCCTGGGAACAAATACTGGGTGGAGGGATCACTATGCTTGGGGAAGTGTGAAGAGCTTCCCTGGAGACCAAACAGTCCTTCGTTACCACCATCACCACCACCACCAGCACTGAAGCTCACATTCATCCAGTTCTTTCCATGAGCCGCACACCGATCTAAGTTATAGATACATTTAAGCATATAGACTCATATAATCCCCATTTTGGAGTGACAAACCATGGCTCAGAGAGGGTAAGTAACATGCCCAGGGTCACACAGCTGGTAGGCGGTGAAGCCAGGATTCATATCCAAGCAGTCTACCTCCAGCAATTGTGCTGCTAACCCCTGTGCTTCACGGAAGCCAAGTTTCTGGTTGGGTTGTGTCTGCAGGATGACAGAACCATAATCACCCCATTGTCTCGATTCCTTTTCCTTGAGGGAAACGAGAGAGTGTTTACGCTAGAGGAGCCACTGTTGAGAATTTCTGCCACAAAGGGCTGTGCAAGAGATAAAAGGGGCAGCGCATTTCAAAATAGCCTGAGAACCCTGGCAATTGTAATGACTGGGAATCACTAAAGAAGGTCAACTCACCCCCTGCCATTGCTACTGTCTACTGGGGAAGAAAAGAAGAGAACACTTCTGTCTACTGGGGAAGAAGAGAAGAGAAACAGGCAAACTTGCTTGTACGTCTGTTGCTTTACCACCATTAAAGGTCACTTTCACCCAGGCTGTCCAATTTGAAATCCCCCAAACTCCTGGGAGATGCAGAGCAGGCTCCACAGTCCGCATTTTGCAGGGAGAGAAGTTCGGGGTTAGGGAGGGAAATGAGCCAAGGAGTCTCACAGGTGGTCTCTCACTCAAGCCCACCACCTGGCCCTGCACCCAACTGCGAAGGGCTTTGCTAGTGGTACATCTGCATAAAACTGCCCGTTCGGACCCACTGTCTGATGTTGGGGTGAGGTGGGTCACAGGGATCTTACAAGACCTGGGAGTTTCCCCAGGGAGAATTTTCTTGGTGTTTACTCCCATCCTACAGCGTCCTCACCCAACCCCATTTCAGACAGAGTGCTTCTGGGCTTCGGCTGTCCCCTGGCCTTCTCCAGCCCAGGCTCCCCATTTATGCTGGATTTTGTACCGAAAGTCTCTTGCTTGCCTCTCCCTTATCCCTGCCTGGTTGCCGGATCCCAAACACATGCCTCGGTCATCCACACGGGCCCCCAAAGGTCCTCCGCCGAGATGCCTGTGCCCTGCAGTAGATGCCTCTCGTCCCCTGGGTGGCAGACTTGTGTTGTGCTCACCGGTAGGTTCACACATCACCTCCATTTCCCTCCACGAATCTCAGGCCCTTTGACACTTCCTCTTTCACTTGCTTGCTTTAGCATTGCCTCTCTTCTTTCTGTGTCCTTAGAAACCACTTCCACTTGCTTGGAAACTCACCCCAAAGTCATGGAGCCTCTGTGGGGGCAGGCACACCACTCAACTGTGGTCTCCCAAGCAACAAGAACCACATATCAAAAAAACCCTAATGACCAGGCCTAGTGGAAGAAAGGGTCTTAAAGGGATTAGGGTTCGATTGAGGCCACTTGTTTGAATTCTACTTCTGAGTCGCCTCACTACCAAGTCTCTTTCGGGATACAGATAAATAACCTGAAATGGCCTCATTCCTCCTCTTGGGGCAGAGAATCAGAAAATGGTCCAAATGGCCCAACCGGAGGTTGGGGCAGGAACAGGTATGGGAAGAACTGGAGGGAGAAGGAAGAAACTCTTGGAGGGAAGGGCCCAATTATATCTCCTACATTAAAGTTCGTTGTGGGCCTGCCTGTCTGCTCCGCAGGACCGAGGGCTCACAGAGGACGGTACCGTGTCATCTCCCCACTGTCCCCGCGTCCCCATCCTCAGTTCTGGGGCTGTGCCAGGCACTTGGCAGATGTTCAGTAAATGACAGCCGCCCTTGATGTCGTATATGCAGTCTCTTAGTTACGTTAAATACACACATATTTCCAGATACATCCATCTCACACCTCTTAAATATCTCACCTCCTTACTTTCTTGTTGCTTTTGATATATTTTGGGGGGACCCATATTAGCCTGAATTGCTCACAAAAACACAATCCTTTACCAGAGCTATGATTCTTCTGTTTCAAGGTAGCCCCGTGCCCAGCACGGAGAAGCCGCGCAATAAATGTTTTGAATAAAATTTATCTAAATAAAGAAAGTGGGGTTGATAGTCCCTTGACCACTCAATTTCTCTTTGAACGAATACAATGTGCAGATATTTCAATTAGGAAATCAAGACAGTACACGAAGTCTGCTCCCAACCTGTGTGAAGTCTTGAAGACCTTACAACGCCCACGTCCCCTTTCCCCACTAGTTCAAAAAGCAAATTCACCCAAGCCTACTGATATTTTGAAAACACTGCAAGACAGAGGCTAGATTTACAAGGGACGGCAACATTATGTCCACTCACCTGTCACTCCATCTGTGGCCCCGGCCATTTCACCTGTGGGACAACCAGCAGGGGAAAAAAGGAATCTCCGCTTGTAACCTGTACTTTCCTGCGTCTCTGTGTGGCTGCCAATTGGCTGTGACCCGAAGCCAGTACAGGTATAATCTCCTCTGCTCCTTTCTCCGTTTCTCCTGTCCACACTCCGTACTCATTCAGGAACAGGTAACGTTGTCCCCTTTTGACTTTATGCTGCCTGGTATAGGCAACGCTGTATTTCTTAGCCAAAAACAAATCTCAGACTGCATCATGGAGGTGATGCTCTGGTCTGGGCACCTTGGAAAATGTCACTGCTTTTGGAGGCCTCAGAGGCTGTGGTCCCATGTCTGTAGATCTTTCCTGAATCATCTCGATTTATATCATGCAGGACTCTCGGCAGGGTGGGCCAGTCTTCTGACCGTAGATTTGGGTTGCATTGGCTACTTCTCAGCTTTGTACTCTCCGGGATCACTCACTGGAAGGTGGGCTAGCTTTGTCTGAGCAGCATGAGCCTGTGTGGTTCCGAGGATTCTTCTGATTTTCTCCTTGCCTCTTCTGTGTGTTCTTATCTCTTATTCAACATCGTGCTCACAGTTTCCATTCCTCTGATCTCTTGGCACTCTATGCAAATTCTAGTTTTGGTGTTTTTGTTTTTGTTGTTGTTGTTGTTGTCGACCCAATTCTTGAATCTTCTCGTACTTACAAGCTAAACCCTCTTCTTGGACTAAAGCCCCCATGAGGCTGCACTGGTCAATCAATGGATGCGACCAAAAAGCTTGAAGAGGTGCTGCCATTGGTCTGTGCTCAGGCGCAAGTCTCCGTGGATAGGGAGGGAGGCAGGATTGGGGAACAGCTTCAGGCTGGAAAGCCAGGGCTCTGGAGCAGGCTGACAAGAGTCAGGAAGCAGGAGGCCTGTGCTGTGCCCTATGGGTAAATGTTCATCAGTCTGATTGATAGGCGTTTCCATCTGTCCCAAGCCCAGCCGAAGCGAGAAAGGAGCTCCTTACACCTAGACTTGCATCCTGCCTCTGCAAAGTCTCTGTAAAGCCTGCCTCAGGACCCACCTATTTCTGCCCCTTTAATTGCCTTGGAGGAAAACAAAGAAATTTTGGTTTTATTATAAGTCCGGGGCTTCTTTGTAGTGTGGTGGGACTTTCCGTCAGAATAGCATTATAATAAGCGGCAAAATAATGACCTTGGAGGGGGTAGATGAAGGACCTTTTATCTGAGACCCAAGCGCCATGCCACATGAATCTCATCATGAAAGCTTGCTGGGGGGAAGGACTCCAATAACCTGTCAATAAAACTGCCACTCTGGCTGGCAGCCAAAGCCACAGTGGAAGTTGAGATGCTGCTACCCAAGATGCGGGTGGTACCCCCATGGTGCCTATAATTACGCAACCTTTATATAGTCAGAACTTTGGCCACCCCCTTCCTCAGACCTTCTGGTGCCTTCCCTCAGCTCCCAAATCAACCCTGCATGACTCCAAACTTGCTTTGCCAAATCTTCTCCTTCTTCTATGCCTGAGCAGTTTCTGTCTTGGTGCCCAAGTCTTTGGACTGAATGACACCACCACGGAGCCCTCCTTGGTACCTTTTAATGCTTGGTTCTCAAACCAGATTGTGTGTAACCCAGTAAGGCCAGAGATGGGAGCCCAGGACAGGATGGGTGTATGTTGATTTTGCTCAGAGGATGGGGCCAAACCTTAGAAAGTTTAACTGGAAATTGTAAAACTGTTTGTTTGTTTGTTTTTAATGTTAAAGCCCACATAGGTATACGATGGAATATAAGGCCTATTCACATGAGGTTTTAAGATGAACTTCAAAGTTTTCATGCTTGAGGAGGCTCCTTCGGATGCTCTCTTGACTTTCTCGATTATCTGCTCACCTTAGTCTAATACAATGGACATTTCGATGGTAAGGTGTCATAAGAAATGTCTTTTTCCTGTCCACGTCTGCCTGAGATGCTTTTTCTGGGTAGTTTAAATACACGTATATGGGTCTCTCAGCCCTCCTTCCAAATGATCTCTTCCTCCAGAGCCTTCCCTGTTCTTAAGCTAATTGTCAGAGCCTCTTCCTTTAAAAATTCCTCTACAGTCCCTGCACATGATATATAGGAGGCATTCCCCAAAAAGCTGCCCATTCTTTTCAGCCATGACTGGACTCAGTCCTTATCCACCCCAAGGCTTCCAAGGCTTGGGATGCTGCAGCATAGAAGAATTCTTCTCTGAAAGCAGATAGAAAGGGAGTTCACTGCAACTTCTGCTTTGACTCAATCCCAGTCCCTCCCTAGAAATGCCAGGTGGGCCAGGAAATGAGTCTGAATATGGGTTTACAGGATCACACAAGACAGAGGAATGTCATTGGATGGACCAACTCCCTATTAACAAGGGCAGATACCTGCACCAGACTGTGTGTCCTCTTTCAAGATCTACCACAAAACTCTGACTTTATGGGTATACCTCCTGAAGAGGAGTCCTGACTTAGCAAGAAGCCCAAGTAAAGAATTTTATGGGATAAGGGACTCTTCTGAGGAAGGCAAATAACAGACTGACTGAGGGAAGGGCATTTGAAAACCAGTGAAGACATAGAAAGAAAAAAGACATTACATACCACGTCCACACCCTCTGCGGAGGGAATATAAGTGCTTCCCAGAGGAAGGAAATCCACAAGCTCCCTGGAGAACTTGGACTCTGTGTTCAGCCAGGTGTCTTGCTCCCTCCAGCACCATGCCTTACAACTGCTGCCTTCCCAACCTGAGCTTTCGCTCCACCTGCTCCTCCCGGCCTTGCGTGCCCCCCAGCTGCCACACCTGTACCCTGCCCGGGGCCTGCAACATCCCTGCCAACGTGGGCAACTGCGGCTGGTTCTGCGAGGGCTCCTTCAATGGCAACGAGAAGGAGACCATGCAGTTCCTGAACGACCGCCTGGCCAGCTACCTGGAGAAGGTGCGCCAGCTGGAGCGGGAGAATGCGGAGCTGGAGACCAGGATCCGGGAACGGTGCCAGCAGCAGGAGCCCTTCGTGTGCCCCAGCTACCAGTCCTACTTCCAGACCATCGAGGAGCTCCAGCAGAAGGTGAAGGTCTTTGCTGTTATCTCTGAGCAAGAGGAGTTTGCTGTGATTCTCAGTCTGTAGTAGAGCAGTGTGTCTGTCTCTTGCTTCTATGTGACCGTGATTCTTGCTTCCCCCTTTATCTTTGAAATAGCTTTCGAAGCCATTTTAAAGAAGTTTCTGGTTTCATCCTTATTTTCAGTCCTCACTAAGCAGCCTCTCATTCTCCAGGTCCTGTGCACCAAGTCTGAGAACGCAAGGTTGGTGGTGCAGATTGACAATGCCAAGCTGGCCGCAGATGA
Source organism: Prionailurus viverrinus (assembly GCF_022837055.1). Taxonomy (NCBI): domain Eukaryota; kingdom Metazoa; phylum Chordata; class Mammalia; order Carnivora; family Felidae; genus Prionailurus; species Prionailurus viverrinus. The sequence continues at coordinate 3,402,997 of NW_025927605.1, forward strand.
TTTCAGAACCAAGTAAGTTGTTCAGAATTCACACTGGTGTCCACCCCTTTTGTTTAACCTCTGGTTAAAGGAAAGGGATTTCCATAGCTTTACTGAGCAGCAGTTCCCATCCATTGGTGGTGAGACATTCTACAGAGATTGAGGGGAATCAAGCAAAGGAATCACAAAAATAGATGAGGACTCAGATCAATCTGCTTATTTTTGGATCTATATTTGTTCTGGACTGAGCCTCCAGAACCCTCTGTCTCCTGGGTCTACTCATTGCAGAAAGTGGGAAGACTAAGCGAATGGGGTTATCAAAGATCATTCCTGTGAGTCTTGAATGTTTGCTGGTCACTGCTCTGACCTTGTCCTTGTGCAGGTACGAGACGGAGCTCGGCTTGCGGCAGCTGGTGGAGTCGGACATCAACGGCCTGCGCAGGATCCTGGATGAGCTGACTCTGTGCAAGGCTGACCTGGAGGCCCAGGTGGAGTCCCTGAAGGAGGAGCTGCTGAGCCTCAAGAAGAACCACGAGGAGGTGAGACTGGAAATGAGAAATGAAGAAACCTGGTTCAGCCTCAGGTTGACTTGAGTGATTTGGGGTGGCAGAATGCAGAACACGAGGTTGAGGTTGACTTTATAATTTTCCTTTAAAGACACCAAAACTTCATGATGTGTGAAAAAATGGAGAGATGAAACCTCTCCATGTTCCCAGAGAAGATGTACTTTCACTCAAAACTGGTGCATCATGGGAATTTCCCAGTGCTCCCCCATTGGCTTGTGATTGGTTACTGAGTTGCAGAAAGAGTCTCAGCATTGCTTTATTCATGCTGTGCAGTCATTTCTCTCCCCAAAGGTCACCAAATCAAGCCGGTGAATCTGAGGCTCCACTCTTCCAAAGTCTTGGTGAAAAATGAGCCAAGGCTCCTCCTTTTCTCTCCTGGAGGGGTCACGCCATCATCTTATTTGCAGAATTGTTTGCTATACAATCTGAAATTGTATGGCCAATTCTTTGCATTATGAAGTCTTATGCAAACAATCTGGAAACTGGGAAAGTTAGGCATTAGTCCATCTTTTGGTGGCATCTGAGAAAATCCTTGGGAATTCTTTTTGAATCCAAGTACAGGGCACAGTCCTGTGAGGAGGGAGCTGTTCCACATGGAGCACAGAGCACCTTGCCTTGAGCTGTCACAGACTGCTCCACTCAAGGTCTCTTTCCCAAGGAAATAGACTAATGGGGCTTCAACAAGCAAAGTCCATTCTTCATTGAGGAGAGTCACTCTTGCCTTTTCTGCATCCACAGGAAGTCAACACCCTGCGCTGCCAGATCGGAGACCGCCTCAACGTGGAGGTGGACGCGGCCCCCACCGTGGACCTGAACCGCGTGCTCAACGAGACCAGGAGCCAATATGAGGCCCTGGTGGAGACCAACCGCAGGGACGTGGAGGAATGGTTCACCACCCAGGTGGGCATCTCAGCACGCGGCCGCCCGGGCCCCTCGGCCCCTCGCGGCCCTTGAGGCAGGGTCTCACCCTGTCTCGTTCCCTGTGCTGTTTCAGACCGAGGAACTGAACAAGCAGGTGGTGTCCAGCTCGGAGCAGCTGCAGTCCTATCAGGCGGAGATCATCGAGCTGAGACGCACCGTCAATGCCCTGGAGATCGAGCTGCAGGCCCAGCACAACCTGGTGGGTGTCGCTCGGGGTGTTGCCCACCCTCTCCTCACCTGGTGAAGCCCGTGACTTCTCTGGAATCCCACGGAGTCGCCCCTTGAGAAGCGGCTCTGTGACATTCCGTATGTTCCCCACACAGAGGGACTCCCTGGAGAACACGTTGACGGAGACCGAGGCGCGCTACAGCTCCCAGCTGAGCCAGGTGCAGTACATGATCACCAACGTGGAGTCCCAGCTGGCCGAGATCCGGAGTGACCTGGAGCGGCAGAACCAGGAGTACCAGGTGCTGCTGGACGTGCGGGCCCGGCTGGAGTGCGAGATCAACACGTACCGGGGCCTGCTGGAGAGCGAGGACTGCAAGTGAGTGGCCAGCTGGAGGGATCCGATGAAGCCATGCTTACAGGAGCATGGTTCTCATTTGACCCCGGGCAAAGAACACACACTTTCAAAAGGAAATCATGCCTCCACCCCAGGCATGATCAAACAGAACTCAGCAAACACAATATGGCCATCATTCAAAACACAGGGAAGCACTAGCTGTTTGAGGCACACACTGAAATTGTACAGCCAATTCTTTGCATTCTTCTGTGATCACACAGATACGAGATGTATGCGATTGCTCACACGTTACAAGACCATATTGCGCAGAGGGAGCATTTGCATACACTACCTTATCTGACCTTGCAGTTGCCACCAAGCAGGTTGGATCAGGATTCTCCCCATTCTGTAGGTGAAGAGAAGCTAAAGTGACTTTCCCAAGATCGCTAGGTAGGAATGGACAGTGTGGGGAGTCAAAGGTTCTGGAGTTTCTGTCTAGCGCTTTAGGCACTGTATGGTGGGAAGACCAGGAGGGGTCTGATAGGAAGCTTTGCGGCAGGGAAGCTTGTGGCCTTCTCTGTTATAGGTCAGGCCAAATCCCACAGGCAATTCCACTCTTGGGGTCTCTCTTGTGTGTACCACGAGCCCCCCTCAATTCACCTTTCCACATGGTTCTTCTTCTCCAGGCTGCCCTGCAACCCTTGTGCCACAACAAATGCGTGCGGATCCGCCGGGTCCTGCGTCTCTAATTCCTGCGCCCCCTGCACGCCCTGTGTCCCCCGCCCACGCTGTGGGCCCTGCAACTCCTTCATGCGCTAGAGCCCAGGGGCTACCAGAGGAGCAAGGAGGCCGGGCCCACGGTTCCAGAGCTTTGACCCGGCACTGGTTCATTCGAGAAAAAAGGGCAGAAAACACAGTTTGCGTGGCTGGAGCTGCCCCAGTAAGGCAGCCACGAAATTCACCCCACCTACTGCAGACCATTCCTTGCCCACCCTTTCCTTCATGGAGGTGTGTTCTTTCGTCACTTGCCCAGAGAATCCTCGCAAGTGCCAGGGCCTTCCCTTGTAACCTGCTAATAAACTTGATTTCCCTGGCAAAGCAGACACCTTTCTCATTGGTATTCATTTGTTTCACCGCGCCCATCACTTGAGCACTCTATAAAAAGCCACTTGAAAGTCAGGCTACATAATGGCCTGACTCTTGGATACCAGAGCCGTTCTCTGCCTGGCGGGCAGACGGCTGGCCCGGCGCCCTGGACGCCTGGGTGAGGCAGACTGGCAAGAGGGAGGGCAGGGCAGCTGCCATGAGGTGGCCCCCACCTCCCCTTTACCATTCTTGGATGTTCCCCACTCTCCTGTCGAGACTTGGATGTCTTCCAGAGCTGATTGCATCTAAATCTGAAGTGCAGAGGCAGGAGTGGGGGCTAGAAAGAGGCTCTGGAAAGTTCATCTTTTCTCAGCAGGAGGCTTCAGGTCCAGTGCTGTATGATCTGGGGGCTGGTGGCTGGAGCGTTCCAAGCAGCCTCAGGGACACCCAGCAAAGGAATGCTCTGGCCTGCCTGCCTGCCGTGTTCAGGACATCCCCCTCCTGCATAGGTGGGTCATTATCAGCCTGGGCTCCAGCAGCTCACTTCCCCTCCCAGCTCTGGGGCTTAGAGACCTCCTCACTCTTCATCTGAGACTTCTGCCTTTCTCAATCCAGCACCTGTTGAATACTTACCCTGTACACACCCTGGATGGTGGGGAAGGGAGAGACATACGGAGAAAGACATTTTTAAAAAAACATTCATTTTTAGAGAGAGAGAGAGAGCATGAGCAGGAGAGGTACAGAGAGAGAGAGAGGGAGACACAGAATCTGAAGCAGACTCCAGGCTCTGAGCTGTCAACACAGAGCCAGACTTGGGCTCAAACTCACGAACCACGAGATCATGACCTGAGCTGAAGTCAGACGCTTAACCAACTGAGCCACCCAGGTGCCCCAACAACTTGTTTAAAGGGATAAAACTAGTCCCTAAGTAGTGCTATTATAAGGCATTATCCCCAAACACCGAGCACGCAAGCTTGTGCTGCAAACAAAACTCCGAGTACTGGAAGTGACATCAGTGTTCATCAAGAAAGGCTTGAACTCGAATCTTTAACTTGAAAGAAGAGCCATGGAAATGCTAAACACTGACTTGCTAAAACCCCAGAGGACCATTTTGACATGAAAGGATCAGAGACCACTCAGGTTTCTATCTTTTCCCACGAACCTTCCCATCACACCAGGCTTTCTGAGGCAGATATTGGGCCCCACTTTGGTGAAACACAATCTTGTGTACTGGAATAACTAAGTGGATTGAAATTACATATATATTTGACAAAGGAACTATTTATTGTTTCTACCACAATTGTCCCCTTGACTCTTATTTTTAAAGCGCAAATTCCAGGGTGGATTCAGACTTGCACCCCTTGCTTCTGGTTTGTGAGAAGCCTCTGACCTGGAATCCCGTCCCTGATGTGGTCCCCTACCTTGGATTTCCTCCAAATCCAAGGTCAACCTCAGTTCAGAGACCCTCCCTGATTTTGCTTGTTCCTTTATTCCGCATCCTGTGTACATATATTATTTTACAATAATGGAAAAGTAATGCTACTAGCTGCTGCGGGAGGAATGACTGCCCCCTTTCTCTGCAAAGATGCCCATGTTGCTTCCTGGAACCTGGGAGTATGTTAGGTAGCCTCCAGAGGGAGATTAAAGGTGCAGATAGAACTAAAGCTGTTAATCAGCTGACCTTAAAATGGAGAGATTACGCTGGATTATCCAGTGGGCCCAATGAATCCCACAGAATTCCTTCAAAGTAGAAGCGGGAGGCAGAAGACAGTGAGAGGGAGAGGGAGATATGACTGAGGACACATGTCAGAGCCATGTGATACAAGGACTGGACCCTTCACTGCAGGCTCTGAAGATGGAGAAAGGGGACCATGGGCCAAGGGAATTAGGTAGCTCCTAGATGCTGGAAAAGAAAAGGAAAAGAATCCTTCCTTGGAGCCTCCGGAAAGGAACATAGCCCTGCCAACATCTTGATTTTTTTTTTTTCATTGTGGATAAAATACATATATATAACATAAAATTGACCATTTTACCTATCTGTTTTAGCATTTAATTCAGGGACATTAAGTACATCCACATTATTGTCCATCAATCAGCCCTATCCATCTCCAGAACTTTTTCATCTTCCCGACTGAAACTCTGTCCCCATCAAACTCTCTAACCCCTCCACCTCAAGCCCCTAGTAACCTCTATTCCCCTTTCTGTCTGTATGAATCTGACTATTCTAGGTACCTCATATAAGTGGAATCATACAGCATTCATTCTTTTGTGTGTGTGTCTGACTTATTTCACTTGGTATAATGTTTTCAAGGCTGATCCATGATGTAGCATGTATCAGAATTTTGTTCTTTTTAAAGGTTAGATAATATCCAATTGTATGTATCATATTTTGCTTGCCCATTCATCCATGGATGCGTATTTTGGCTATTGTAACTAATGCTGCTGTGAACACTGGTGTGTATATATATATGTACACATATACATATACATGTATATATATTATACACATATATTATATATATTATATATTTTATATATGTTATATATATTAAAATGTGTCATATATATAATATATATATTGAATATATATAATATATATTATATATATAATATATATACATATATAATATATATACATATATATATGTATATATATATATATATTCAAGTCCATGCTTTTGTTTCTTTTATGTATGTACCTAGAAGTGGAATTCCTGGATCACATGGCAATTCTATGTTCAATTGTTTGAGGCCATGCCATTTAGCATTCCTGCCAGCAATGCGCAAGGGTTCCAATTACTCCACATCCTTGCCAACACTTTTTAAATTCTGGGTTTTTTGTTTGTTTTTGGTTTTGCCAATGGCCATCCTAGTGGGTGTGAAGTGGTACCTCACTGTGGTTTTGATGTGCATTTTCCTAATTATTAGTGATGCTGAAGCATCTTTTCATGTGTTTGTTGACCATTTGCATGTTTTTGGCGAAATGTCTATTCAAGTCTTCTGACCATTTTTTTTTTTTAATTGGGTCATTTAGTTTTGTTGTTGTTGAGTTGTAGGAGCTTTTTATGCATTCTGGATATTAATTCCTTATTAGGAATATAATTTGCAGATATTTTCTTCCATTCTGTGGATTGCCTTTTCATTCTCTTGATAGTGAAATTTAAAAGCTTTTAAATTTTCTGGAGTTTATTTTACCTATTTTTTCTTTGGTTATCTGTGCTTTTGGTGCCATGGCCAGGAAATCATTGCCAAACCCAAAGTCATGCAATTTTCCTCTATGGTTTCTTCTAAGAGTTTTATAATGTTAGCTCTTACATTCAGGTCTATGATCCATTTGGGGTTCATTTTTGCATATGGTGTGAGGTAAGGGTCTAGCTCCATTCTTTGCCTGTGAGTATCCAGTTTTTTCAGCACCATTTGTTGAAAAGGCTGTCGGTTTTCCCATTTATTTGTATCTTCTTGATTTTCTTTTGGTAATGTTTTGCAGTTTTCACATACAAATCTTTTGCCTCCTTGGTTACATTTATTCCTAAGTATTTTATTCTTGTTGATGTTACTGTAATTAAAAAAATTTTTTTTACTCCCAGTGAGAGTAAGACTTTGATTTTAGACCTATGTTAGGCTTTTGACCTATAGAAGTTTAAGATAATATATTTGTATTGGTTTAAGCCAGTAAATTTGTGGTGATTTGTGATGGTAGCAATAAGGAACTAATATGGTGAACATCTTTTGAATATCAGCTATGGGTTAGGCAAAACACTACAAACTAATCTTAATCTTTATAAAATGCTTCAAATTAAACCCATTTTAACAGATGAGGAAATTGAACTTTGCAAACTTGCTCAAATCACAGTTGGTTATTAGCATTTATGATATTTGAACCAGGTTCTATTTATAGGTGCACATGACACCACTATAGAGTATGAAGAATGATTTAAAAATCAGCAGAATGAATACACCCAGGTCAATGATATTCTTCAAAATTGTTCCCTACATAAAGATTCCAACTTAATTTTGGCAAGTCTCTTTAAGAATTAACTTTTGAGGACAGCTGGGTGGCTCAGTCAGTTGAGCTTCCGACTCTTGCTTTTGGCTTAATTCATGATCCCAGGGTCACGGATCAAGCCCCATGTTGGGGTCTGCACTGAGCTTGGAGCCTGCTTGGGATGCTCTCTCTCTCTCTCTCTCTCTCTGCCCTTCCCTCACCTTGTGCATTCTCTAAAAAAAACCAAAAAGTTTGCTTTTGAATCAATTATAAGCCACATATGGAGGTTTTTTCCTTTTTAAAGCTTTATTCATTTATTTTTGAGAGAGATAGAGAGATAGAGAGCATAAGCAGGGGAGGGGCAGAAAGAGAGGGAGAGAGAGAGAATCCCAAGTAGGTTCTGCACTGTCAGTGCAGAGCCCTACATGGGGCTCTATCCCACGAATCATAAGATCATGACCTGAACTGAAATTAAGAGTCGGACACTTAATGGACTGGGTCACCTAGGTGCCCTGGTGTTGTTATTGTTGTTTTAATTATCTAAGTTGATTGTTTATCTTTTTCACAAGGTTTCTTGTTGAATGGCTTCCAAAAAATCAAATCCATCCTTAAAAGACAAAGGTTTGCTATCAACAAACTGGATGTTAAAAAGATACATACATTGCCAAAACATAAAGCTCCAAACATGATTTGAACAGAGAGGCCATCATTAGAACAAAGGAAGATTCTGGCCAGAGGCAAAGCTTTTTGGATCTGCAAATTCTGTCATGTTCTTTCAAAACAAATCTCAATCCTTAGAGATAAACCTTAATTTTGTAAATAAATGTGCTCTACCTCCCATGTGGCTTTTAAATTGTTGGCAAGTACTCTGTCATCATCATCACACATGAGGACAGTGGTTCTAAACCTTGGTGGTGCTTTGAAATCACCTGGGGTACTAAACAAGTGCTGAAGACTGAGTTTGTCCTTAGAAAGCTTGATTTAATTGGTCTGGGACACAGCCTGGCCACTAGGAGTTTTAGAATCTCTACTGGGGGTTCTAATGAGCAAGGTCGTGACCCACTTGCCAAAACCAGGGTTTTGTTCTCCCTTATCCTCTCATCTACTCTGTGTCCTTGGACGAGACACATAGCTTCTCTGAGCCTCAGTTTCCTTAAAGTGGAGGTAGCAATCTCTTCTCTACCTGCTTTACACACTTGCCAAGAAGATCATGGAAGATTGTGTTCATGGAAACACTTTGCAAGCCAGGCATTTTTATCAGGGTTATTATTTTGATTATTGATGACTTAACACATAGACAAGCTTCTTAAGAATAGAGAACCTAGTCATTTTTGTTGTTGTTGTTTCCTGCCCAACGGTAGAATTTGTATACCATCCTATTGTCTTTCACACCATTGTTTCTTTCTTTAAGTCCCCCACCTAGCTCTGCACCTGGTGTACGTGCTTTATTCAGCATTATCTGATGCTCTTTGTCTCCAGACCCATCTTCTGATGGGCCCCAAGGCCGTTCTCATTTGGCATGCCCAGTGCTCTTTGGTGACCTGTTTTATTGGCTCTTGGCTGTCCTGGTCTGAACTCTTAGCCCACTGGGAATATCATCCTCAGAGACTTGACCCAACTCCAAGCTTGTGTCCTGAATATTTTTGCTGGTTCTTTTCCTGTTTCCTGGAAAATTTTGTATTTGCTATGGATAAGCTAAGGCACTTTTTTGCATCCTTATATCTGGGGTCAAAGTCATTCACTGAGTTCTTTGAGGCCTGAGGCTACTGTCAGTGTCTGCAGGAAGAGCAGGATGGTCCAGGAACGCATAGCATTTTTCTCTGTAAAAGCCCATTTCATTACTTCCAGGAGGCATGCCTCATCACAAGCTTGTGGGATTTGTCACTTTTTAACCTCCAGTTTACTAAGAAGCAAAGCAATATGCAGGAAGCCTAGGTGTGTCTTGCCATCCATGCTCAGAGCTGGCATTGGAATTCATGATCTCACCTCTTTGTTTTCTTCTAGTTCTCATGTTTTGTCACACCCTGGCCAGTGTCTCATCTCTCTACCTCACAGTAAGGGCCCAGCAGACTCAAGTCTACTTACTTGTATCATTTTGAACAAGTTCACTTCTTTTCAGATTATTTATCGCTGATATATGGTGACAATAATGGCATTGAAACATTCATAGCTTGGGGTGAGGGTAGAATACCATACGTGAAGGGTTCTAGTAGACTACCCGATGAGGAAATGACATATTGATACTCATTACTTTCCTGCCTCACCATTTGCACCTCAGTTTTCTTCTCCATAAATTCAGGTCTTTCTAGCTTTAGAATTCTTTGATTCTTAGAAAATAGATCTTACTTCTGAGAGGTGAACTTTTACAGGGCTAAAAGTTCAGGGTGAGGCAAAAAGCCTGTCTCTCAGATTCTAAATAACCTTAGGTCCTGCCATTGTGCATTTTGATTTGTTTAGATGCTAAGAAGAGGCAGTGTAATCTCCAATCTGGATGTATCAATCAGTAATGTAAAAGGACAACCATTTCCCTGTGGATAAAAGTAATAAGTGTAACTTGGTTTTGGTTCAAGAGGGTACCATAAAAAGTAGCTGAGGGAAAGGGCTGCTTGGGCAGACAAGGCTTTGGAGGACTGATGGGGTTGGGAAAGGGTTGGGAATAGGGTCCCAGAGGGAATCAGAAGCAAAAATGATAAAGAGAGGGGCAATGGGAAGAAAGGAATCTAAGATTTTCTTCCCCTTAAAAAATCAGAGAAATTTCTGTGCCAAATGTTTGCATTGTGTTTAGGTATTTGGGCTCAAGAGTTAGACAATGAATTGTTTAAATCCCAACTCTGCCACTTACTATTTGTGTCTTGGGAAAATTCCGAGCCTTCCCTAAGCTGTTAATTTATCCGTAAAATGGGAATAATTTTATAGACCGATATTATAGGGTTGTTGAGAGGGTCAAATAAGAAATGTGCCATAACACTTAGCACCTAGCTTGTTTGGCACAGAATAAGTACTCATGAAGTGGTAAGTAACATCATCAGTATCACCAAAACCACTGTCATCATTATTATGGATGATAGCACAGAAATGCAAGGCTGGGGAAATCTCAGAAAATGAGTAGAGCCCATTTCAATGCCAATACAAGAAAGGAGGCTTTGGTGGCAATACAATCTCCATGTAGAGAACTTGTCTTCTCAAAAACCACCCCAGACAAGATAACCAAACCCACAAGATCAGTAACCTAGCAGAGAATGTAGGCACAGTGTGCCCTCTGCCAACTTCCTATTCTGGCTACCAAGTCAATGTTAAAATTTGTGTTTTTGTTGATTAATTCATGAATTTAGTTCTATGTCCCTAGTGTTTGCAAGGTAGGTGAATGAGGTATTATCATCATTGGATTGGCCTGGGCAATGTACCCATGTGTCTGCTCAACAGATTTGAATTTTCAAAAAATTCTACGTCTGGGCCATCTGGCCAACACTAGGAAGGATAAAAGTTAAAGAAAGAATCACTGGTCTCACCCCCAACCATATTCACACACAATACATTACTTAAATTTTATAACAGAACTATGAGGTGGGCAGCATTATTCCTACTTAAATTTAAGTGATGAAGAAAACAAGAGTGAAAAAGGGGAACTCACTTCTTGGAGCTCATCTCATCAGTAAGAATGTGAACTCAGGTGGTTTAGCTCCAAGTGTGTGCTTTTCTGTTACCTTGATACTGCCTTTGAAATCTGGACACATCCTTCATAAATGACTCATATTGTGTTCCACAAATAACTTTTTGGGACTTCTGTCTGAACCGTGATTTTGTTTCTGTGTGGAATAAAGGACAGAGTGACAAGGAACAGAAGGTGAGATGAGGAGGGCTACTTCGTTAAGATTCTTTATTGGGCAATAGGGAGACTCCCAGGAATTTGGAAGGGTCCAAGGGTATCTGACCCCACAGGTGATAGAGAGGCACCCACTCATCAGGGATGGTGTCCACTTCTTAGGGACGACAGAGTGAAAGTGCGTTCTCATGGGCGTTGTGACTGGTTTTGGGAGCATCTCAGGTTGGCAGAGTCACAACTCTAGGGACGTATGATGCTCTCACAAAGAGGATTAAGCCTAGGAACGAGGAGAAAGAAATATCCAGAGACTTTGAGATAAGGTCACCATGCACACAAAGATAACTCTGAGCTCCTCATTCTGGTTTTTCCATTCTTCTTGAGTCTGAAGTATTATGCTTCAAATTTATGCTTCAACATTGCCACTTGAACTCTCTCTATGGACTAGTCCAGGCATAATTTTCCTTCTAGATATTTCTTCTTCTCATCTTTAGGAAGATTGTTGCTTCAGTACAGTTTTGTAAACTTTTTGTATAAAGGGCCAGAGACTAAATATTTTAGGCTTTGCAAACCATATGGTCCCTATTACAACTATTCAATTCTGCCATTGTAGAACAAAATCAGCCATAGACAATACCTAAATAAATGAACATGGCTGTGCCAATAAAACTATATTTAGAAAGAAAGGCAGGAGGCAGAACTTGGTCTGTGGGCCCTAGTTTGCTGATATCTGCTTCAGGGCTATTCCCACCCATCCAGCCAGTTTTACTTCCTAGCCATGAACACTCCATTGTTTTCAATCTCCATGTATTGATAAATTTCCACAGCCCCAATTAATATTCTCATAAGTAGGGCCCAGGTTTCTTGCAACTAATACAGGACAAATTCCTGCTATGAAGTCAAGTTGAACCAAACACTGAACCATGGGTAGGACTGGGAAAAGAGAGCCCCTTGGAAGACTGTTCACTCCAGACTCTCTTTCCAGGGAATCTAGTGGCATAACCTCATGGGTGAGGAGTTCCAAACAACTCCACCCCATGTCCCTGGCTGTCCTACCCTCTGAGTAATGGAGAGAGCCATTTGGGGTTGTGGTGATTCTGTCTCCTTTGAAGCCATCTGATGAAATTCTGATTTCACCAACCACTAGCACCCATGAGGAACCTGGTGTGACACAAGCTAAATGGAATAATTTTATGGGTTGAGGAGACTCTTTGCAGGCATCTAACTAGCATATTTTGGAGGAAAAATTAGCTGAAGCATTAGGAAGGGAAATTATGCTGTATGCCACCCCCCACCCACCATTAAGAGTATAAAAGGACCATGGAGGAAGGAGAAACTCAAACCTCACCACATCCACCTAGATTAGCTTACTTGCTCTCCATCACCTCTCCCTGCACCATGCCTTACAACTGCTGCCTTCCCAACCTGAGCTGCCGCTCCACCTGCTGCTCCCGGCCCTGCGTGCCCCCCAGCTGCCACACCTGTACCCTGCCCGGGGCCTGCAACATCCCCGCCAACGTGGGCAACTGTGGCTGGTTCTGTGAGGGCTCCTTCAATGGCAGCGAGAAGGAGACCATGCAGTTCCTGAACGACCGCCTGGCCAGCTACCTGGAGAAGGTGCGCCAGCTGGAGCGGGAGAACGCGGAGCTGGAGACCAGGATCCGGGAGTGGTGCCAGCAGCAGGTGCCCTTCGTGTGCCCCAGCTACCAGTCCTACTTCCAGACCATCGAGGAGCTCCAGCAGAAGGTGAGGGGGGTGCCATGTGGGGGCACAGCAGCAGCTGACTGTCTTTGAACAATAAGACATTCTCAAGTTCAAGTGGCCCTCATAGTAGAATCTTGTTTTCAGATTCTGTGTGCCAAGTCTGAGAATGCCAGGCTGGTGGTGCAGATCGACAACGCCAAGTTGGCCTCTGATGACTTCAGAACCAAGTAGGTTGAGACTTTTAGGCTAGGTGACCCCTAAGGTCCTTATGGCTCTCTCATGGCCCTGTGGGACTAACATTTCCTGGAAGGGGAGAGGCAGCCATTTTTCCCTTTTGATTTCTCTTCTCAAGCCTGGCTTTATCTAAAACTGGTTTCAAACAGAGATCCAGACTCATATGCTGTGTGCACTTCAGCCTATATTGCTATCTCTGGAAGGCCTTCTTAAATCCCCAAATTCAGAGATTGAAAGAGACTGTTCTATGGGGAGTGGTGGTATATTAACCAACAAAATTGAGAGGAAAATGAGAGACTCCATCTCATGAGTTCTTGTGGGGACCTTCTGGTGTTAGGGTGAGTCAGGGGCCTCTCCAATCTATTTGTGCAGAGCTTGAGGGAAACATGGAAGAAAAGGGGGAGAAAACTGTACCAGCTCAAAGAGATGGAGGCCAGTCCATGCACACAAGACACAGAACAGGGGACCGGCTTCTTTCCTGCCTCATCCTTTCTGATCTGTGTGTGCAGGTACGAGACGGAGCTGGGCTTGAGGCAGCTAGTGGAGTCGGACATCAATGGCCTGCGCAGGATCCTGGACGAGCTGACTCTGTGCAAGTCTGACCTGGAGGCCCAGGTGGAGTCCCTGAGGGAGGAGCTGCTGAGCCTCAAGAAGAACCACGAGGAGGTGAGAGGAAAAGGAAAAAAAAAGTAGGTTTCAGATCCAAGCCTTTAGCATCAGCAACCAGGAGGCAAGTGCCATCAGGCTTCTTGAGCTGGGACTCTTCTCTGAAGAACTCAAGAGTCTTCAGAGAATGATGATACTATACCCATAGCATGTAGGGAGGTGGGTTGCTTATTCTCCAGCAACTGGGTGAGGTTGGGCAGGTGTTGGAGATGCTGAGAAAAGGCATCCATTTATTGAGCCCTGCTCGCTGCTGCTCACTGTTAGTTTTTAAATTTGGTGGTAGAGATGGAGGGAAAAAAATAACTAAGACATGTTCCCTCTCTTCAACGGGCTCCCAGTGGTCTAGGCAGATGGCTATGTACAAACGATGGTAGAATACAGGCAGAGGAAAGTAATTCCATATGAGAAGTATGAGCAACATATGCAGGGAATAGTCCAGTCTACCTGGAAGGAGACAGGGAATGTTCTCAGAGACATGTCATGGGAAGGACGAAGCTTTCACACTTGGATGTTTCAATCTGGGGGAAGAGACTGAGCAAAGACACAGAGTGGAAGAGCAGGTATATTAGAGTTTGGCACATGGATTGATATGGCTGGGCATGCATTACTATAGGGGTGAGTTGGGAAATGAGGTAGGATTTGCACAGGCCAGGGAGTTTGGACTTGAGTCTTATTGGAAATGTGAGCTTCTTTCAGTTTTTTGGGGAAATATATTGATGTGATCCCTATTTGGGTCTAATCCTACATCGTATCTGTGTCAGTCTTTGGGAATGATCAGGATATACATTTTTGGCAGGGTTGTTCTCACTGTCCTACAGTAGGAAGATATACAGCAGATCCATTTCTGTGGTTCATTTCTTCCTCTTCTTCCCTCAGGAAGTCAACACCCTGCGCTGCCAGATCGGAGACCGCCTCAACGTGGAGGTGGACGCGGCCCCCACCGTGGACCTGAACCGCGTGCTCAACGAGACCAGGAGCCAATATGAGGCCCTGGTGGAGACCAACCGCAGGGACGTGGAGGAATGGTTCACCACCCAGGTGGGCATCTCAGCACGCGGCCACCCGGGCCCCTCGGCCCCTCGCGGCCCTTGAGGCAGGGTCTCACCCTGTCTCGTCCCCTGTGCTGTTTCAGACCGAGGAGCTGAACAAGCAAGTGGTGTCCAGTGCGGAGCAGCTGCAGTCCTGCCAGGCGGAGATCATCGAGCTGAGACGCACGGTCAACGCCCTGGAGATCGAGCTGCAGGCCCAGCACAACCTGGTGGGTGTTGCTCGGGGTGCTGCCCACCCTCTCCTCACCTGGTGAAGCCCGTGACTTCTCTGGAATCCCACGGAGTCGCCCCCTGAGAAGCGGCTCTGTGACATTCTGTATGTTCCCCTCACAGAGGGACTCCCTGGAGAACACGCTGACGGAGACCGAGGCACGCTACAGCTCCCAGCTGGGCCAGGTGCAGTGCATGATCACCAACGTGGAGTCCCAGCTGGCCGAGATCCGCTGTGACCTGGAGCGGCAGAACCAGGAGTACCAGGTGCTACTGGACGTCAAGGCCCGGCTGGAGTGTGAGATCAACACGTACCGGGGCCTGCTGGAGAGCGAGGATTGCAAGTGAGTGCGAGGCAAAGAACTCTGGAGGACATGTGGTGGGACTACAAGATATTGTGAGCGTACACATGGTGGCCACGTTTTCAACTCACAGAACAACATGCATGTACAGAGTCCACGATGTGACAGTTAAGCAGAAAAGGAAGGTCAGAGGTGAAGGGCATACATCCCCTGCATCAGGGAGCTAATGATAGAGAAGTGGTGGTGGACAGATTGTTGCAACAATAACTGTTGGGTAAGACAGCGTGTATTGTTTTCAGGAGAGCTCAAGAGCATAACATATTTTTCAAAAGGCCAATTTCCACCTCAGCACATGGCATTCTGGGATGGGGAGAAGGATTCGATGGCAATCAAATTTGATTCCAACTATTTCCAACCACTGAGAATTCATGGGTTGTCTCATTAGGCACCTTAGGGCTCTCTCCACAACCATCCCCAATCCGCTCTAAACCTCTGTGTCCTCCCAGGCTTCCCTGCAACCCATGTGCTACCACCAACGCTTGTGGCAATTCCTGCGGGTCCTGTGGTGCCTCTCAAACGCGTTGCTCTTAATTTAAGAACTTTCACCCTCTTTGAAGACAACAATGAAGCCACTCTGATCAAGCAAAGGAAAGGTCCTCGGGTCTTGCCTTCTTTGGAGCCTAGCCATGCCAAATATGATATCTCTAGACATGAAAATGCCTTCCAGATTCAACAAGCAAAGGCACACATGGTTAACTTCCAATGTCTGGGAAATCCCTTTCTGTTGAAGTTCGAGTGTCTTTGTTTCTGAAGATGTCCAGCTCCATGGTATCTGAGCTCCAGGTATTACTTTTAGGGCATTTCCTGTATGTATTGTGTTTCCTGTTTTTCTTGCTTCTTTGGTATTCTCTGGAATGCAAGGAAGCTACTTCATTTACTTCCCAATAAACTTCATTTCTCTGGCATAGTAAATGTGTTTCTCATTCATATTTATGCACTGTAAAGTACCTGTTGTGGCTATTTCATAAAAACGTCCCTTTGTTAGGATGAAATGGGTTAAATGACTAACCCCAGCCATTATGCTCCACTGGTAAATACTGCTGGAGGGGGGAGGGACTGTTCTCCTGGGAAGCTCCTGCCAAGGGGCGACCATGAAGGAAATCTGGCCTCCAACACTCATGCCCCTCTTTCCTTGGCTGCAGGGTCCTTGGCAATACTGAGTCCTCCCCAGATCTGACTGCTATTTCTCACGGTCATCCTCATCATTCAGGGGTTGATTTTCTGTTCCCCTTTCTCGTAAACTGCCTAAAGACCAGCTTTTGTAGAAACTGCTCAAAGAGCAGCTACCCTCTCCTTTCAACCTGTCAACTGTACCTGCATCCCCACTGTAGATTACCTGCCTTTCCCTGAAGACGTGCCTTCAATGATTTCCATAAACCAGCACACTCTGGGTTCTCTCGTTATATCTCCTGCTACCTATTTTCCAGCTCCTGATTAGCCTGCCTTCTCCTTTCTGTCCCAATTGGAGGAAATGCCTAGATCCTCAGCTGTGTTTTTTTCTCCTCCATCCCTGTTCAGGAAGAACTAGCACCTCTATGCTGACAACTCCGAATCTTGCTCTCATTTTAGTTCAAGTCCCAGGTCTTTAGTTGCCCATAGGACAGTTTCACTTGATACTAGGCTGCCACATCACATTTAATTGGACTGAAACTTATCTTCATCAAACTGGTTCCTCTTGTTACCCACTTGTTACACCCAACACTTCTTAATCTAAAGACCCTTTAAATGCAGGTAAGCGCATCTCCCCACCTTCCCCTCTTTTCAAGTTCCCTCTTTCCTCTAGGTCTTCTCTCCTATCTACAATGTTCTTATGTAACTTCTGTATCATTTTATTTCTTATAATTTCAAGAAAGACCAGTGCTCATTGTCTCCCCCAACAGACATGAACACTACCTCCCACGTGATTCATATCTGAATTATTAGAGCTCTCAATTCTCTTGGTCACTGTGTCAAGTCTTCATTCGATTTGACCCTATCTAACCTACACAACTGCAACCAACCATCTGTTGTGTATGCTCCATGTGGAGCACTGAGAATACACAAATAAATGAGCCCTGGTCCTGGCCCACGGCATGTTCACAGTCTAGAATGGACAAGACAAAGAGACAACCCTTATGCAGACAAACATCCATGTGGCCCAAGAAAGGTGTAAGTAAAGAATGATACATTTCTGACCTGTGAGAGAAAAACTATATGATTTCAGGAATTATTTCTATAGTTTAAGTGTGAGAGAGTGGTAAAAAGAGAGAGGAGGTAGCGCTCAGTCAGAGCTTTGAAAACCCAAATATTCTGTTCATATGAATACTGTCTGCCTATCCTTCAAGAGAGACAGTATCATCACCCAGTTATAGCCCAGTGTAAACCACGGAATACTGTATGTGGAATAAAGGAACAGTAACACTAATGAGGATTCATGAGAAGGTTATTAAAACTTAATATACTTCCCTTGTTCCAACTTCAGTCAACGATTACTGTATGATATTAGCATAATTCTGAAACGAAGTTTGATGGGGTATGTTTGGACAGATGAGTATATGCAGGTCTGACAAGAGGGAAAGTTTTCCCAAACATGACCTTTGCCTGGAAAGGAGAAGAGGAAGCAGGAAATGTGTCTAGAGCTTGGCAGACCAATTTCTAACTGGAGCAAAGCATAAATATAGTGGCTGATGATGAAACTGCAAAGTAGTCATGGAGCACTATATCTGGCAGTGCTTTTCATGGTTATCTGTGAGATTTATTTGTAAGGAAGTTTGGGATATGATCTATAGAGAGCTATGTATAAGGTGGGTTGTGATGAGTCCTAGAAGTTGGTGAGATTGGGTGGAAAAGAAGGAAGAATCATTGGGAGGCTGGTGAGAGACAACAGGACTGAGATGGGGGTGGTGGTTGGGGAGCCAAGGGTGGGGTGGATTTCAGAGGCACAGCCTGGGATGTGGAAGCAAATTGGGGGTAGAGGAACAATGGAAAGGGAAGGAAGGAAACTAGTACTGATTGAATACCTGCTTTGGGTCAACATGAGAGACATTTTTTGAGCCTGAGAAAATGAAACACCAGTGGGGCTCCAGTGGAGAAGGCTGGAAGAGAATGACTGGATTTGGGAGAGACGTCAGAGAGTTACCTAAACAGAGATGATCAGTTAGAACCATAGGAGTTGTTAAGACTGTCAAGGGGATGATGTTACACTATGGACAACCTTGGGAACCACTGGTAGAAATGACAGAGTGGCCTCAGGCTCTCCAAAATCCCTGACGTGAGGTTCCTTCTTGATTTGGCCCAGTCCCCAAGGAGAGAGGTGATATCTGGTTAAAAGCAGTTGGGAGTGGGAAGCTGAAGCAACACAGAAGTCAAGAAAGGGGTGCCTGGATGGCTCAGTTGGTTAAGCGTCTGACTTTGGCTCAGGTCATGGTCTCACGGTTCATGAGTTGAGCCCTTCATCGGGCTCTGTACTGACAGCTCAGAGCCTGGACCCTGCTTCAGATTCTGTGTCTCCCTCTCTCTCTGCCCCCCACCACCCCCTGCTCACATTCTATCTCTCTCTTTCAAAAAATAAATACACATTAAAAATTAAAAAAAAAAAGAAGTCAGAAGAAATTGGGGTTTTGATGAGGGAATGGTCAATGGCATCCTTCTCATGAATCCTCATTAGTGTTATGGTTCCTTATTTATTCCACTTACAGTATTCTATGGTTTACACTAGGCTTCAATTAGGTGAAGATATTGTCTCTCTTGAAGGGAGAGAAAGAGGAGAATTCAGACAAGTCAGTGGACATAGTAATAGGGAGATCACTGGTGACCATAGAGAGAGTAGGGTCTATAGGTTGCTGAGGAAAGAAGTCATAGTTCAGTGACTTTCACATCTTTTTCAAGTTACCAACTTAATAGTGAACTTAACACAAAAGTTCAACACAATGTATTCATACTAAACATGAAGCTTACTTTGCTTTATCTTCTGTGTACACTTTTAAGTGTTTATTTATTTTTGAGAGAGAGAGAAAGAGATGGGGGGGGGAGAGAGAACAAGTGGGGGAGGAGCAGAGAGAGAGAGAGAGAGAGAGAGAGGGAGACACAAAATCTGTACAGGCTCCAGGCTCTGAGCAGTCAGTGCTGAGCCTGACACAACATGGGCTCAAACCCATGATCATGACCTGAGCCGAAGTTAGAGGTGTAACTGAATGAGCCATCCAGGTGCCCCCTCTGTGGAACTCTCAAAATGTTTTAGCACCTGCTCTTCCCTTTGGTATGCAGAGCAGTCACATAAACAGGTGTTCATTCCTTCTCTGAATGGTTCCTGAATCCAGCTTTCGCAGATTAGCACCATTAAGTTATGTTGTCTTGGATTTTTTTTCACATTCTTCTTGACTTCTCTATTCTAGACTGGATAGAGTTAAAAACATACTGATGAGCTTTGCATTTTTATGATTTGGCTTGGTCCCTTAAAGACCTCCAAACTCCATTCCCACTGGGAGTCGAAGACTGAGTGTAAGGGACAGAACAGCAGTTCTGGAGAGGATTTGAGTGATGGGCTCTGAATCCTATTTCGGGGTGCATTTTGATCAGCCCATATTAGCATTGACCTAGCTCATTCTGCATATCCTCCTCTGTTTGTTCCTCATTGAAAATCTAGTTTGAACATCTTCCCAAAGCCAAACCTGTTGGTTTAATTCCTGGATCACCATGACAATTGCTCCCTTCAATGTGGTAAGGCCGAGTGGTTGATAAACTGGCAATAGATACTTTTATGGAATAGTCTATGGAAGCCCTATATCTTGTTCTTATAAGCAGCTCTAACTGGGGCTGGCCCAGCAGGGTGGGCTAGGGTTGGTAATGAACAGTGTTTCTGCTTTTCGGATTTTCCAGTGAATAACTCTTCATCCCTTAGGCAAACATCAGTATCTTGGTTTATGTGTGCCCAGCGATGGCACTCCTGGTCTCTTCTTGCCATTTGTCTACATTAAAATAGAATTAATCTGTAAGTGGCTCAGTATGTTACTTTGCATTTCCCAAGTAATGCAATTTATATTTCTCGTGGTAAGAATTTCAAGTGCCAGTACCTGGCCATCAGAGAAGATGGTTTTGGGAAGGAGGAGGGAGGCTTCCTAATACCTTTAAAGTTCTGCCATGGGAAGATGGTCTCAGTAGATCTGCCCTGAAACTACTCTGGTTGAGTGCCTCCGGTGGGTTGGCATGTGATCTCTCCCACGGATATAGTCTTGGCTTCTATAATAAATAGTATCTTTTAACCTCAAGTGCAATTTTCTCACATCTGGAGACCAGAAGCCTTACTGTGGCGTCTGCCACAATTACACAGGCAGGTCTAAAACTTTTTTGTTTGTTAGGATTTGATCTGCTCATCATGTTTATTGAAGGGTCATTAACTAGAGACAATGACATTGCTTATGTAAAGGGAAGGATTCAAGCACACAGTAAGTGGAATAAATAAAAAACAACTGCCTTCCAGAAATCTTGGGAGATAAAACTTGGCTCTTTTCTAAATAAACCCAAGTCCTCTCAACTATTATAATCTAATTACCATGTAGCTATGCAGAAATCATGGTTATTTTTGCTCAAGAGGTGGGAGTAGTCATGTTTTCTAAACTCTGCCCTCCACTTTTGAAGATACAGGGTACTTATCTCTGGGTCATTTTGTTCTGAGGCAGAAGCTGCCATCATGGTTTAGGAATCCCTGCGGACATATTTATCAATCCAGAATACAGCATCTCTCCTATTCTTTAAAAAAGTGCCATTGTCTCGGTTTTCCTCTTTGGAATGTTGGGAAATAGAAGAAGGAGTGAAACAGAAAAGCTGATGAATCTGATGAAAGCTATTTGCTTTATGTTATTGGTACTGATTTTAAACTAGCACGCCCGTCCGATCTCTCTCTAAATGTAGAGATTCAGGCAGGAGAGGCAGAGAGTTGTGGATTGTGAACGTGGGTAAGGATGTCAGTGTCTTCAAAGCATTACCTTCTGGGAGACTGCACACTTACTCCAAATTCGCTGCCCTTTATGGGAGCAGATCTGAAGCTTCATGTTGGCAATGACTTTCAGAATCACCCAAGAAAGAGTACATTATTATTTTACAGTCCCGATGTGTTTCTGACGCATTAAAGATGCTACCAAATTCTGTTGCTTATCCCACTTACTAGGCTTGGTTCCAAATGATATCCGGCGAGTTTCAAAAAGAGACACACTCTCAGGAGATGAAGATTTGTCTTCAATGAGGCTAACCAAAAGAAAGTGTCCCAGAGTGTGAGGTCAGCTTTGTAGAAGAGGTGATGTGAGCGGTGGCTATACAGGAGGAATGAGCACATAGCTTCCAGAAGGAATTGCTTTAAGGTGTCTCTGTCCTATTTTGAGTGCTGATAGATGAAACGTAAAATCCTCAGAGTTCATATCTCCATCTGGAATAGCACCGGGGCAGAAATATATTGATGGTCAAAGATGCTACTAAGCATGTCATGGCGTGGTGGTTTTTCAGGATCACATCCTTGGGAGAACTGGGCTCAGATGTTTCTCTGTCAAATCAACCAAAGGTTTCTTTTTTTTTTTTTTCAAGCTTTTAGCAGGTATTACACTTTCTCATTTACCAGACTTCCTTCCATTAGAATGGAAAGGACCTTTAGTTCTTTGATGGAGAACAGGCTTTTGTTTCTTGGCCCGCTCTAATCTAGGAGGGGATAGTGCCGGGTAGTGATTGAGCTTCACTGAACTCAATCCACTTGCGCATTATTGCAAGTCAGTAGTGAGGAGACTGGAAGAGACAATTGGTGTGATGGAGAGAGCGTGCCTGTTGGAGTCAGAGAGGTTTGGGGTTGAATGCTGGCTCACAGTGTGGGAGCCCTGGGACCATAGGCAACCTCTCAGAGGCTTGGGGTCCTCCTCTACAAACCCTGCAGGGTTTTGTGAGGCCGGAAGGAAATAATGCATATGAGGTGCATCGAACAGTGGTCCTCAGGAATCCGGTGCCATTCTGATAACACTCCTGTTGTGTGTAAGCACACAATACATTCTTCATGCAGGGTGGGTACTCCCAAGTTGTTTGTTTCCTTAACGTTGCTGACCACTGAGTAACAGTAGAAATGGAGTCTGGTGGTGGGTGGAGGGGCTTCCTGCAGCTCCTCTAAGGAGAGCAGAGAGTTGCCTCCAACTGGTCCGCATGCAAGGGCAAAGGGCTGTTGAACAGGATGGCCTCACAGGTCTGCTCTGATCTCAGCTTCCAGGATTCCCTACTGAACAGTCCAGTTTCCAGGCAGGCTTCCTTAAGTGGCTTTCCTCACAGAGCCCTCACTGAATGGGGGCTGGATGAGGCACAAATGTTTCCTCCTTTAGGAGAAAGAGGCACAGAAGTGCCTCCATCTCTGGGGGACAGGGGACAGCTGTCACTCTAACTCAAAACCCTATGAATAAGCGCTCCTGTTGACAAGGTCATGGGTTGGTCACTTTGAAGGTCTTACTTAACCAACCAGCATAATTGGCGAGGAGTCCTGACTTAGCAGGAAGCCAGAGTAAAACGTTTTATGAGGTGAAGGACTCGTGTGAGGTGGCTAAATAACAAGTGGAAAAATGGGTAAATAGGGTAAAAGGTGGGTAATGCTGCATGTGGTCACCACACCCACTGCTGACAGAATATAAAGCTCTGGACAGGACCAGGGCTTACACCAGAGAGAGGAATCAGCCTTTGGAACTGACCTTCAGAGCTCTGCTGAAAAGCCCTCCAGCACCATGCCTTACAACTTCTGCCTTCCCAACCTGAGCTGCCGCTCCACCTGCTGCTCCCGGCCCTGCGTGCCCCCCAGCTGCCACACCTGTACCCTGCCCGGGGCCTGCAACATCCCTGCCAACGTGGGCAACTGCGGCTGGTTCTGCGAGGGCTCCTTCAATGGCAGCGAGAAGGAGACCATGCAGTTCCTGAATGACCGCCTGGCCAGCTACCTGGAGAAGGTGCGCCAGCTGGAGCGGGAGAATGCGGAGCTGGAGACCAGGATCCGGGAGTGGTGCCAGCAGCAGGTGCCCTTCGTGTGCCCCAGCTACCAGTCCTACTTCCGGACCATCGAGGAGCTCCAGCAGAAGGTGAGGGGGTGGGCACCACACTGCCGACTTAGTTAACTGTTTAATTTTTTTGAATGTGTTTTTATTTGTGTGAGAGAGACAGAGATACAGAGTGTGAGCAGGGAGGGGCAGAGAGAGAGGGAGACACAGAATCTGAAGCAGGCTCCAGGCTCTGAGCTGTCAGCACAGAGCCCGACGCGGGGCTCGAACTCACAAGCCATGAGATCATGACCTGAGCCCAAGTCGGAAGCTCAACCAGCTGAGCCACCCAGGCGCCCCAGGTTAACTATTTATTTAAATTTAACGCACCAACTTCTTACTGGATCTAAGGCTGTTCAAAGCTACACCAATAAAGACATTGACTTCATTGGCTTAGGTAGGACATCTTAGGAAATCTGTTTGGGAAGCTCTATAGGAAGGATGCAGACTGGGGTAGGATAAGGCATCAGACAGGTAAGATGTTTCTTACCTAAAACCAGAGCATCTGATTTTTTAGTTCTATTATGATATCCTGGTCTTGTTTTTAGGCCTATAAGCCTGTAGGCTTAAAAAAGCATGCACCTGAATTAGTTCAGCTAGGAATTTCCTGAGTAGATCCTCAAATATTTAAAGCCTTTCAAAGCTGTAGCAAGAGACTACGTCCATAGCAAAGCAAAAGAGCTGTTGACCCCATTAGCCTCACTAATATACACAGGCCCTGTACCATCCACTAGAGCAAGCATGCATGTGAGAATTCAGGGTCAGAAATGCAGGAGCAGAAGTGGGGATAAGTATAGAGTCAGCATAGAGAGAGAGAGACAATACATGCTGTAGGTCAGGGAGGGCTTCCTACAAGAGGAATATCTGAGTAGGCTTTGATGGATGAATAGTTTATATCCAGTGGGACAAGCCTTTGATTCTCCAAGGAGATTGACTGGTCACTGCTCAGTAGTGCTGGCAAAAGTGAATGCCAGAAAAGGGGCCATGCAATTTGAAGATCATGTATTCATTTGCCCATATTTACTGAACACAAGGCACAGTGCTTGAGTGGGGGATAAAGTTCAGAGTAAGATAGTCTAGTCTCTTTCCTTCAGGAGCTCGCAGTCTACTAGGGGAGACAGACATGGAAACACATGGTGAGAAGTGTAACTGGCTACGTGCAAAGTACTGTGGGCATGCACGGGGGATGTGACCCCCTGTGGGAGCTGGGGGCGGGGTGGAGGGGGAATGTGGGTCATTCAAGGGGTCTTGCTGGGTGGGCAAGGACATCCCAGGGCATTCCAGATAGAGAGAGCTTTGTACAAAAGCATGGAAAAGGGTAATGTGAAGGGGAGTGGAAAGAGGTCAGCAGGGCTGGAGTAAAGGGGTGTAAGGGTAGGAAAACCACCCTGTCCTGGTTTGGCTGGGATTCTTCTGGGCTTAGCCTTCCAAGAGCCCCCTATTTCTTTGTTTATTTCTTTCTTTTTTTCACATTTATTTATTTTTCAGAGACAGAGACAGAGCATGAGCAGGGGAGGGGCAGAGAGAAAGGGAGACACAGAATCCTAAGCAGGCTCCAGGCTCCAAGGCATCAGCGCAGAGCCTGACATGGGGCTCGAACTCATGAACTGCGAGATCATGACCTGACCCGAAGACAGACACCTAACCCACTGAGCCACCCAGGCGCCCCAAGAACCCCCTATTTCTAAGCAAACTGGGACACAGGTCACCCTAAGTGAGGCTCATTACCCAGTCTGGTCAATTCCTGCAAGAAGCCAGAGGCAGACCAAGGAGAGGAAGAATTAATGACTAAGGGCACATTTCCCCTTGACTGTTTTAGTTTTGAAATGAACAGTGCTATTAATTGGTTCATCTTCCTTTTATTCCCAAACTGAAAATCTGAAAAGACTGAAAGCTATTTGGAAAGAATGTGTGCTTGGAAAAAAAAAAAAAAAAAAAAAAAAAGCTTTTCACTTTAAGGCACAGGCGTTCCTTCTCAGTATAACTCATTTCATAATGAATCCTGTCCCCAGATCCTGTGCAGCAAGTCTGAGAACGCCAGGCTGGTGGTGCAGATCGATAATGCCAAACTGGCTGCGGATGACTTCAGAACCAAGTAAGGTTTTTCTGAGGATCAGAGCACTCTAGTAACACACAGGCTGACTTATGACCTGATGAACTCTGTCCTGGGTGCGAGCAAGCAGATGTCTGGGGTGACACTGGGAGGATTCTTGCATTGAGTTCGCAAGGTTAAATGTCAGTTTCCTCACTGAATGAAAGAATGTTGCATTTTAAGCCTCCTTTTAAGGAGTGCAAGAAACCACCCACTCATTCTCTTTTTCAACTTAATATGTGGGCCCAGGTTAAAAGTGAATTTCACACCTGTTTCTTAGTGTAGGTTCACCACTATCAGCCCGTCAGAAAAAAGTTACTAAATCACAAAAATAGGAAGCAAAATCCATTTCAGCGAATGACTTTTCTAGGTGTGATCTTTACAATCATAAGAATCCTTTGCATGTTTAAGGGACTTTATAGCTTACAATGTAATTGTAATTATTATGCCATTTCTACATCTTTGGACCAACCTGTGAAGTGTTAGTTTGGTTTCCATTGTATAGATGAAGAAGTCCAGGCTCAGAGACATTAAGGAATCTATCCATGGTTCTGATTTCTAATTCAGTGCTTTCATTACATCAGTTTGCTTTCAAGGTGGTTGGAAAGGATGGTAAGACAATCTATATAACAGGCTTATGAAGTTCACCAACTCACTGAAAGAGGCAAGAAGACAAGGCCTAATCCATAGCAGCCTGTACATGGGGGTTCTTAGAACAAATGCAGTTAATATCAGATTAAGACTGTACATAGGCCCCCAACCAATCCCTTCCCTGTGGGTCTCAGGGAAGAAATAAGTCTTTTTTTCATTCAGCATGGTAGCATGTTTTTCCCTTCCAAAAAACTTTCTAGAAATTCAAAAACTTGCAAAATGTAATTAATTCGACTGGGCCAGCCAAGTAAAGCCCTGGAAAAAAAGTCTTTTTTTTTTTTTTTTTTTACTCCCTTTGACCTTTTTGCATGTGTGCAGGTATGAGACGGAGATGGGCTTGCGGCAGCTGGTGGAGTCAGACATCAACGGCCTGCGCAGGATCCTGGATGAGCTGACTCTGTGCAAGTCCGATCTGGAGGCCCAGGTGGAGTCCCTGAAGGAGGAGCTGCTGAGCCTCAAGCAGAACCATGAGCAGGTGAGGGAGTCCCAGCCCCCGTCATCCCAAATGGAGCCCTCCATACCTCCCCCGAGCAGGATAAGGTCGGTCTTTACTAAGCGCCTCAGAACTAACACAACAGTTTGCTGCTTGCTCAAAACCCTCTTGGGGGAATTTTCAGGGACTGGCTCATAAGCTTACCTCTTTTACCTAAAAGAATGTGGTCAGCTGACTTATTTTCCCTTGGAGCCAGATATATGGCCAAAAGTCCACACAAAGATATTTAAAGTACTTTCTACTGTTTGACAAGTTCTATTAGCTTTTGAAGGTGACAAATGAAGGACTAAGACTGGAAGAAGACAGCAAACTCCCTCACGTTATAGGTCACCTAGATACTAGAACCCAGTGGGTGGATGGATGGATGGATGGATGGGTGGATGGATGGGGGGGTGGATGGATGGATGGGTGGGTGGGTGGGTGGATGAATGGGAAAAATGAGAGAGATGAAATAATGGTTGATTGAGACCTCATGGTTGAATGTAATAGAGGATGTCAGATGCATGTATCAAACATTAGAGTTTTAAAAATATAATGTATTGTCAAGTTGGCTAACGTGGAAGAGGAAACTATGTATACACTATATAATGGCAGAAGACCAGGAAATAAATGGGAGGAGTTATGCCTGGTTTCTCTGTATTGATGTAGCAATAATTATAAACCAGTTACCATACCAGGCTTATCACTGAGCAAAGGGAAAATCAGAAATGATTGAATCCTGGATTGGGAAGAAATATTAGCAATCACTTTTTCAAGCAGCCTCATCATGCAGATGAGAAGACACTCAGGTAAGAGGCCTGTATCACACAGAAGTAACTCAGCTGGTTCTACATCAACTGGGCCTCAACTCATATTTCCTAAATTCATTGCAATCTTCTTCCCATCATATTGAACTTGCTCAAAGAGAGTTTATTGACAGGCTTTTTTTCCTGAGTTCATTCCTCTCCCTTCTCCTTCAGGAAGTCAACACCCTGCGCTGCCAGATCGGAGACCGCCTCAACGTGGAGGTGGACGCGGCCCCCACCGTGGACCTGAACCGCGTGCTCAATGAGACCAGGAGCCAATATGAGGCCCTGGTGGAGACCAACCGCAGGGACGTGGAGGAATGGTTCACCACCCAGGTGGGCATCTCAGCGCGCGGCCGCCCGGGCCCCTCGGCCCCTCGCGGCCCTTGAGGCAGGGTCTCACCCTGTCTCGTCCCCTGTGCTGTTTCAGACTGAGGAGCTGAACAAGCAAGTGGTGTCCAGTGCGGAGCAGCTGCAGTCCTGCCAGGCGGAGATCATTGAGCTGAGACGCACGGTCAACGCCCTGGAGATTGAGCTGCAGGCCCAGCACAACCTGGTGGGTGTCGCTCGGGGTGCTGCCCACCCTCTCCTCACCTGGTGAAGCCTGTGACTTCTCTGGAGTCCCATGGCGATGCCCCGAGAAGCGGCTCTGTGACATTCCGTATGTTCCCCTCACAGAGGGACTCCCTGGAGAACACGCTGACGGAGACCGAGGCACGCTACAGCTCCCAGCTGGGCCAGGTGCAGTGCATGATCACCAACGTGGAGTCCCAGCTGGCCGAGATCCGCTGTGACCTGGAGCGGCAGAACCAGGAGTACCAGGTGCTGCTGGACGTCAAGGCCCGGCTGGAGTGTGAGATCAACACGTACCGGGGCCTGCTGGAGAGCGAGGATTGCAAGTGAGTGGCCAGCAGACATCATCCCTGCAAGGCACATGTATGGTTCCACTCAAGGACAAAACAGAGAATTTTTGGGTTAAGTTTCAGAGGCCAGCATGTCTGTAGAGATCAGAGGTTTCTGTTACAATAGTGTACCGTAGAGGGAATTTTTTGTTGTCATTGCCTGGCCGAAAGGTATTTTCTTTTCCAAAAGATACTCAGGAGACTTGACTGTTTCTCCAGCTGGTGAGCTTTTGGAGGCTGATGGGTAAATAAAGCCTTCTACCTTCACGGCTGGCCTGTCACAGCAAAAGGGAAAACAAAACTCAACAACCATCACATGTATTTGAGCAGCCCTTTCAGATTTAAACCATACTTTCAAATCCACTATTTCATTGATCCTTGTTGGAATCATCCGAGGCAGGCGGAGTGGGGACAGTATAGCCAACTCACATATGAGCATGACACAGTGTTTTCATGAACACATTCTGTGTGGTAGGTATTACCAATCCCATCTTACAGGCAGGGAGACTGAGGCTCAGAGGGGTGAAGGGACTTCCCCATAGCTCCAGGGTTATAGAATGAGGGCTGGAATCCCACCCTCAGTCTTCTTTGCTCTTCTCTGACACTGTCTCAGAGCTTTGTAGAACAGTCTGAACAAGGCTTGGCTTCCTAAGATGTCGGAGAATGGCTTCTGCTTTTTCTGTCTCCTTGGGTTGACCTCCCTCCTTTTTAAAAATGATCCCTCTCATGCTGATGAGCTATTAATTCTGTCTCCCAGGCTTCCCTGCAACCCCTGCGCCACGACCAATGCGTGTGACAAGCCCATCGGACCCTGCGTCACCAATCCCTGCGCCCCGTGTGGCCCACGCTCCCGCTGTGGGCCCTGCAACACCTTTGGGTGCTAGATATCCAGGGGCCAGCAAGAGGATTGCATGAAGACAGAGGGGCCATCGATTGCCCAGCCCTGCTTCTCTGACGAGCATCAGCCACAGGAGCCAGCCCCAGGCATCCCTATAAATCACGATCTGGAAGGAGAGCAAGTGCCCAGGTGTGGCCCGGCACTGAGCCCAGCCCACCTGACCCTCATCATTCAAGGCTGCTCTCTTGTAGTTATGCTGTGACCTGATGGTCTGCCAGGTCTGGGCTGTGAAGGTGTCATACGACGTGTGTTGTGGTTCTCTCTGTTGCTTTGACCTTCCTTGCAGTTCCCCGAATCCCTTTGTAAATCTAATAAACTTTCCTCTTGCAAAGCAGTGATGGTTCTCATTTGTATTCATTCTTTCCAAAGTGTTCACTCTATGTGTACGTGCTTCTTATAAAACCACTTGAAAGCACAGGAGGACTGTGTCATTAATCCTCTCCCCAAAGGGCTTCATCACCATTAATTAACATTCATTAGGTGCAGTGAGCCCAGCGTCCGCTTGGGCCAGCTGGAAACCAGTAGGACCACTAAGTCAACAGGATTCATCTGAATATGGTGTATATTCACTATGGGAGCTGACTCAATAATGCACAGTGGTTAACATTTCTAGAAAGTTCCCCTTTTTCTTTTCTAAGTGCCTGCAAGAAGAAGGACAGGAGCTAACATTTATTGGACACTGAGCAAGTACCAGGAACTACACAACTCATTTTCTTTCTTCTGCACCCAGTAAGGAGCCCAGAAATGACAGTTATGCTGGTGCCCTGCTCCTGCTGGTGCCTCCTGATGTCCGGCCACGGTTGATGGTTCCCACAGTTGTGCGTGCTGAGTCCATGCAAGCCAACTGTCCCATCTTGGGCTAAAGTGCTAGTTATGTAATCTCTCCTTGAGATGCAGCTGACACTATGTCCTGCTGCTAGGATGATGGCTGCTCCAGTGTTGGTCATAAACTCTTGTCTTAACACACTTAGCTTCCTTAGTGTCTGCTCCGGTGTCGTTGATTTCACTGGTGCTGCTGGGGCTCCCTTATCCAGACCTCAGGCGTGGCCCTGGACAATGACAGAGTGACCCTCCACGCTGTGCTCAGAATGTCCCAGATCCAGCTGGTGTACTTCAGCCTCTCATCCTTCCTTCCCAGAAGCCACCTGCATGTGTGCTATGAATACACTTCTGCACTCTATGCAATCAGTTCTCCGTATGTGCTGGGACCACCACTCACCCATGGGTACCAGCAGCTGCCTTTATCAGGGACAGGTGCCTCCCAGACACCCAGTCCTCTGCCTTGCGAGTGAGAGCTCCAATGTTTCAGCGCAGTAAATACACTTTCTCTTACCGCTCAGTGTGTAAAGCATCAAACAAAACGTTGTCTCTATGTTAGTCAAGGCTGTCAATGGGAGGACTAGGTCTGGGGGAGGCTGTCCTGAATCTTGGTCTCTGCCACAGTGATTTCTTTGGTGAAGAAGAGAAAGGAGTTCAAGGAAATCACTCTGTCCCAGGACAAAGCCAGATTGATTTCTGAGCTGTCTGGGTGGGTTTCAGTGCTACTCACCTCATATGTGGGGCAAGACACATGCGCTGAAGTCCCCTGCCGGTGAGCTGTGACTTGCCACCTGGTGAAACAAGGCACTGCTGCTATTTCTTATTTTAAATTGCTAATTATGAAGTATTTCAAACATCTGAAAATACAAAAAAAACAATAAGACACCTATAAATCCACAACCAAGATTTGATAGATGTAACCTTGTGCTGTATTTACACCATTGCTATGTGTGTGTTTTGTTTGTTTGGTTTAGTTTTTGGGAAAAAAAGGTTACAAGTCGACCTCGAACTGATCCGTTACCCATTCTTCTCTCCCTCTGTCCCCCTGGAGGTAAATTCCATTCTAAATTTGGTGATATATTATTCTCCAATTTAAACACTTCTAAAAATTATACATAGGGTATCCATGTACAGTGTGTGTGTGTGTGTGTGTGTGTGTGTGTGTGTGTGAATTAGCAGTTTAAATTAGAAAATACAAGTGGTATAAAGCTTGCCATCAATTTTCTCCATTCAACATTACGTGTCTGAGATTTATCTGTGTTAATACACATTATTCTTATAATTTATTTTAACTTCTTTGTAGTATTTCATAATGAAACAGATCATGTTTTTATTTACTTATTCCACTGCTAAAGGACAGTTAGGGTGTTTCTTCCTTTCTTTAATCATTAGAAACAGTGTTGCAAGAACATCCTTGTCAACATCTCTCTTTATGTACCTGTGTGAGTCGTTCTCCAGAGCCGTGGTTCTCAAAGTGTGGTCCTGGCAACCTGGGAAGCTGTCAGAAATGCAAATTCTTCAGTCCTACCCCAGACTTACTAACTCCAAAACTCCGGGGGTAGGGCCCAGCAATCTGTTTTGTTTTGTTTATTTTTTCTTTGTTTTGTTTTACAACTTGGTAAAAACGTTTGGGTATACATCCAAAGGAAATGAAATCACTGTCTCAAAGCGATAACCGCAGCCCCATGTTCAACACAGCATTGCTCACAAAAGCCATAAGTGGAAACAAATGTCTGTAGACACAGATAACTGTAATATATATACAGATTATACACACACACACACACACACACACACACACACACACACAATAGAAGGGGAAAAAAGAAGGCAATCTTGTCATTTGTGTTCAAAGTGGATAAACTTGGAGGACATTATGCTAAGTGAAATAAGCCAGACATAGAAAGTCAAATACTGCATGGCCTATTTTTTTTTTTTTTATTTTTTTTTCAACGTTTTTTATTTATTTTTGGGACAGAGAGAGACAGAGCATGAACAGGGGAGGGGCAGAGAGAGAAGGAGACACAGAATCGGAAGCAGGCTCCAGGCTCTGAGCCATCAGCCCAGAGCCCGACGCGGGGCTAGAACTCACAGACTGCAAGATCGTGACCTGGCTGAAGTTGGACGCTTAACCGACTGCGCCACCCAGGCGCCCCTGCATGGCCTATTTTTTGTTAACATTTTAAAAAAAAAATAAAAAAAAACCCTTTGTCTATTTGAGTATAGCTGACACACAATGTTGCATTCATTTATGCATTCTCTCTCTTACATGTGAAATCTAAAGAAGCTGAACTCATAAAAACAGAGAGTAGAAAGGTGGTTGCCAGGGACCAGGGGTGTGATGGAAATGGAGAGCTGTTGGTCAAACTGTACAAAGTTTCAGTTATACGGGATGAGTACGTCTTAGAGCTCTAATGTACAGTGTGGTGATGATAGTTAATAATACTCTATTGTATTTTGGGGAATTTTCTAAGAAGAAAAATCCTAAATTAAATCTTCCCAGCATGCATGCGTGCACCTGCAACCCCCCAAACACACACACACCCGAAGGTGACCCAGTAGAGGTGATGAATACGTCATTTAGCTGGATTGTGGTGATCCTTCCACAATGTATGTGTATGTATATAAAAGCATCAAATTGTACACCCAGCAATCTGTTTTCACTCGCAAATTTGTGCAGTGCCAACAGATACAAATACTGCCAATAAATGTGGGTATGATGGCATCGTGTTTTATAGCTTGTAGTTTTCTTATTCTTAGTGAAATAAAACCTTTAAAGAATCTTTTGATTGGCCGTTTGGGTTTCTTATCAACTCAATAAATTCAACTCAATAATCATGGAATGCCCACGATGACCTAAAACTCTCCTGGGTGTCAGGACAGGGGAGTGAAAGAAACTAAGACCTGCTCTCAAGGAACTTACGTTCAGGTGGGGAGACAGACAGTAAAAGAGTCAGACAAACATGACTATGTCAAGTGGTAAGTGCTAAGAAGCAAAACAAAGCTGGGTGCTGTAGACTGTGCCCCCCAAATCCTCATGTTGAAATCCTAGCTCCCATTGTGACAGTATTGGGAAGTGGGGGCCTTTAGGAGCTGATTAGTCCTGAGGATAGAGCCTCATGAATGGGGTTGGAGTCCTTATAAACAGAGACCCCAGAGGGCTCCCTCACCTCTCCTGCTATGAGAATACTGCTGTCTATGAACCAGGAAGCGGGCCCTCACTGAACACTGAGTGTGCAGGAGCCTTGATCTTGGGCTTCCCAGCCTCTCGACTGTGACAGATAGATTTCTATTGTTTATAAGCTGCCCAGTCTTTGGTAACCTGCAATAGCAGCCTGGATGGACTAAGACACTGGGGACAGTGTCAAGGGGACAGAGAAGGATGGGGGAAGAAGCCTTTCAGGTAGGGTGGTCAGGGCACTGAACGTCTGACAGAAAAATAGGGTTTAGTCTATTGCATTGAATTTTACTACTGACACACTTGGATTTATTTTTAAAATCTTATTTTGTGCTTGCTATCAATTGTGATTTCTTTCTTAGCTTATTGTTTTCCCCTTTCCTGAGATCTATCAGCTTGATCTTGTTTTCTTTGTTGATGCTTATTAATTTTTAAATGTGCAGACATAGTGCTAATTTTAACTAATCTCTCTCTTCTTGCATATAAAACAAGGTGCAAAGAAGTTTTGATTTATGTTCTTTATTTTTTAAGTTCTGCCTTTAAAAAAATTTTTTTTTAATGTTTGTTTATTTTTGAGACAGAGAGAGAGACAGAGCGTGAGCGGGGGAGGGACAGAGAGAGAGGGAGACACAGAATATGAAGCAGGCTCCAGGCTCCGAGCTGTCAGCCCAGAGCCCAATGAGGGGCTTGGACTCACGAACTGTGAGATCACGACCTGAGCTGAAGTCGGACGCTTAACCGACTGAGCCAGCCGGATGCCCCTAGTTCTGCCTTGTTTTTGCACTCAAAAATTTGGTCATTGTTACTATTATTTTTAGATTTTCCTGTATGTTTACTGGGTTGTTTGCTTCCAATCCTTTTTTCACTTTCTTCCTCCTTTCTGGTTTTAATTTCTTGTTTTCTGAAATGCATTCTTTGGTAGTTCCTACAGTACCTGTGATAAGTTCTCCCAGTTGCTGTCTGAAAATGTCTCTTCTTAGTGGTCCCTCCTGAACGATGGTGTAGTTCAGTGTAGAGTTCCAGAAGGGTGGCTATTTTCCTCTGGTCTTTTCAAGATTATCATACCATTGTCTTTCGCATTTTGTTGCTGATGCTAAAAAGCATATTACCCATATAAGTGTGGTTCCATGTTGGTAATCCTTTTATTTACTTCCCCCTCTCTTTGTTTCTAAGATTGCTTCTTGGTCTTGAAGTGTTGTGTGGCTTCACTATAGTTTGTCTAGGGGTGGGTCTGGTTTTGTTTTCCTAATTAGGATTGATGTGCTTCTTGAATTGATTCATGCTTTTCAGAACCAGTGGAACATTCTCAGCCATTGTGTTGTTTGTGTATTACTTCTGTCTTATTCGATTTTCCACGTCTGAGTTCCTTTTTATTTTTTTTATTTATTTTATTTTTTTAAATTTTTTTTTTTTTTCAACGTTTATTTATTTTTGGGACAGAGAGAGACAGAGCATGAACGGGGGAGGGGCAGAGAGAGAGGGAGACACAGAATCGAAACAGGCTCCAGGCTCTGAGCCATCCGCCCAGAGCCCGACGCGGGGCTCGAACTCACGGACCGCGAGATCGTGACCTGGCTGAAGTCGGACGCTTAACCGACTGCGCCACCCAGGCGCCCCTCTGAGTTCCTTTTTAAAAGATAGCTTTATTGAAGTGTAATTCATATTATGTAAAATATAATTCATATGCCACAAAATTCCCCTGTATGAAGTTTACAATTCAGTGCTTTTCATTGTAGTCATAGAGTTGTATAGCCATTATTACAATTTTAGAACATTTCATCACCTCAAATAGATACCGTGTACCCACTACCCAGAAGTCATTCCTTAGGACACCCCACCTCAAATTAGGCAACCACAATGGTGTCTATAGGGTCGCCTAGCTTAGGCATTGCATGTGGATAGAATCGTAAAATCTGTGGTGTTTTTGGACTGGCTTCTTTTACATAATGTTTTAAATTTAGAGACCAAATAAAAGTTCAGCTTTTTAAAAAAATCTTTCTGTGACAATGAGCATACTTTTTTCTTTCTCTTTTTCTTTTTCTTTTTCTTTTTCTTTTTCTTTTTCTTTTTCTTTTTCTTTTTCTAGATCACGTTTTCACTAAGGGTACAGTCCCTTGAGAGATATGGGTTTTTCCTGTTGTCTGAGCTCCAACTCTCTCATATAGACTGAAGGTCTTGTCCCTTGTCCCTCATTTCTAATTCACTGTTTTTCAACCTAGCCTCTTCACAAACTCTCTGTGTGACCTTAAGCAAATCACTTCCTCTTTGGGGTTAACGTTTTCCCATTTGTAACATAGTTGGGTGAGATGACCACTTGAGCCCTTGGTGGCTCCAACATTCTAAGATTCTAGGCTTTATCTGACTCAGACATGATTTCCAGAAGAGAAATTTCACAATCCTTTATTTGTGTGGGAAGTCCATTCTTAGAGTGTGGCTCAATGTGAGGTGATTCTAATACATGATCTTGGACTATGGACTGGCAGTAAATTGGCAGAACATTTTTCCAGGGGTTGTTCCTTTTGGCATTCTCTTTGCCTGGAGCTCATGCCCACACCTCAGTCACTTTTGAACTACAGATTGTTTGATTCCATAGGAAGCTTGGTGTCCTTTCCTCACTTCCTAATAGCTCCCCTTCAGAATTGGCAAAGTCAGCAGTTATCACAAGGGTGACAGTGAAAATCGTGACAAAACTTTTATTTCCGGAACAACAAGCTCAAGTGTAATTTAGTGATTATATTGGAATAGGAGACTTACTTGGGTCTTTTTACGACTCTTTACTTCTTTAGAACACTTACAAGAATTTCCTTTTGGATTTTTTCGTGTAAATTTTATTCCTTTTGCTTGTGTAGGAGGAATAGGTATGTTTTCAAAAAATTTGGAGAGAACAAAAAAGCACAGAGAAGGGCGGGGGAAGCATTCATAACCCTACCATTTAAAAGCATCCAGTGTCATCATTATAGTGTGGTTCTTTTTATCTCTCAGTTGTCCCCATTGTTAAAATCATGTACATTAATTTTGTTATGACTGTGTGTTATTTTGGGTAACTATACTGCTCTTGAGTAGGGTCA
Source organism: Prionailurus viverrinus (assembly GCF_022837055.1). Classification (NCBI taxonomy): domain Eukaryota; kingdom Metazoa; phylum Chordata; class Mammalia; order Carnivora; family Felidae; genus Prionailurus; species Prionailurus viverrinus. The sequence continues at coordinate 3,438,994 of NW_025927605.1, forward strand.
CTATTTGTGGTTCTAAGTTGTTTCAACCAATGGGATATAATTATATCTAAGTTGTTCCAAACTATTGAAACAGAATTGTATCATCAATTTAGAAATAATGATTGAAATCAGGATGGCAATAAGGAACCTTAATATCACTGAGTTGTATCATTTCCATATTCACCCTTTATTCTTCTTCAACATGGCATATCTATGGGTAACAAGTGTGTTTTTTTCTGTTTTTTTTTTTATTGTCTTTGATATCTGCCCCTAAGTAGTTGACAGATCATATTGGTTGTGAAATTATTCAACATTTCTGCAGTCTGCTGATGGGGGCTGGGAATCCATGGGGATTAGCAGATTTGGCTTCTAATTATATGATCCTAAGTAAGCCATTTCTCCATTCTGAGCCTCAGTTCCCTCATTTATAGAATGAGAGGCTTGGATAAGATGATCATGATGATCTCTGATCTCACTCTTTTTCCAAGATTTTCTCCCTCTCTGACAATTTTGGCTTTTGGGATTTACATTAGGACGTGGAAGGGAGGATCAGAAAAGCCAAATGCAAAGCAGCCTGGTTTTGGATCTGCAGCTATAGCTGAATCGTGGACTCTTGCTGTGAGCATGTCCCTGAGTTCTGCTGTCTTCCGCTAGAACAGCAGTAAGGAGCCTTTCTCTTCACCTAGGCACACAACTGAATTCTTTCCTCATAGCTTCTCTTTAAGATACCAAATAAGTCTCATCTTATGCCCTGAAAAAAAACCCCAGAAATTGTGTTATATTCATGAGCATTTCTGATTGCTTGTGCTTCTTGGGTAGATGTTCCTAAATCATCAACTATTATGAATCATCAAATCCAAACAAGCTTGACACCTTTAAACTACTTAAAGCACACTCTAATTATTGTAGAAAGTTTGTATTGGTAAGACCAAAGCTCACAATCTTTATAATCAGGTGTACAAACGGACTGTGGCAGGACTTCTTTAAACAATGGACATCTCACCTCTGGGTTATTTAAAATCTTGATTGCCTAAAGTTCAGTGTGGAGGTACTTGAAGAACACAGGTACTGTTTACAGTAAACACATTCATGTGACCATGGAAAGGTCCTGGCAACTTGTTGGCCAATGTATCCAAGACCCTTTCCATGATTCTGATCTTATAGGGTCCCTTTGCCACACTTGACACTTTTGACCTTCACCTCCACTTTGAAGCTCTCCTCCCTAACCTTCTCTGATGCCATGAACTGGCTCTCTTCATTTTCTCCAACCATTTCCCCATTTCTTTATGACTCTTTTTCCTTCTCCTGCTCTTAGGTTGGGGAATCCCCAAAGTTTGGTCCTCAAGCCCTTGTTGCTCTTCTCTTCGTACATTCTCTCTTGGTTCATTTCTCCAGCTTTCACATCTTCACTAGGCTCATACTCGCCATGAATTCTAGCTTTGTTACTCCAAGGACCTGATGAACATTTTCCTGTATAGATTCCACCAGTCCTTCCAGTATAGCTGATCAAGAATGAAACTATATCACTGCTCTCCTTAGAACCTTCAATGGCTTCCTATTGACCTCCTGAGGAAGCCTAAGCTCCTCAAGGAGGTATACAAGGTCCTTCATATGAAAGTCTTTCCATGCCTTCAGGGAACTCAAGTAGAGAGAGAGAGAGAGAGAAGAATGTAGGTCATGACAATGCCATGTGCTCAAGGTGAGACGAGAACTCACAGAGGAGGAAGAAATAATCTGTCAGAAGTTAGGGAAAGAGCTAGGTCATTTATATCTAAACAACATGAGATGATGGACAGAGTTTACTTCTCCTCTACCCTCATCTATCACTCCCTGACTTACATGGTGCTTCCTGAGCTTCTCTCGGTTCCTCTGTTGCAGAACCTCCTAACCTTACTGAGGTGAATGGATTGGAGGGTCCATGGTACTCATGCTCTGAATCCTTAGAGTGGCTGGCCAAGGCAGCCCAGTCACTGCTCCAGTGAGCCACAAAGTGTGATCATTTCCTATATAAGCTTTTGTGTGAAAAATGGGAAGCATGCCTGAATACAATGTGCACTTGCACCAAAAAGCCTTACTAGACCCCCCACTCAGTCTGGTAAGGTCCTCTTGCTCGTTCCTAGAGCCCCTGGGGCTTGCCCTGTCACAGATGTATCCCGCACCCAGCTGGTGTGCATCCTCCACCAGATTGTAGGCTTGCCTCTCTCGCTCACCGTGCCTGCTCAGTTCCTGGCACCTGAAGGGCTCAGTTAAATGTCTGCTAAAGGAAGTGGGCTAGCTCATCCTTGATGAGCAAAACAGTCTGTGTTCTTCTCAAATATTTCGCTTGCCAAATTTTGGGTTCATTCTTTATCCTCTCCCACATCTCACCTTTCTAAATGATTGCTGGTTAAAAAAAAATGTCTTCTTTGAGAATGATTCTTAACACCATTTCTTCTTTTATGCTTCCTCTGCAGACACCTAAATGAAGCCCCACCTCACCGCTGGCCTGGATTACTGCAGTCGCCTCCTTGCTGGCCCCTCTGCCTCCAGCCTTACCTTCATTTTGCTAAAAAAGATAAATGTTTGCTAAATATTTCCTAAAACATCTCCCTCCAGGACAGTCTAAGCTCTTTAGCTTTGCCATAGAGAACTTCTACCATATGGCCTCGACCTCCCCATACAGCTTTATTTTCTACAACCTCCCTACACACCTCTTCCCTCCCAGCCACTAGTCTCATTGACTGTGTGTGTCACACCTGCCCGCTGTGTGTGCACGCCATTCTTCCACCTGCAGGGCCCATATTTCTCCTCTGCGTCTCAGAAGCCTTGCGCCCCAGCACATATATGCTCCTGGGAACTTCCCATCCTGGCAGGGCCCTCTTGCCCATTTCCTCAATCTCTCACTTATCACTTACCATCTCCTGCCTTAGATTATGATTCCACATTCATTCCTCATCCACTCAACGCACATCCATTGAGTGTCTACTGAGTACCATGCACTTAAAGATGAGGATTCAGAGAATTAGACTCTGCTGCTGCCTTCAGGGAACTCAGATACAGAGATAGATGAGCACAGAAGTTGTGCACTGCCATGCTTAAAGTGAGATGAGACCTCACAGAGGAGGAAGAAATTATCTGTCTGAAAAAGTTAGGGAAGGAGATAGTTCATTTGTATTTAAGCAGCATGGGGTGATGAACAGAGATCACTGTTCTCTGTGTTGGAATCCTGGCTTGACAACACATTACCTCCTACCCTCTATGCCTCCATTTACCCACCTGTAAAATGGGAATAATATCATGTACCTTGTAGGGTCATGGTGAGGCATGAATGAGATCATGTTTGTGAAAAGGGCTTAGCACCAAGGTGAGCCTGTACAGGTGCTCAACAAGTGTGAGCTCCTTCTGGCAGCTCTGGGCCAACCTTCCCTTCCTTACAGTGCCCCGGACATACTGTTATCCTGGTGACTGTTATTTGGTTGATTTATATTATCATGGAAATTTCTGCCATATCAAGAAACAGAGCCACTGGGAGCCAGGCTATTTTAAGTATTCCAGAAGGGATCTACTCCCCTCTCTGAGAACCATGAATTTGGCATTTGGCATTTGGCATTTGGAAATTTGACCTGGCAAAAGATACACGGGCAAGAACTGTGCTTTCGCATCTTAGCAAGAAGAGCTGGGGGCTCGCCAAGGAGTCCGGGCCATCAAGCCAGGAGGCAAAGCGCAATAGTGTCCCCGGACCTGCCCCACCCCACTAATGAAGCCCAGGGCATTCATGAGCCCAGCTCTTTGAAGCCACTCTATGAAGCTCATACTTCATTGATGCACAGCATGGCAGAGGAGTCCTGACTTAGCGAGAAGCCCAAGTAAAGTCTTTTACGAGGTGAGGGACTCTTCTGAGGAAACATAACAAACCGGGGGGAAGGGCTTTTGACAATCACCAAATGAGTAAGAAAAAAAGGGAGGCCTTCCATGTCCACACCCTCTGTGGAAGGGGTATAAATGCTCCCCAGGGGCAGGAGACCCATAGCTCTGTGGCTTGGAGAACTTGAACTCCGTGTTCAGCCGGGCGTCTCGCTCCCTCCTTCCTGCACCATGCCTTACAACTGCTGCCTTCCCAACCTGAGCTGCCGCTCCACCTGCTGCTCCCGGCCCTGCGTGCCCCCCAGCTGCCACACCTGTACCCTGCCCGGGGCCTGCAACATCCCCGCCAACGTGGGCAACTGCGGCTGGTTCTGCGAGGGCTCCTTCAATGGCAGCGAGAAGGAGACCATGCAGTTCCTGAACGACCGCCTGGCCAGCTACCTGGAGAAGGTGCGCCAGCTGGAGCGGGAGAACGCGGAGCTGGAGACCAGGATCCGGGAGTGGTGCCAGCAGCAGGTGCCCTTCGTGTGCCCCAGCTACCAGTCCTACTTCCGGACCATCGAGGAGCTCCAGCAGAAGGTGAGGGGGTGGGCACCACATGGCCTCCAGCCGGAATGGTAGGGAGGGAATCTGCGGTCTGATTAAGAAACAATACAGGTTCTCAGTTGATGTCCGGCTTTTCCATTTTGTTTTCTTGAGGGCCCATTTTATACGAGGCTCAGGACTGTTAGGCCTCAATATTTGCATAGTGCAAGTCTATGTGAAGGTAGCAGCACTTTGCATAAATAAGCTGTAATTAAAGCCGCCTCCAAATGCTTCTGTGCATTTGCCAAGCTCCAGATTTATTACCCTGAGGTAAAAGAAAAGCACCGAACCCAAGAAGGAAGCTGAGGAAGCAGAACCTTTTGTAAGAATTGGACCATTTTCTCTCTCCCTCATCTGGACTTTTGACTACTCTGACTTCTTGCTGCTGTCCTCTTCTGGGTACTTAATTACCCGAATTATTATCCTGACCTGGATGCTTCTGGACTTCTCCTGGTGTTCCGTGTTCAGTGAGGGCATAAAATGGTTAGCTAAAATCAGAAAGGGTAGAAACCTCCTAGGAGGAAATCGTGCAAAGCCAGCCAGGATGGCTGGGAGGGCATGGCTGCTTCCCTGACCCAGTGCCTCCAGTGGCCAGTTACGCATTCATTTTCCCCAGCCGACTGGACGTTTCTTGAGGGTGGATCCAGTGTTGACTCATTTTTGTATCTTCGGTTCCTAGAACAATGCCAGATTTATGATGGGTTTTTAAAAGTAAATGTTAAGGGCACCTAGGTGGCTCAGTCAGTCAAGTGTCCGACTTTGGCTCAGGTCATGATCTCATGGCTTGTGAGTTCAAGCCTCACACAGGGCTCTCTGCTGTCAGCACTGAGCCTGCTTCAGATCCTCTGTCCCCCTCTCTCTGTCCCTCCCCGACTCGTGCTATCTCTCTCTATATATGTATCTCAAAAAAATGTTAGTTATTATTATTATCAGACTCTCAGTATTGCTTACTAGGAAAGAAAAAGATTACTTAGCTACTGATACTTTTCTCGCATATTTCAGTATACTTTTTTCAAATTTGATTTGTCAAATATTTACCGAGCACCTATTGTGCATGGACAGCATTTAATAATCTTATATATGATCCAGTGTGATTTCTCATTCTGTCCCTTCCATGTGAGTGCATCAGCAGGAATTGGTGTTGGTTAGAAATAACCAAGCTTATCCTAGATTATTTTGGGTCTTCTAGATCTTGTGCAGCAAGGCAGAGAACGCCAGGCTGGTGGTGCAGATTGACAATGCCAAGCTGGCCTCAGATGACTTCAGGACCAAGTGAGTGGACGAGTGGGGTGTCCCCTCTCTCCTCTTGCCCCTTAGCCGGTCCTCAACACTGACAAAGCTTTTCCCTAGACGTTTCCCCAGGATCCACAGAGCCACTGCTCAGCAGAGCTCAGAGCTCTCATCTCTAGATGCAGACCCCTCCTCCAGCTTCTCTGTAAGGTGACATCCCTCCAATCTAGGAGAGAAGTCAGGCATCCCTCCGTCTCCCACCATTGCTCTGCTCTGCACAGAATGCAATCAGGAGAATGTGAGAGGTGAATTAATTTCGGAAATTTCACAGTGTATCAACTTTTATTGCCTAAGTCTACTGGCTCTTTATTTATCCAAAAAAACCCAAAAAACAAAAAACAAAACCAAAAACCGATTCCCAGAGCATTTTCCTCTAGGAGCTACTGCTCAGTGTTAAAAACCTGAATGAGAGACAAGCCTGTAGAAACCATAAGCCCCAAACTTCCAGTTGTCTGACAGACTGAACGAAACCAGAGTCAGCGCCAGGCCTATTCCCGTCTGGCGGGTCCCTGATGCCCCTTTACCACAGGTACGAGACGGAGCTGGGCTTGCGGCAGCTGGTGGAGTCGGACATCAACGGCCTGCGCAGGATCCTGGACGAGCTGACCCTGTGCAAGTCTGACCTGGAGGCCCAGGTGGAGTCCCTGAAGGAGGAGCTGCTGACCCTCAAGCAGAACCACGAGCAGGTGAGGTTCCCCAAAGAGCAACAGGCTGAAACTCGCCAAAGCCTGTTTCCAACTGCTGTGGGGTGTGGGAGAGGCTCTACGTGCTGAGGAATCTGTCTTCCAAACAAAAGGATTTGTAGAGAATGAGCAATTGAAAACCTGTGATATGAGAGTAGGATGTTTCTGCCAGAGGCGGGGGTGAGAGTGAAGGAAGTTGGCAAGCCCAGTAATGAGGAAAGACCAACAACCAGGCAGTGCCCACAGCTTCCTCCGCTCCCAGCCTCCTCCGCTCTGCGGGGATGCAGAGATCTTGTATCCCAGTTCCCCATTAAGCACCTGCAGAGGCCAGGATGGCTACCCAGCAGAGAGGACTCAGCTGGAAACAAAACCACCTCTCCTCCTTCTCCTCCAGAGCTTTCTCTGCTAGTCAGTGCTGTCTGGAGAAAATGCTGAGCAAAATGCTGTCACTTCTTGGTCAGTTGTGTGATAAAGGAGACAGACATTTCGTGCAAACTTTAAATACCAGAACAATGTAAATAGCGATGGTTAATAGTAATCAAGAGCTTATTGTGTGCCAAACATTGTGCTAAGTGTTTTAGAACTCCAGAGGTAGTTCTCATTTTGTAGATGGAAAGCTTGAGACTCCTAGAAGCTTCTAGAAGCCATATAGTAAGTGGTAGAGATGGCCCTCAACTCAAGCTTGATAACCACCTAAGCCCAAGTACCAAGTTATGTTGGCTTTATGAAGAGATAGCAGGGAAATGAATGGATACTTATTTCCTTCAGCAGAATCTAGCTTGATAGAATCACCAAACCACCAGTTAGGTCTATTCCATCCCAGATGGGAGATTTTGAAGTAAGCACTCTTTATTTCCTCTTTAGTAGGACTCTATCCTTTTTATTAGCCATGGTTAAGAATCAAACCTAAGAGGCTGTGTGGTGTATGAGCAAAAACACTGAACTGGGTGCTTGGGGTCCACAGTGTACATGGTGGTCTCTCATATCTCAGCTTGGAGGCTGAATCGCTGCTCTAAATGAGGAGGTGTAGCCCGAATATGGGGGTGGAAAGTGGTCCTAGGGGTGAAATACTTTGCCAAGTGGAATACACGGATTAGGTACTGATTACAGAACCCAGTTATGAGAGGATCTGGTGGCACAGAGCTGCTGAAAGCTGAAGAATGATCACAAGCTGACCTGCTCTCTTAGAAGAGAGCACCAGAACCCTTTGTGATTCTTTCCATCTTCCCCTTCCTCTTTTAGGAAGTCAACACCCTGCGCTGCCAGATCGGAGACCGCCTCAACGTGGAGGTGGACGCGGCCCCCACCGTGGACCTGAACCGCGTGCTCAACGAGACCAGGAGCCAATATGAGGCCCTGGTGGAGACCAACCGCAGGGACGTGGAGGAATGGTTCACCACCCAGGTGGGCATCTCAGCACGCGGCCGCCCGGGCCCCTTGGCCCCTCGCGGCCCTTGAGGCAGGGTCTCACCCTGTCTCGTCCCCTGTGCTGTTTCAGACTGAGGAGCTGAACAAGCAAGTGGTGTCCAGTGCGGAGCAGCTGCAGTCCTGCCAGGCGGAGATCATCGAGCTGAGACGCACCGTCAATGCCCTGGAGATCGAGCTGCAGGCCCAGCACAACCTGGTGGGTGTCGCTCGGGGTGCTGCCCACCCTCTCCTCACCTGGTGAAGCCCGTGACTTCTCTGGAATCCCACGGAGTCGCTCCCTGAGAAGTGGCTCTGTGACATTCCGTATGTTCCCCACACAGAGGGACTCCCTGGAGAACACGCTGACGGAGACCGAGGCACGCTACAGCTCCCAGCTGGGCCAGGTGCAGTGCATGATCACCAACGTGGAGTCCCAGCTGGCTGAGATCCGCTGTGACCTGGAGCGGCAGAACCAGGAGTACCAGGTGCTGCTGGACGTCAAGGCCCGGCTGGAGTGTGAGATCAACACGTACCGGGGCCTGCTGGAGAGCGAGGATTGCAAGTGAGTGGGAAGCTAGTACTATTTCCCTTGGGGGTGCATGAGGTTGTGTGGGGATGAGAAATCATCCTGATGGAGACAAATTTATAATTTCAAGCTTTTGGTTGGAGGCAGTGTGAGGAAGTGCTATATTCTTACACAGAGTGCATTTAGTATCTTCCTATGTCTTCAGCTCATTTCCCTCTAATTTGCCCCCATGATCTTCTCTCTCTAGGCTCCCCTGCAACCCATGTGCCACAACCAATGCATGTGACAAACCCATTGGGCCTTGCGTCACCAATCCTTGTGTCCAACGTGCTCGGTGTGGGCCTTGCAACACCTTTGTGCGTTAGAAGCCCCGGTGCCAGCAGGAGGAGAAGGGTTTCAAAGTCACATGTCAACTCTACTTCATGCAAGCATCTCCTATGGTGACCACAATTTGGACAAAGGAAAAATTTCTACCAGCACCAGCTTCTAAGTGTCAACTCTACCTTCTACTGAATTGCCTGGCTTGATCCTTTAGATGGCAAAATCTGTACCAGTTCGTTCCGTCTTCTGAGCACATAGAGAAATCTACAACAGAATCGTGCAATATCTATTATCACGACGACGCACTCGTGTAACAAGTTATGCTTGAACAAATACTTACCTAAATGTGATTTCAAAATAATTACATGAAAGAATGATGGAGCTGATGGGCAGGCTACAAAATGAACATAATTGGAAAAAAATCTTCCTTGTCACTCTTTTGCTCTTTGGAGATGCTACAGTACGGGTCCCTTATTAACTTCCTAATAAACTCTTATTCTGGCACAAACCTAATAATTGTCCTTTTTTGTTCATTCATTTACCAGTTGGGTGTCTTGTATCAATAAAAAGTGACTGGTTTTCTCTCATCAGATGAAGGGGTCATGTGACTTCCTTCAAAGGAAAAGTCTCCAGACATCACCCACCTATTGATGTGAATTTCGGGTATGGGCAGAAGGTGATGGGGAAAAACTGGTGAATCCACATGATGGTATCTACAAACATTTTCTGTCTAGCTCTTCAGAGGGAATTCCACAGAAATGGTACATCATCAGGAGGAAGTGAATCTCGAGAGGAAGCCCATACCTCTTGGCAACATGAAAATACTGAACCTAGAAAAAGACTGGAGAAAATATAATCAGCCAACAATTATCTTCTCGATTTCTATCTTTGTGTATTAGAGAGGTTTTCTTTATAGCCATCCAAATCAAGTTATGGTGATTTTTGTACCTATGGATTTATAATAACTATAAAAAATGCAGAAATACATTGTACTTAGGTTCAGAATATCAAGTCAGTTTATTATAGATTATCAAACCACAATGTTATAAAAAGACTTATTTTCAGAGGCACTTGGTGGCTCAGTTGGTTAAGCCCATTTTGGGCTCCATGACAGGGCATGAAGCCTACTTGAAAAAAAAAAAGACTTATTTAATTACATTCCTTTCACCAAAGTATTGTTATTATTATTATTATTTAATGTTTATTTATTTTTGAGAGAGAGAGCATAAGTGGGGAAGGGCAGATAGAGAGGGAGACCCAGAGTCCAAAGCAGGCTCCAGGCTCTGAACTATCAGCACAGAGCCCGACATGGGGCTCGAACTCACAAACAGTGAGATCATGACGTGAGCCAAAGTCAGATACCCAACCGACTGAGCCACCCAGGTGCCCCACCAAAGTATTATTAATGTTAATATTATTTTTCATATTATTAAATCATGGTATTTTGGGGAGGGCAAATGTTATACCCATTTAATAATCACAACAAATATAATTGCAAAAGTTTTATCACAGATTACATATTCCTTTAAAAGTTTTTGTTAAGGGGGGCCTGGGTGGCTCAATCCAACTCTTGATTTCAGCTCAGGTCATAATTTCACGGTTCATGAGATTGAGCCCCACATTGGGCTCTGTGCTGACAGTGCGGAGCCTGCTTGGGATTGTCTCTCTTCCTCTCTCTGTCCCTCATCCCCCCCCAAAATAAATAAACTTGAAAAAAATTTTCATTAGTAGCATACAGTGTAAGTTTTGTAACACACATAATATTTTGTGGCATATTTACATATGATAAAATCCATAAAAATAATATATAAGGATAAGTAAACACATTATAGGTGTGTGCTCAGCATTTTTCTGGTAGGAGTGTAAGATGAAATATTGTGAAACCCACCAAGTAGTGAGCCCTGAACCTCCCAGACCCCCTGTGCTCTGTATAGACAGAGATGTCACTTCAACCCCACCTAAAGTTGTAGGTGGAAACTCTTTGGGATGCCTCATGTGTGACTAAGGAGTTGAAACTAAGACCATTTTGTTTCCATCAAAAAGACTCTTCCTTTTTGAAGTGAGAGAACAGCCTGACATTTACACACGTATACCTTTCTTGACATATCAGTTCACCTAAGATATCCACCTTGTGTGAAATCGTGGGTCTGAAGCACCATGGCCCCCTCTCCCAAGGTTGTTCTGGGCTGTCAGGACACAGCAAGTGCCTATAAGTCACCCCACTGGAGTCCCAGATTCACAGAGAGCCTCTGGGCTTCATTCTTCCCCCTAATTGTCTCCTTTCCCTACGGGGGCTGCGGGTCCCAGGCAGTTGTTCTGCCCCTCAGTAAGACTGCAGTCAAGACCCCAGTCTTCCCCAAAGGGCCTGAAAGGCATGGAAAAGCTGAGACTTCACTTGAGCTTGGCACCACTCACTGTAGCTCCCATGACTCTTCTGGCCCCAGGTTCTTCCTGTCCTTTGTGACAAGGAGAAATCAGTAATGGTTCCTAGTCCATACTGTACTCAAATCTGACTCTGCTCTTTACCAGCTCTGGCCCTTGGGCAAGTCCCTCCCCTTCTCCAAGCTTCATGCCTCCTCCCAGCACTCCCAGATGCAATTTAGAAAATGTGAACTCAAAGTAAGTGCAAAACCATCTGCAAAGTGCTATGTGGAGGCAAGTGGTTATTCTCTGGTACAACTGACTCCATTGGTTTGAACTGTTGATCCAATGGCCACAATATTAAGTTGAAGAAAGTGACTCTGAAACTAGAGTTTGTGGGCTGGATCCCTGCTCTGCTCTTTAATAGCAGTTTGACCTTGCAAATAACATCAACACGAAGCTCCCCAGTTTCCTCATCTTTAAGGGGGCAGTAATAATAGTGTGTTTTCACAGGATGATCTTGAGGATGGGTGGAGTGAGTACACAGAAGCACACGGGCCTGTGCCTAGTAGAAGTAATCTGGGCTATTGTGAGTCACAGAGTGGCTGCCCTTGCAGTGCAGACAGGAAGAGGTGATCTCAGGTAGTGCTCGAGGAAGGCTTTTGGGTCCCAGGCAGAAACTGCACAGTGCATAGAAAGTAGCAGGTGAAGATTCATCATGCTGGATGCTGAAGAGACTTGTGGTTTTTGTTTGTATGTTATGATTCCAAAGGAGATTTTTTTTTTAAAGTGTGCCTAAGTATTAGAAAAACTCTTGGGAGGTCTTCAGACTTTCAAAAGCCATGGAAGTGTTGGGGGTGGTCCAAGCCTATATCTCTGAGAAGAAAAGGGAAGTCCAGCTAATAGCTGGGGTAAAATTGAAGAGAAAATTGCACTAAGGTATTATAAATCTATCTTATATACATATGTGCACATACCAGATACATGCATACACACTGTATATGTACCCACATATATAAACTGTGTGCATATATGTATATATACATATTATATATTATATCATTACATATTAATATACATTACATATAATGTAGTTAATATAAATACGTAACTAATAATATATTAATCTATTCTACATATATTTATTTAGAATTGCTTTAAAAAAGTTTATTTATTTTGAGAGAGAGAGAGAGAGAGATAGCACGTGTGCATGAGTCTGAGGGGCAGAGAGAGAGGGAGAGAGAGAGAATCCCAAGCAGGCTCCACACTGTCAGTGTGGAGCCCGATGGAAGGCTCCAACTTACAAGTCATGAGATCATGACCTGAGCTGAAACCAAGAGTTGGATGCTTAACCAACTGAGCTACCCAGGCGCCCCTAACCTATTATATATTTAGACACACACACAATATGTAGGTAGAAAATACGAGAGCACAGCAGAGGGTAGAGGATCCAGTGGCCATGAGAAGTGGCCAGATCTGCTAGGCTGGATGGGCGGGGAGTGCCTGGGATTCACCTTCCACTTTCTGTCCCCTCCTCCACACTCCGGAATCCTGGGACTACTCTATTGTCCTGTGAGGTGGGCAGGAGCTCTGTCTACCCTGGAGTGTGCCTTCCCTGCTCAGTTGCCCGAAATGGCAGTGTGCTTCAGATGGTGGAGGATTGTGGCTGGTTTATGCTGTATTTCAGTGAGCCCTGGAGCTCCAATTCCATCCATTTTTATTTGTATGCAGTTGGCACTGCATCCATCCCACATTCAGTGCACTGATGTGCACTTTCCATCCCACATTCAGTGGTGTCTCCACTTACCAATGTTAGCAAAGAACACAAACAACAATCAAGTGAGGGAACCAAGGCCCAGCTCAGGTCAAGAGTATTCTCTTGTTTTCCAACAAGATTCCTACTTAAAAATTTTTTTAATGTTTATTTATTTGTTTTTGAGAGAGAGAGAGAGAGAGCACAAGTGGAACAGGGGCAGAGACAGAGGGGGGCAGAGAATTCCAAGCAGGCTCCACACTGTCAGTCAGCACAGAGCCCAACTCGGGGCTTGAACTCATAAATTGTGAGATCATGACCTGAGCTGAAATCAAGAGTTGGACATCCAACTGACCGGGACACCCAGGCACCCCTGATTTCCACTTTTCTATTTTTTTTAATGTCTTTTTTTTTGAGAGAGTGTGGAAAAGCCAGCAGGGGACGGGCAGAGAGAGAGAGAGTAGGGGACAGAGGACCCAAAGTGGGCTCTGTGCTGATGGCAGAGGAATGCAGGCCTCAAACTCATGAGCCGTGAGACCATGACTTGAACTGAAGTCAGATGCTTAACTGACTGAGCCACCCAGGTGCCCCTCCCACTTTTGTAAATCAGTGGTTGGAATGAAGAGATATCAGGAACGAGAACTGTTATAGAGATCAGAACATCAGTCTATGAAAATCATGGGGCAAGGCAAGAGCCAGAGTGGGACTAGAGCTTTTATCCCAAACTCAGAGACCACGTACTTAGGTGTGGCAGTGAGTTCCAGGGGAAAATACCAAAAACCTTGATTCAGGGTGTGCATACCTGAGGACAGCTGAGGAGACAGGCCCTCAACACTTGCTCAGCCTTCCCACCTGGGTGTCTCTGGGCCAGCCTCTCCCCTGCGTTAGTGCTGCTGTGCAGAGAAATGCCAGAAGTGCCTCTGAAAGACTCTGGTCACATGCTACTGTGCTTGTCCCCGGGGAGCAGACTCCTCTGAGAGCCTCTGCCCCTTTCTAGTAGAAGACCCCATTCTTTACTTGACTTCAGCAGAGAAGAATCAGTAGATAATGGTCTTATCAACTTTAAAAATGATTAACATGGTACAATAGGGGTCTCAATTAAAGTAATGTAGAAAGTCGCATTATTAAAAATGGGTGTCTGCTGCTTGCTTAGGATACAAAAGAAATAAATGGGTCTGGAACTCTCTCTTTTTAAATTGTCTTTCAGCAGCAACAGAGGCAGAGAAAGAAAAAGAGTAGAGCTCTTACTAAGAGTTACCTTCTAGTCAATTCTGGGTGGACTCTCCCAGGTTTAAGATCAGTTTCTCCTCCCATGGGTTCCCAGTCCAACTTTGCTGAGGTCAACAGTTTCAGAGCCAGGCTTTCCCAGAAAGCAGCACTCCCAAGGCAAGGAAGTAAGAGCATCAAAACCTGGGGACCGCCACCTAGCCCAGCTCCACCCTCTGCAGGGCTGGGCGATGGGTCTCACCTGCTAATGACAGTGTGACCTGCTGAATGACAGTTACAGTAGAAGAATTATGGGTTGCTTTGGAGGCAGAATATTTGGGTCCTGGTTTTGGACAAATTTTCAACTCCTCCAACTTCTAGACTCTTCCTTTGAGAGAACGTCTGGGCCGCCAGCCTCATGCGGGTTGTGATGGTCTCTGTGTGTGGAAGCACTTTGTAAATGGCACAGCACCGTTCACACATAAGCCTTAGTATTATTGCCATTGACCCCTTGACCTTGAACCTTGAAGACTGACTCTTAAGTTCTCAGAGTCTAATTTTGAGATTGTCTGCTCCCAGTGAACCATCCCACTCAGCGTCCTACATAGTCCTTTTGTTACTGCTGTTGACAGATGTAACCTGGGCTCCTGTTTTCCCAGCTTGGGGAGCTCCACCAAAAGGCCCTGGGGTAGAGCGGGACCCACTTTCCATTCTGGAAAGGGCATTAATCTCTTATGTTATTCGAGGTATTCATCTTCCTCGTTGACCCATGGAATGCCAGGTCCCAGGGACTGACATGACAGGAGGACCCACAGGGAATGGAATGTGATAGGAGGCCTTGGGGGGAATGATGAGAGGGGTGTGGGAGAAGGGATGTGGGCCTGCAAGGCTTCTCTGTCCCCTTTCTCCTCCTGGATGTACATTGTAACCCCCACCTCTTCCAGCACCTGCACACGCTCCTTTTAAAAGGTAGCTTTCCGTGGGTGGCTCTGCAGAGACAAGGGAGTGCTGAGTCACTCACAGGAGGAATTATCAAGAGGCCCAAGAAGCATTCTGAAAACACCCGTGAGCACTTTGGCAGCTGAGTGTGAGACAGCATTCAAAGCTGGGGGTGGTGGGTGACAGTGACAGTCAAATGCTTTGTTCCATTTTGTTTTGCTTCAAAGAAGAATCACTGATATCTAACAACTGCTCACATTCCTCATCGAAACAGGAAAATCAGGCGAGAAGTGCCAAAAGTTTCAAGAATTGCTAGAATGGTAAGAAGATAGGATCGTGATGTGGCCTGTCCCTTGTTATCGCAAAACTTGTGCTGACACCTTTAAGAGAGCAGTGCCAGGCAGGTGGGCCCGGGCCTGGCCAGGTTCTTATTGGAGTCCATGCAGGCATTCCAGGTAGTATTCTCTTTGTTTCTCACTTTGTCACATATAGGGACAAGCGTGCATCAGAAATTTAAGGAAGACCAGGGAAAATGTACAACTTCTGGGGCAAAGACAGATTTATAAGAAATTAAGACATGTGCTCAGTGTGGCAGGGAAATGTTGGTGTCTACATGGCGTGGCTTCATATGGTGGCACAAATGAAGTTAGTGGTGGCCCTGATGAGCTAACGCTTGGAGAGTGATACACTGAAGTGTGTGTGTATGTGTGTGTGTGTGCGTGCATGTGTGTTGGCACCCAGATTAGGTAGCTGGTTTCAAGTTCCCTTAAGGCAAAGGCTGTTGCAAACTGGCTGGATGTGAGCAAGACGCCAAGGAATCTGAGCTTGAGGGCTGAGAATCAGAGTTAAATGAATTCAGATGTGTGTGTTTGTGTATGTGTATGTGCATATATGCATGCGTGTATGTGTGCGCACGCATATTGTATGCATACGTGTGTGCGTGCACACGTGTGAGTATGTGTGCATGTGTGCATCTGTGCATGTATTTGCATGTGCATATGCATCTGTGCATGTGTGCATATATGCCTGTGTTTATTTGCATGTGTGTGCATGTGTGTGCATCTCTGTGTGTGCATCTGTGTATGTGTTTGTGTGTGTGTGTGTGTGGCACATGGCGCTTTTGGAGGAAGGCAAGTAGTTAAGACATGTGAACTACTCACATTTCCATGGATTATAGCAATCAGAGTTTTCAAACAGGAAGATAAAAGGGCTGTTGGTGAATTAGAGAAAGTTTCCTTCCTGGCTGGACACACCCCACAGGGGGCTGGTTTGGCAAATGGCATAGACGTTGCTCTTTCACTTCTATATGATCCCACCACTGGGTGCTCTTTCACCTGACACCACTCTTACAACTACACATGGCAGCCTTGGGGGCAACCACACAGCCTGCCTGGAGCCTGGTCCTCAGACTCCATCCGGGTCACTGTCCCTACTAGATTGGCTCTCAAGTCAGTTTAAATAATGTCAAAGAATTTTCACATTTCTTAAGTGATCCTTGTGTGCCTTTTATGGCAGACATGTAGGAAGCACGTAATCAGTTATGTCCTCCCGGGTGTTTCCAGGATGCTTCTTGGGCCTCTTGATAATTCCTCCAGTGAGCCATTCAGTACTCCTTTGTCCCCTCAGAGCTACCCACAGACAGCTACCCCGTAGAAGGAGCTTGTGTAGGTGCTGGAAGAGACAACATGCAACAGATAATACCTGGCCTGCCTGAAATTAATAACTCATTTAGGGCAGATGAAAGAATGAAGCACAGAGAGGTTGCTTGAGCAATGCCACACAGCAAAAAGTGCTTTTTGCTCATTGAGAGGAGAAGCCCTTGGGTAACTATGAGAAGAGCAGGAAGCATGGAGACACATGATTGCCATTTTCTGAGAAGGGAGTAATTCCCTTTCTCCTAACCCTGGCACTATGTGCTTTGAAGGCAGGGTGTCATCCCTATATAAACAACCATGACACTCACAGGATTAGACATGGAATTCATGGTGACAAAACAGGGGTATGGAGTGTGACTTTTGAATTAAGTTGAGCACGAAACAGAAATTAAGTAAAGAGATAAAGTGTTTCAACCACACAATGGTGGACTTCGTGCCAAGAATTTGACCAGTTCTTTTGGGAGGTGCTTAAGCGGAGACCCCAAAGGTGACCATCAAGCCCATGTCACAGGGCTAATCAGTGGCCAAGCCAAGACTTGAATGCTTTGGTCTTGACCCTGTGCCTCTTCTCTCTACAGAGGGTGTGGGCATCTCTTGTTTAGACATAAAGCTGCTCAAAGGTGACAAAGTAAGGTAGACATCCTAGAAGTTTTAGATTTTAATTGAGAGAATCAGGGTGTGTTTAAAGAATCTTTTTTTTTCTTTCTCTCATTAAGCTGTGACTGACAATAAATGAAGAGCTGGTGAAAAAGTGGATCTCTTGGTTGAATCAACGGGTTCTTTCAAACTCATACTAATCTCATATCCAATTAAATTAGTTGATTTAAAAACACTAGTCAAGGGGCGCCTAGGTGGCTCAGTCGTTTGAGCACCCAACTCTTGATTTGGCTCGGGTCATGATTCCAGGGTCATGGGATCAAACCCGTGTTGGGCTCTGTGCTGAGCATGGAGCCTGCTTAAGATTCTCTCTCTCTCCCTCTGTCCCTTCCCAGGTCTCATACACACACACACACACACACTCTGTGTAAAAATGAATGAATGAATGAATGAATGAATGAATAAAAATACTAGTCAATGTTTATGCTTATATTTAAAAAAATCTTGGACTTGTATAGACATTTATATATGCACAAAATGCTAGTAGAGTGTATTTATTAAATTCATGATTGTGTTTGTGTCTAGGAAGAGGGGACTGAATGTGACTGGCTTGAAAGCCCAAATTCTTTCTTTTTTTTAAAAATTTTTTTTTTCAACGTTTATTTATTTTTGGGACAGAGAGAGACAGAGCATGAACGGGGAAGGGGCAGAGAGAGAGGGAGACACAGAATCGGAAACAGGCTCCAGGCTCCGAGCCATCAGCCCAGAGCCTGACGGGGGGCTCGAACTCACGGACCACGAGATCGTGACCTGGCTGAAGTCGGACGCTCAACCGACTGCGCCACCCAGGCGCCCCGAAAGCCCAAATTCTTTATGTCATCTTTCATGTTATGTTTACTTGATTTTTTAACACAGCAAATAGGAAAAAAAAAAGAACTTCTTTTCACCCTCAGTAGAGAAGCATAGGCTTTTACAATATAGTTTCTCTATTCTTTTTTTTTTTTTAATTTATCCAAGTTAGTTAGCATATAGTGCAACAATGATTTCAGGAGTAGAATCCAGGATTCATCCCCTACATATAACACCCAGTGTTTATTCCAATAAGTGTCCTCCTTAATGTCCCTTGCCCATTTAGCCCATGCCCCCACCCACAACCCCTCCATCAACCCTCAGTTTGTTCTCTATATTTAAGAGTCTCTTATGTTCTGCCCCCCTCCCTGTTTTTATGTTATTTTTGCTTCCCTTCCCTTATGTTCATCTGTTTTCTATCTTAAATTCCACATATGACTGAAATCATATATTTGTCTTTCTCTGGCCAATTTCACTTAGCATAATACCCTCTAGTTCCATCTATGTTGTTGCAAATGGCAAGATTTTATTCTTTTTGATTGCTGAGTAATACTCCATTGTTTATATATATACCACATCTTCTTTATCCATTCATCCGTCAATGGACATTTGGGCTCTTTCCTTACTTTGGCTATTGTCTATAGCATTGCTATAAACATTGGGGTGCATGTGCCCCTTTGAAACAGCACACCTGTGTCCTTTGGGTAAATACCTAGTAGTGCAATTGCTGGGCCATAGGGTGGTTCTATTTTTAATTTTTTGAGGAACCTCCATACTGTTTTCCAGAGTGGCTATACCACTTTGCATTCCCACCAGCAGTGCAAAAGAGTTCCTCTTTCTCCGCATCCTCGCCAACATCTGTCATTGCCTGAGTTGTTAATTTTAGTCATTCTGACAGGTGTGAGGTGGTATCTTATGGTGGTTTTGATTTGTATTTCTCTGATGATGAGTGATTTTGAGCATTTTTTCATGTGTCTGTTAGCCATCTGGATATCTTCTTTGGAGAAGTGTCTATTCATGTCTTTTGCCGTTTCTTCGCTGGAATATTTGTTTTTGGGGTGTTGAGTTTGGTAAGTTTTTTATAGATTTTGGATACTAACCCTTTATCTGATATGTCATTTGCAAATATCTTCTCCCATTCTGTCAGTTGCGTTTTAGTTTTGCTGATTGTTTCCTTTGCTGTGCAGAAGCTTTTTATCTTGATGAGGTCCCAGTAGTTCATTTTTGCTTTTGTTTCCCTTGCCTCTGAAGACATGTTGAGTAAGAAGTTGCTGCGGCTGACATCAAAGAGGCTTTTGCCTGCTTTCTCCTCAAGGATTTTGATGGCTTTCTGTCTTACACTTAGGTCTTTCATCCATTTTGAGTTTATTTTTGTGTATGGTGTAAGAAAGTGACCCAGGTTAATTCTTGGACAGCAGGTCACTGTCCAGTTTTCCCAACACCATTTGTTGAAGAGACTGTCTTTATTCCTTTGGGTATTCTTTCTGGTTTGTCAAAGATTAGTTGGCCATATGTTTGTGGGTCCATTTCTGGGTTCTCTATTCTGTTCCATTGATCTGAGTGTCTGTTTTTGTGCCAGTACCATATTGTCTTGATGGTTACAGCTTTGTAATACAGCTTGATGCCTAGAATTGTGATGCCTCCAGCTTTGGTTTTCTTTTTCAGGATTGATTTGGCTATTTGGGATATTTTCTGGTTCCATACAAATTTTAGGATCATTTGTTCTACCTCTGTGAAGAACGCTGGTTATTTTGATAGGGATTGCATTGAATATGTAGGTTGCTTTGGGTAGTATTGACATTTTAACAATATTTGTTCTTCCTATCCAGGAGCATGGAATATTTTTCCATTTTTTTCTGTCTTCTTAAATTTATTTCATAAGCTTTCTATAGTTTTCAGTGTATAGATTTTCCACCTCTTTGGTTGGGTTTATTCTTAGGTATTTTATGGTTTTGGGTGCAATTGTAAATGGGATCAGTTCCTTGATTTCTCTTTCTGCTGCTTCATTATTGGTGTATAGAAATGCAACCGATTTCTGTGCATTGATTTTATATCCTGCAACTTTACTGAATTCATGGATCAGTTCTAGCGATTTTTTTGGTGGAATCTTTTGGGTTTTCCATATAGGGTATCATGTCGTCTGTGAAGAGTGAAAATTGACTTCCTCCTTGCCGATTTGGAAGACTTTTATTTCTTTGTATTGTCCCATTGCTGAGGCTAGGGCTTCCAATACTATGTTGAACAGTAGTGGTGAGAGTGGACTTCCCTGTCGTGTTCTTGGCCTTAGGGGGAAAGCTCTGTTTTTCTCCATTGAGGATGATATTAGTGGTGGATCTTTTGTATATGGCTTTTATGATCTTGAGGTATGATTCTTTTATCCCTGATTTCTTGAGTGTTTTTATCAAGAAAGGATGCTGTATTTTGTCAAATCTTTTCTTTGCATGTATTGAGAGGATCATGTGGGTCTTGTCCTTTTATTGATGTGATGTATCATGTTGATTGATTTGTTGACATTGAACCAGGACTGCATCCCAGGTATAAATCCCACTTGCTTGTGGTGAATAATTCTTTTAATGTATTGTTGGATCCAGTTTGCTAGTGTCTTGTTGAGAATTTTTGCATCCATGTTCATCAGGGAAATTGGTCTGTAATTCTCCTTTTTAGTGGGGTCTTTGTCTGGTTTTGGAATCAAGGTGATTCTAGCCTCATAGAATGAGTCTGGAAGTTTTCCTTCCATTTCTATTTTTTGGAACAGCTTCAAAAGAATAGGTGTTAACTTTTGTCTAAATGTTTGGGAATTTCCCTGGAAAGCCATCTGGCCCTGGACTCTTGTTTTTTGGGAGATTTTTGATTACTAATTCAATATCTTTACTGGTTATGGGTTTGTGTAAATTTTCTATTTCCTGTTTCAGTTTTGGTAGTTTATATGTTTCAAGGAATTTGTACATTTCTTCCAGATTGCCCAATTTATTGGCATATAATTGCTCATAATATTCTCTTATTGTTGTTTGTATTTCTGCAGTGTTGGTTGTGATATCTCCTCTTTCATTCTTGATTTTATTTATTTGGGTCTTTACCTTTTTTATTTTGATCAAACTGGCTAGGGGTTTATCAATTTTGTTAATTCTTTCAAAGAATCAGCTCCTGGTTTCATTGAACTCTTACTGTTTTGTTTTGTTTTGTTTCGTTTCAATAGCATTGATTTCTGCTCTAATCTTTATTATTCCCCAACTTCTGCTGGTTTGGGGTTTTATTTGCTGTTATTTTTCCAGTTCTTTAAGGTGTAAGGTTAGGTTGTGTATCTGAGACCTTTCTTCCTTCTTTAGGAAGGCCTGGATTGCTATATACTTCCTTCTTATGACCACCTTGCTGCATCCCAGAGGTTTGGGGCTGTGGTGTTATCATTTTCATTACTTCCATGTACTTTTTAATTTACTCTTTAATTTCTTGGTTAACCCATTCATTCTTTAGTAGGATGTTCTTTAATTTCCAAGTATACATTTTCTTTCCAAATTTTTTCTTGTGGTTGGTTTCAAGTTTCATAGTGTTGTGGTCTGAAAATACCACAGACCATCATACCATCGTATGATCTCAATCTTTTTGTACTTGTTGAGGGCTTATTTGTGTCATAGTATGTGATATATTTTGGAGAATGTTCCATGTGCACTTGAGAAGAATGTGTATTCTGCTGCTTTAGGATGAAATGTTCTGAATATATCTGTTAAGTCCATCTGGTCCAGTGTGTCATTCAAAGCCATTGTTTCCTTGTTGATTTTCTACTTAGATGATCTGTCCATTGCTGTTTAGTGTTGAAACACTAGTGCTGTTTAGGGTGTTGAAGTCCCCTACTATTACGGTATTATTATCAATGAGTTTCTTTATGTTTGTTATTAATTAATTTGTATATTTGGGTTTTCCACGTTGGGGGCATAAATGTTTACAATTGTTGATCTACTTGGTGGATAGACCCCTTAATTATGATATAATGCCCTTCTTCATCTCTTGTTACATTCTTTATTTTAAAATATAGATTGTCTTATATAAGCTTTCTTTTGGCAGCCATTAGCATAATAGATGGTTCTCCATCCCCTTACTTTCAATCTGAAGGTGTCTTTAGGTCTAAAATGGGTCTCTTGTAAACAGCATATAGTTGGATCTTGTTTTCTTATCCATTCTGTTACCCTATGTCTTTTGATTGGAGCATTTAGTCCATTGACATTTAGAGTGAATACTTAAAGATATGAATTTATTGCCATTATGTTGCCTGTAGAGTTGGAGTTTCTGGTGGTGTTCTTTGGTCCTTTCTAGTCTTTGTTGCTTTTGGTCTTTTTTGTTTTGTTTCATCTTTTCTCCCCTCAGAAAGTCCCCCTTAAAATTTCTTATAGGGCTGGTTTAGTGGTCATGAACTCCTTTAGTTTTAGTTTGGGAAATTTTTTACCTCTTCTTCTATTTTGAATGACAGCCCTGCTGGATAAAGATTTCTTGGCTGCATATTTTTTTGATTCAGCACACTGAATATATCCTAGCACTCTTTCTGGCCTGCTATGTTTCTGTGGACAGGTCTGTGGCAAACCTGATCTGTCTTCCCTTATAAATTAAGGACTTTTTTTTCTCTTGCTGCTCTCATAATTCTTTCCTTGTCTGTGTATTTTGTGAATTTGGCTATTATATGCCTTGTTGATAGTTGGTTTTTGTTGAATCTAATGGGAGTTCTCTGTGCTTCTTGGATTTTTATGTCTGTGTCTTTCCCCAGGTTAGGAAAGTTTTCTGCTATGATTTGCTCTCATAAACCTTCTGCCCCTGTATCTCTCTATTCATCTCCTGGACTCCTATGATTAAGATGTTAGTTCTTTATAATGAGTCATTGAGTTCTCTAATTCTTTTTTTTTAATGTTTATTTATTTCTGAGAGAGACCAGAACTTGAGAGGGGTAGGGGTAGAGAGAGAGGGAGACACAGAATCCAAAGCAGGCTCCAGGCTCTGAGCCATCAACACAGAGCCCGATGTGGGGCTCAAAATCACAAATGGTGAGATCATGACCTGACCCAAAGTTGGACACTTAACCAACTGAGCCACATAGGCGCCCCTCTAATTCTTATATCATGTTATTGTGCCTTAGTTTCCCTCTTTTTTTTGCCTCATTATTCTTTATAATTTTGTCTTCTATATCACGGATTCACTGCTCTGTTTCATCCATCCTTGCTACAGTGGCATCTCAGTTATAACATTTTTAATTTTGTCCTGACTACATTTTACTTCTTTTATCTCCGTAGAAAGGGATTCTATGCTTTTTTCAACCCCAGCTAGTATTCTTATTATCATGATTCTAAATTCTAGTTCAGACATCTTGCTTATATCTGTGTTGATTAATTTCCTGTCTGTCATTTATTCCTGTTCTTTCTTTTGGAGTGAGTTTCTTCATTTTGTCATTTTGGAGGAAGAAAAAGAATTAATAAAATAAAAAATTAAAATAAAAAATTAAAAACAACACAAAAAATCAAATAAAGGAAGCTAGGTCCTAAGTGTGTTTTGGTCTGGTTGTTGAAAGAAGGTTGATAGAGCAGAGAAAAAAGGGAAAGAAAAGAAAAGAAAAGAAAAGAAGTAAGAAACTGTTCAAAACTTTAAACAAATGAATACAATAAAATAGAATAAAATGAAGTGAAGAAAGTAAAATAGAATAAAAAATTTACAAAAACAGTAAAAAATATGATAAAAAATAATTTTTTTATAAAAATGGAATATAAAAATAATTTTTTTCTCTTTCTGTATCCAAGAATAAAAAAAGAAAAGAAAAAAAAGCTGGATAGATGGACCAGTGAACAGAATGAAATCCAAATGAAATTATATCCCATTTCCCCTAGAAGTCAAACTGTGAAGGACTTTATAGTTGGTACACTAAGCAGGTGGAGATACTTGTGGTAGTCATCTAGGGCTTGGTTGTTGCAGTTGAAAGAGGCTTGGCCTAATGGCTCCAACCTCCTTGGCTCCATACATGTGTGTGCATCTATATGTGCATGTGCATCTATGTACATGTGTGGGCAAGGTGAAAATGGCTTCACCTAGTTTCCTAGTCTCTGGCACAGGAACACTGCACTCTCACCAACCAGCAATCAAGTACTCTTCCTTTGTCTCCAGCTTCTGTCCATTCCCCACTTCTACACTGTCCACGTTCAAGCCGTCAGCCTGCTGGGTGGCACCTACCTCCTGAATTTTATCATGGGGCTGTGTTTCCAAACTCCTCACTTTTGAGGGCCCTGCAGCTTGGACCTGCTCTGACCCTCTGGAGGAGGGTCTAGGAGCAATGGCTAGGTGCTAGCTTGCCCCAGAAAAAGTTCATGCAATCACATGGCAACAGAGGTTCAGGGATTATGGTAAATCACAACACACAACTGTCAACAGGTTTCACTGCACCCTGGCATCTTTGCTCCAATGCCAGCAAACATGGCTATTCTCTGGGGTACACTGGGATCTTTGCCTGTGGGGAGGCCTTATGGCCTCTACCAAATGCCCTCCTACTAGGGGAACTGCTTCTCCCCGTGTGGCCCACGGACTTCTCAGGCCTTGCTGCCTGCTCCTGGGAATTCGCTCTTCCCACCAGGATGCCACTGGAAGAGATTCTTAATTAAGATCAAGATTTGCATTTGAAAAAGAAAATTCCATTCTGAGCAGGAAAGTTTCCTAATACAATGAATCTGCACTACCAGGTATCAAACTGTGGAATTTCCAAGATTGCTCTCCCCTGTTTATAGGGTCCTAATGGTATTGAAACCTTTTTCCTTCTCCTTTCTTCCTTTCTTATTCAGTCACTTGTGGGTGTTTTTACTCTTTCTCTTTCTCTCCAGCTACTTTGGGGGGGGGGAGCAATTTTCCTGTACTCTTCCCCCCTTTCTCTGTCCTCTCTCCTCAAAAACAGCTCCTTACCCTCTGTGACTTCTCTCTCCCCCAGTTCACCTCTCTGTGCTGTGTACCTGCTGAGTTCTGTGGCTCAAGTTATGCAGATTGTTGTTTTAATCCTCAGATCAACTTTCTAGGTATGCAAAATGGTTTGGTGCTGATCTAGCTGCATTTCAGAGATGAGAGAAGCAGAGAACTTCCATGCTGCTCCACCATCTTGACCCCTTCTTGTCCATGATCCTCTTTTTTTTTTTTTTTTTGGCCTAGATTTTTTTTCTTAAACGATTTTGTTGCTATCAAAGTATAAAACAAAATACAAAGGAACTGAGTGGAAAAGTGAGCTAATCTCTTCATTTCAGCCAGCAATGGCTGTTGTAATCCCAGGTGTTAGACCCTGGAATCTTACTGGTGGTGCTGTTGATCTGATGGAAATGTCTGGTGCTAAAGATAGGCTGAGTAATCAGGAGGATATTCATTCTTGTTTGGTCCTGGCAACCCACAGCCACCAAATGGTGGAATGGCATTCATCCAGATCCTTGCAATAAAGTAGTTGTGTAAAGGCATTTGTGATTTTCATACTTCCTATGATAAAGAGAAAGGAGGACAAGTGAGTCAAAGGCCTTTTATAAAAGATCTAACTGCTTTAGCTTTGCCTGCAATATCTGAGGTATTTAACTCAATACCTCAGAGTTGGCTGAAGTCAGGGAAGTGTGAAGATCAGAAAAGATGATCCATGTTGAATGCCTACTCATCTCCGTGGGGGTTCTCCTGGAAGCACTGCTGAGATTTATATATGAGTATTTCCCTCTCTAGGATGAACTGGGAAGCACCCTATCTAAACACAAATATGGAAATGCTCTCAACCACAAAAGCATCAATAAGATAAGCGTATGGTTATCAAGAAGGACCACATGTAGGTATGCAAGTTTCTCTAAGATATCTTATCTTGCAGATTCATTGTATTAGGAAACTTTCCTGCTCAGAATGGAATTTTCTTTTTCAAATGCAAATCTTGATCTTAATTAAGAATGTCTTCCAGTGGCATCCTTTGTCATAAATTTTAAAATAGAAGTAGAAAGAAAAATGGGGATTGTGAAGTGTGAGGGTTAATTGTATGTGTCAACTTGATGAGGCTATGGAATGCCCAGATAGCTGGTAAAAATTATTTTTGGGTGTGTCTGTGAGGATGTTTCTGGAAGAGGTTAGCATTTGAATCAGTAGACTGAGTAAAGAAGATTGCCCTCACCAACGTGAGTAGGCATCACCCACTCCATTGAAGCCCTGATGAGAACAAAAAAAGCAGACGGAGGGTGAATTTGCTCTTTTTTGTTTGAGCTGGGACATCTATCCTGTCCTGCCCCTGGATACTAATGCTCATGGTTGTCACGCCTTTAGACTCAGACTAGATCATACTACCAGCTTTCCTGGTTCTCTGGTTTGCAGATGGCAGATAGTGGGACTTCCTATCCTCCATAATCATGTGAGCCAATTTCTATAATGAATCTCTTCTTATAATCTATATCTATATTTATTTATCTACATATATCCTATTGGTTCTGTTTCTCTGGACAACCCTGACTATATATGGAGGGAGAGTTCCAAGATGGCAGGTAATAAAGTTTGTGGTGGCATGTATGCTCCAAACATAAAATACAGGCCTGGGAAGATTTTCCTTCAACTAGGAGACAAGTGTGCATTCAACGTGAATCATCTTTTCTGATCCTCATACTTCCCTGACTTCAGTGAAACCAGAGATATTGAATTAAATTAGCCTTCATGACCAACTGAGAGGGCTTGTCCCCCTTACTCTAGCTTCCTTCAAATTATTCCCCTAGGTTCTTGTTAATGGGCAATGAGACAGAGAGAGAAAGAGAGAGAGAGAGAGGCAAGAAATACAGTGAGCATGCAGGGTATGGTTCAATTAAAGGGTTATTAGTAAACCTGAAGAAATGGCTGATGTCAGATACCTCTTGGTTTTGTTGTTGGGGAGAAAGGGGAGGAAAGAGGCAGAGGACAAAGACTGTAGGCCATATGCATCCCACATGCTGGGAAAGGATTACCCAGGATAAGAAGAAGACTGTATGAAAAGAGGATTGTGCAATAATATCTCTTATTCCCACGCTCTTTCTACATCATGATTGTGTTAGTTTTCCATTGACGTAGACCCTCCCATCAAATCTGGGCAAGTTTGTGACTGTAGAGTAAGTGACACTAGTGACTTGTGAGGATAGGTCATAAAAGGCAATGCAACTTCCACCTCATTCTTCTGGGCTGCCTTGAGGATGCCCAGGCAGGCTTTGAGTCTTTCCAGATGATGTTCCAGACATTACAGAGCAGAGACAAGCCATCCTACTTTGCTTTTTCAGAATTCCTGGCCCACATAATCCATGAGCATAATAATATTCTTTATATCACATATAAAATGACTTATTTCACTGTATTTGGGCTTTCTGTTATGCAGCAGTAGCGACTGAAACAAAGACTTTCTCTGGGCCTCTTGTTTGTCTTCACTTGTGGTGGGAACGGAAAGAAAGCACCAGATGGTTACATCTTGACTTTTCTGCATCCATGAAATTCTAAGGGAGGGGGGTGGTTAAACAGGGCTGACTTTCTCTTGTCAGCTATATTTACCCACACCTGTAGATATTTTCCAGCTTGCCTTTTATTCCATTAAAGACAGAAACATACTTTATTATAACCTGTGTTTGATAATTCCAGGATCTGAATTGTCGTCTGTTTATGCTCTCTTGTTTCTGCTGATTCTCACTCATGGTGTCTTGTTTCCCTGTGTGCCTAGTTATGCACGACTGCAAATTGTTCACTGTACCAGTAAAGGTAGGCTAAGTTATGGTTACTGCAGTAACAACCAACTCCCCAATTTCCCAAATCTTATCACAATAGGAGTTTATTTCTTGCTCATGCTCTATGTCCCACATAGCCATTAGGAGTCTCTAATCATCATACTTACTTAAGGGTCCAGGCTGACAGTTGCTCCAACTCTAGACAGACTTCCAGAAATCTTCTTGGGAGGGTGAAGAAAAAGTGGCACATTATACATCAGCTCATATAGCCTTGGTGTGGAAATGATGTGTGATATGTGTCACTTCTATTCATATGTTATTAGCCAAAACAAGTCACTTGGCCATGCCTAACTCCAAAGGGGATAGAGAAGTGCATTCCTGCAATGTTTCTGAAAGAGAGAGAGAGAGACAGAAATATTTGGTGATAGCACTAATGATTGCCACACTTGGTTTCCTCAGAATATCATCTGTGGGACTTTGTGGAGGTGGGATAGTGGTGTGTTCTTCCAGACAGGATTTGAATTTGTTCCTGCCAGTACACTGGGGCACTACCAGTCAGAAGCCTCTTTCAATTCATGGCGAGAAGTTTTTTTTGAATGATTCAGTTGTGAATGGTAACTTTCCTTACAGTGCCGTGGTGATGGGAGGTGACTAGGCTGAATTTATGTCTGGGTCACCAAGAGGTGCGGCCCTTGAGGGTCCCAGTTTATGGAAGGGAGCCTCTACCTTGGTTGGGTCCTAGACTTTATTTTCTGTTTCTATCTCCCAGAAAGGTCATGAAAACTACAATTCAAGTTTGTCAAATTCAGCAAATACTCTCAGAAGAGAAGTAATGTCAGCTCAGTGATGCTGTTAAGAAGATCAAGGGGTGCCTGAGCGGCTCAGTCTGACTTTGCTCCTGTCATGTTCCCTCAGTTTATGAGTTTGAGCTCTGCATTGGGCTCTGTGCTGA
This sequence comes from Prionailurus viverrinus, assembly GCF_022837055.1. NCBI lineage: Eukaryota > Metazoa > Chordata > Mammalia > Carnivora > Felidae > Prionailurus > Prionailurus viverrinus. Next base: position 3,467,635 of record NW_025927605.1, read on the forward strand.
CAGCTCAGAGCCTGGAGCCTGCTTCGGATTCTGTGTCTCCCTCTCTCTCTGCCCTACCCCGCTTGCACTCTGTCTCTCTCTCTCTCTGTCTGTCTCTCTCAAAAATAAATAAACATAAAAAAATAAGACAAACAATTAGAAAATAATACAGCATATTCAGTTGTTTTCATAATGCAGGTTAGTCCAAATAACCTATCCTGCCATACCATCTGAAACAGAACCTCTGGAGGTATCCTGCCCCATACAGAGTCACAATATGTGGCTATTTCAACATAAAGATATTAACATGAAATAAAATTTAAAAATTAGTTTCACCTTAGCCACATTTCAAGTGCTTAATAGTCATATGTGTCTAGTCAACTCCATATTGGACAGAGCAATTACAGAACATTCTTATTATCACAGAAAGTTCTATTGGACAGTGATACTTGCAGACCTGAGATTGAGTGAAGCAGTGATTGATAACAATGAAAGATGGGTAAGGAATGGCAGCAGAGACCCCACTCTCTTATAGTGGACACCTCTCAATGTACTGCATTACAGGGGATCATCTCACATTCATTTATGATTTTAGTTTTTCATTTATTTAACAAATATTTATTGAGTGCCCACCTTACAGCACCCACTGGGGGTAAACTGGTGAATAAAACAGCTATGACCTCTGTGGTTGTGAAACATACAATCATAGAAGATATTCTATTTCAAGGCTTACTACCTTAAGACAAAGAAGCCGTTTTCTGTGGTTCCATCCAGAAAGCCTGACATAAAGGGCAATAGGCTCCAGAAGCAGACACATCTGGGTTTGAATCCAAGCTCTGCATCTTCTAGTTAGAGTAATTGATCTTCATGAGCCTTAATTTCCTCATATACAAAGTAAGGATCATAACACTTATTGTATGTAGTTATCTTGAACATTAACCACATAAACACATATAAAGTACCTAGTGCAGTGCCTGGGCATAAAGGGAGGGGCTGATAATGTGCCCCCTTTGGCCAATTGGCCAAGAGGTGGTTAATTCTACACATGATTTAAAACCAATGCCATGCAAATATAATAAGCTTCTCAGAAGTCAAGTTTTTGTCGAGCTTCTTCTGGTGAAACCGGAATCAGAGCTTGTCTTGTGATTGTCTCAAAAAGAAACACCAGAAACTGCATGTGTAATATCACCCAATGCACACAAGAGGCCGCCAAAACAGACACCATGCCAAAGTTTTTCACGACTGCTGTTATGTTCCCATCCTGTTTTTTCTTGGACACCAAGCATTCATTTAATAGGCACTCAAGTACCCCAATTAGGAAAACCACATCGTTATTGTAAAGTAGTATCTGCCACACACCAAAATAAATTCCTGATGGATAACAGCAGTAAGTGTAAAAAATGCAACTATAAAAACTAAAAAAAAAAAAAAAAAAAAAGAAAGAAAGAAAGAAAGAAAGAAAAGAAAAAAAATAGTTGTCTTGTTTGGGAGTGGTGAAGAAGTTTCAAAGCACAAAAGGAGCAGGAAGGAAAATACAGGTAGATGTGCCTATATAAAAAGAAAATTAAATGCATAAAAAATCCATAGACACAATTAAAAGATGATACCCTGAGACAATTTTGTAGGAAGTGTGAGAAAGGAAAGTTAATGCACTTAGCATAAAATAAGATGTGTAGCTTGAACATATAATTCCCCAAAGAAGAAAAAGAGATCTTAACAAATGCACTAAGAATGAAGTCACTACAAATAAATACTACAATGAGATTCCATGACCTGACTACCAATTACAACAAATCTCTTGACAAAGAGATTTTAGAGTAATACAAATTGGGGCACTTGGGTGGCTCAGTCGATTAAGGATCCAACTCTTGATTCAGCTCAGGCCAAAACTGAGCTTGTGTTTTCTCAGTCTCTCAATCTTTCTGCCCTCCTCCCCCAAATAAAATAAAACTTAAAAAAAACTTAAAAATTGGTATTGGTGAAGGCATCTGTGAAATGGGTGAAAATGGGAATGATTTTTTTGGAGGATGATTTTTCAATATTTATTTATAGCCTTAAAATAATTAACATGCTGAAGATTCAGTAATTATATTTCTAGGGATTTACTTTAGGGAGATAATAAGAAAGTTGCATAAAGACTCACATCAAAGAAGCTCAGTTCCGTGTTTTGCTTTGGAAAATTGGAAACAGATATCCAGCAATATGGAAACATAATTTCTCAGACTTTCATACTATTTAATAATCAACACCTTTATGAACATTTTCTCAGGTGAAGGACAATATTTGGTGTATAAATCAAATTTTTTTAGAATGTTTTTTTTCGTGTGTTTTGTTTTTAAAAATTTACATCCAAGTTAGTTAGCATATAGTGCAACAATGATTTCAGGAGTAGATTCCTTAATGCCTCTTATCCATTTAGCCCATGCCCCCTCCACAACCCCTACAGTAACCCTCTGTTTGTTCTCCATATTTAAGATTCTCTTATGTTTTTCCCCCTCCCTGTTTTTATATTATTTTTGCTTCCCTTCCCTTGTGTTCATCTGTTCTGTGTCTTAAAGTCCTCATATGAAGAAGTCACATGATATTTGTCTTTCTCTGACTGACTATTTTCGCTTAACATAATACCCTCCAGTTCCATCCATGTAGTTGCAAATGGCAAGATTTCATTCTTTTTGCTTGCCAAGTAATACTCCATTGTGTGTGTGTGTGTGTGTGTGTGTGTGTGTGTGTGTGTACACCACATCTTCTTTATCCATTCATCCATTGATGGACATTTGGGCTCTTTCCTTACTTTGGCTATTGTTGATAGTGCTGCTATAAACATTGGGTTGCATATGTCCCTTCAAAACAGCACACCCGTATCCCTTGGATAAATACCTAGTAGTGCAATTGTGGGGTCGTAGGGTAGTTCTATTTTTAATTTTTTGAGGAACCTCCATACTGTTTTCCAGAGTGGCTGCACCAGCTTGCATTCCCACCAATAATGCAAAAGAGATCCTCTTTCTCTGCATCCTCGTCAACATCTGTCGTTGCCTGAGTTGTTAATGTTAGCCATTCTGACAGGTGTAAGGTGGTATCTCATGGTGGTTTTGATTTGTATTTCCCTGATGATGAGTGATGTTGAGCATTTTTTCATGTGTTGGTTGGCCAACTGGATGTCTTCTTTGGAGAAGTGTCTATCCATGTCTGTTGTCCATTTCTTCACTGGATTATTTGTTTTTTGGGTGTTGAGTTTGATAAGCTCTTTATAGATTTTGGATACTAACCCTTTATCTGATATGTCGTTTGCAAATATCTTCTCCCATTCCATCAGTTGCTTTTTAGTTTTGCCTATTGTTTCCTTCGCTGTGCAGAAGCTTTTTATTTTGATGAGGTCCCAGCAGTTCATTTTTGCTTTTGTTTCCCTTGCCTCCAGAGATGTGTTGAGTAAGAAGTCGCTGTAGCCAAAATCAAAGAGGTATTTGCCTGCTTTCTCCTCGAGGATTTTGATGGCTTCTTGTCTTACATTTAGGTCTTTCATCCATTTTGAGTTTATTTTTGTGTACGATGTAAGAAAGTGGTCCAGGTTCATTTTTCTGCATGTTGCTATCCAGTTTTCCCAGCACCACTTGCTGAAGAGACTGTCTTTATTCCTTCCTTCTTTGTGAAAGATTAGTTGGCCATACGTTTGTGGGTCCATTTCTGGGTTCTCTATTCTGTTCCATTGATCTGAGTGTCTGTTTTTGTGCCAGTACCATACTGTCTTGATGATTACAGCTTGGTAATACAGCTTGAAGTCAGTGTACAAATCAGTTTTTACAGTATGATTTCAATTTTGTAAAAACAGGTGTCAGCATGAAACACTAGAGTATCCATTGGTCTTACCTTTATTCTGGAGTTTCTTTCACTCTTTTTTTTCACTCTTTTCTCATGACTTGGGCATCAGTGGGGTGTTTCTATAATCACTGCCCCCAGGGTAGGGTTATTACTATAGAAATGTGGACTAAATGAGCCAAGTCAACGCTCTGTGTATGCAATTCAAAGTAGACTTCTGTGCTGGAGGATAGTGGGTGGTCAGAGAGGGCCTTGTGGCCTCCTGGATGGAGGGTGGAAGGATGTAGAATTTGGGGAGAACAGGGAGGAAAATATCTCAGCTGTGCCATCAGAAGAAGGATGGTGGCCGAGAATAAGAGAGAACCATGTACTTTTCAGTGGATGCCCACAGTGCATCCTTTAACGCTACGATACTCTCTTTAACACTACGATACTCTCTTTAATGCTATGATACTCTCCTTAATGCTACAATACTGTCCAAGCCCCACAAAACTCAGATGCCATTTCCAGATGAAGGATGGGGAGACAGAAATTTTGAATGATTTGTGAGTTTGTACAAAACTGACTCTTCTTCCCCCTCAGTTGGAATGAAGGTTGAAAATAGTTTAAGCAGTCTAACAGAAAGGTAGTTATGTATTCTTAACATACCTTGGAACATGGATTTAGAAATTTGTACCTGATATATATATGCTTATACATAAATATGTGTCTGTATAGCTACCTGTATTCATATCAATATTTATATGGAAGTCTTTAGAGAAAGTGCTAAAAAGGGAAACTAGAATATTAGCAGATTATCTTTGTTGTGTGGTTATGGATGATTTTTATTTTCTTGCTTTAATTTTTTGTATTTTCCAGAAATTCCACAATAAGCAGGTATGAAATTCATAATGCAAACATTATTGTTTTTATTATTATTTAACTATAGCATCAAAGGCTAATGACAATCTGGAAAAAATATTTATAAATCATCATACAGACCAAGCTTTTGTTTTCTGTTTCACAAAGCAGCCCTATCAATCAATCAAAACACTTAAGCATATGAAGTGTTGCTTAATTTCTTTCATGATAATAGAAAAGCAAGTTACTACAATTGCCGGATCCTATCTTTCTTCTATCAGATTGGCAAGATCATGAACTTTGATTACACGTTGTGTAGGTCCTCTCACACACTGATGGGTGTGTAAGTTGTAAAACCTTTATGAAGAGTGATTTGGCAATAGCCATCAAAATTACAAATGAAAAAACTCAAGGATCCAGCAATTTCTCTTCCAAGAGTTTATGGGAGGGCTATAGCAAGATATGTGTAAGTACACAGTTACATAATAGCAAAATATTTAAAATTAAAGTTTATAATGCAAGATATTGGAAATATTAGAAACAAATGTCTTTCAATAGAGAATTGGTTAAATAAATGATCAGTACAATAGAACACTATGAAGAATGTTTTTATGTACTGAAATGGAATGAGCTCTAAGATATCTTGTTAAGAGGGAAAAAAAAAGAGTTAAAACCAGAGTGTATACTATGCTACTATTACACCTGCTATCATGTATAACGAACAAAAACGTATCTATATCTATCCATCTGTTTTTCTTGTATATAAATAATACAATAGCTAATGTTTATCAAACAATATGTAGCCAATACACTGCTCTAAGAGCTTTATATAACTCAGTTAATCTTCAAAACAGCCTATGAGATTGGCACTATAACTATCATAATTTCCATTTTATAGATGAGGAAATTCAGGTGCGGAGGGGTTAAGTGAGGCTGGGAGCAGAGGGGAGGGCAGGTGAGAGGCGAGAGAACTGACTGGTGGACACAGAAAGAGGAGAGACTTTGCACTGCCTGCCCTTTGGTGTCCTTCTCGTGTGACTGCATTGCCTATTATTAAAAAGAACGAGGGGCGCCTGGGTGGCTCAGTCGGTTGAGCGTCCAACTTCAGCTCGGGTCATGATCTCACAGTCCGTGAGTTCGAGCCCCGCATTGGGCTCTGTGCTGACAGCTCAGAGCCTGAAGCCTGCTTCTGTTTCTGTGTCTCCCTCTCTCTCTGCCCCTCCCCTACTCGTGCTCTGTCTCTCTCTGTCTCAAAAGTAAATAAAAATATTTAAAAAATTTAAAAAAAGAACGAAAAGGACGTGTCTGTCTTGGACCTCACTGTATTACACTTACCCAGAGGTGTCCATCTGTGGATGTGCAGTGCTGGAAGGAACACTGGACCAAGAAACAGAACATCTGGGCTGCCTCACTCCATCATTAATGTGTCCTCTCCTGGGCCTTTGTATCAGCTTCTGTAGAAAAGAAGTGCTTCAGGGTGATGGTCATGGTGACATTAAATTATGTCAGTGCTTCCTAATCTATTTGAGAATTTTAGTCATCTGGGAAGCTTTAAAATATATAGCTTCTCAAGCTCCCATGAGCACATACTCTGATTTAACAGGACTGGGGTCCAGGTTGGAGGTCTGCATTTTTCAAAAGCCTCCGCCCTAGGCAATTCTGACATAAAATCACGTTTAGAAACCCTGGACCACATGATGTCTCCCTCCCAGTTCTAAATGTCCACATCCTGTGAAGTACTGAGCATCCGATCAGATCCAAGCAACCCATTATCTGATTCCACCCTTCTCAGTACATCTAGTTGGTGTTGGAGGCTGCCTTACCTCCACGCCCACCTAAAAAGAAAAGGCAAATTAAAATGAGGGGCTGTGTCTCTTGATCCAGATCTCCACACCCACTGCCACCTTCATCCCCACCTCCCACTCAGTCCCCTTCTCTGGGTGCTGCCTTCCAAACGTCGAGCCTGTAGTCTCCAGGGTTGCCATCACCATTCCAAGGTACCAAACCCAACCCGGAGATAGGAATTTCGACCCATCGTGGAATTTACATGCGCACCTGAATCCTCTGTCTTCCCAAAGGCATTTTATGCCCTGCGATGGTATTCTGGGTGTCTTGTATGCTAATCCCGCCCACCGCCAGGTGGTCTATGAAGTTGGAGCTCTTAAAAGAAGTGCACAACATTCCCATTTTAGTGAGATGTTTTGGACATTCCACGATCTTCCGTCCTTCTTCTTCCCTTCCTTCCCCTCCCCCGTCCCATCTCCTTCCATCAAGGAAAGGGTTCTGATCACTGCTCTTCCAGCCCACTTAGAGAAGAGGCTGAGTGTTCAGTTCACCTGGAGGCCCGGGGAGAACGTGGCTCCCACCTCTTGCAGTTTTATGATGAGTCTCTTTCCATCGCACAAGGCAGTTATTAATCATGACTGATGCTCACTGACCAAGCCCAAACAAATGTGTGGCACACTCCACATACCACACACAGTCACAAATGTTTGCTTTGCTCACATGGGCCCGCACGAGGATACCATTTCCTCCTGGGAGGAGCCACAGGACCGGACCTCGAGAGCAGCCACTCTGCCTGCAGCAGGAGGCGCAGGGCCCCCGGCTTTTGCCCGTTTGGTTTTCCGGGACGAGCACCCACGATGAAACGGGGTTGGCTGCCAGCTTGCCACCCGAGGAGATGTGGAAGGGGAGGACCCATTCCAGAGACAGAGGCCGCGGCTCCCTCTGACCTGGGCTAATGACGGCTGGCCCGTGTTTGGCCATGATGACAGGTCTTTTCGAAGATGGCATTTTTACCCTCTGGACAAATAGCAGTTGGCCCGAGTGGGGCTTTTTTATGAGTTGAGGTACTCAGGGCTGGAAAATAAACAGGCAGCTAATGAGACGTTCTTATGGAAACTGGCATAAATAATAACAAAGGAAATATCCTGTCCCCTGTGCCAACACCCTCCGGTGAGGGGCTATAAAAGCTGCTGGCCGCTGGCCACCGTCAGACGTGGGGAACTCCGGCCGCGCTCCTGACCTGCCACCTGACCAGCCGGGACCATGGGGTGCTGCCCGGGGGACTGCTTCACCTGCTGCCCTCAAGATCAAGACTGCTGTGAAGTGTGCTGCTGCCAGCCCGCCTGCTGCGGCTGCTGCGGGTCCTGCTGCGGCTGCTGCGGGTCCTGCTGCGGCTGCGGGGGCTCGGGCTGCGGGAGCTCGGGCTGCGGAGGTTGCGGGAGCGGCTGCTGCGGGAGCGACTGCTGTGGCAGCGGCTGCGGCTCGGGCTGCGGGGGCTGCGGGTCCAGCTGCTGCGGGTCCAGCTGCTGCGGCTCGTCCGGGTGCTGCGGCCCCGTCTGCTGCCAGCCCACGCCCGTTTGCGAGACGAAGTGAAGCCCCCTGTCTTCTCCGCGGAGGTGGCCCAAGCAAAGCCTGCACCTGCTGCAGGTGGGGACCCCTCGTCTCCGGGACCTTCCCCGCATCCAAGACAGCATCCTGCCTCCGTGTTATTGGTAGACGAGGGCTTGTTCTCCAGCGCCTGCCCTGGTGTTTCAAGGCCCCGAGCACAAGAGCCATATGCTGGTGAGAGACGGAAACTGGTTCCCATCCAAAGTGATCCCGAAGCTCACAGGGTGAATCCCCATGGCTTTATTTTCATGGACTCACATGTCTTGTCACTATAAGGCATCCTCTGACTCAAGGTGGCTTTGGGACTGACCCTTCTCCTCAGCTTTCTGCTGCTTTTTGGTGCAAAGATTTCTTTGTTAACTTCTTAATAAATTCGAGCTTGCTGGCGTAACCAAATTAGTTCTCCCGCCTCTTCCTTGGCTCCCTCTTGGGCACCGGGCCAGGAAAATTTACTCTGGCATCCACAGTCAGGGTTTTGAAATGTGGTTTGTGGACCACTTGCATCAGAATCACCTGGGGACTAGTTAAAATGGAGATTCTGGAGCTCCCCCGCCTTCTCCCCCACCCCCAGACAGGCAGAGTCAGAATCCCCAGGGGAGTGGCCTGCCGATCCGTGTTTTTAACAAGAACCCTAGGTGTAAAATAAAATTTCCATGTGCTGCATGAGATTTCACTTGGGGGGGTGGGGGGCTTTTAAAAATACAGATTCTTAGGCTTCACCATTAGAGAACTTGTCCATTAGCTCTAGGGAGGCAGCCCCAGCCAGGACTTGCATTTTTAAAATGCAGTAAATGGGTAAATGCTGAGGTTGGCCAGGGTTTACTCTTGAGCAAGGGGCATGGCTTCCTTCAGCATTATGGCTCTCCTAGAATGGTTCTGCAGGAAGGCTTCAGGTTTGGTCAGAACTTTCTTGCAAAGTCAGGGGAAGAGGCTTTGGTGAAACAAGCTTGATTCAGAACGGAAGAGAGTCCTGTGGCAAAACTTCGTGAACACGGTGCCTATGGATGTTCTGGGAACTCCAGTTCTTTCTTCTAGCCAAAATGCTTTGGCCAAGTCTGCCTCTTCTGGGTTAGGTTTTCCTGTCCTGAGACCAACTGTACTTCTTCTGCTTGAGTCCCAGGGATGCAAGGGGTGAATGTACATCTGCCAGGTGGGGCCTGAGCCAGGTGTGTGTGTGGGTCCAGTCGGAAGGTTAAAATTTAAAAAATAGTTGATTCAACTTTTTGCTGAACATGATCTTTTTTTTTTTTTAATTTTTTTTTATTTTTTGGGACAGAGAAAGACAGAGCATGAACGGGGGAGGGGCAGAGAGAGAGGGAGACACAGAATCGGAAACAGGCTCCAGGCTCTGAGCCATCAGCCCAGAGCCTGACGCGGGGCTCGAACTCCCGGACCGCGAGATCGTGACCTGGCCGAAGTCGGACGCTTAACCGACTGTGCCACCCAGGCGCCCCAAACATGATCTTTTTAAAAAAAATTTTATATTTTATTTTATATTTTAGAGAGAGAGAGCGCGTGCGTGCAAGTAGGGGAGGTGCAGAGAGATGGAGACAGGATCTGAAGCAGGCTCCAGGCTCTGAGCTGTCAGCACAGAGCCCGATGCAGGGCTCGAACTCACGAGCAGTGAGATCATGGACCTGAGCCGAAGTCAGCCGCCCAACCGACTGAACCACCCAGGCGCCCTTCTTGCTGAATGTGATCTTAAGCTACATGTGGAATAAAGCTAATTCTGCTCTTGCCTTGGAAGAACAATATTTATTTTTATTCCTGCAAAGCAGTGTTTCATTCAACAAACAAGAAAAAATATTTTTTTAAATTCAAGTTAGTTAACATACAATGTAGTCTTGGGTTCAGGAGTGGAACCCAGTGACTCATCTCTTACATATAACACCCAGTGCTCATCCAAAAAAGTACCCTCCTTAATGCCCATCACTCATTGAACCCATCCCCCACCCACCTTCCCTCCAGCAGCCCCCAGTTTGTTCTCTGTATTTAAGATACATGCCATTAAGCATGGCAATGATCTCTAAAAATACGAAAAAATGCAGAAAAATCTGAAGAAGCAATAATAGCCACCTGGATTCTCAACTTCAGCATTTATCACTGACATATATGTTTCCAGACTCCTTTTAAGCATATTTACAAATAAAACTGGGATGTTATTTTTACTTTTTTTACCTTAATTTTTTTTATAAGCCAACTTTTTAAAGGTATAATTTATATATAATAAAGTGCACCTAATTATAGTATACAGTTTGATGAGATTTGCCAATCGTATATACTCAAGTAACCACCACCGCACTCACGGTATAGAACTTTCTATCATCCCTCAAATTCCCCAGTGCCTCATTTGCGGGAAATCCTCCCCACCCCTGACCCAAGACTCAGGCAACCATCAACCTTTTGGCACTTCTAGAATCTCCTATAAATGAAATCATGCAGTGTGAACTCTTCCACTTAGAATAACATTATTTATATTTATCCTTGTTGCAGATATCGAAGTTCATTCCTATTTGTTAAATAGTATTGCATTGTATGAACAAAGGACATGAAAAAAATATTCATCTACTGATGGGAATTTGGCTTGTCTCCAGTTTTGGGCTATTATGAATAAAGCTGCTATGAACATTCATGTATAAATTTTCTTGTGGACATATGTTTTCATTTATTTTAGATAAATACCTAGGTGTTGGATCGCTGGATAAATAGTGTGGCAATGTTTAACCTCATGAAAAAGCTACCCAACTGTTTTGTGACTGTTTTGCCACCAGCCATGTCTGAGATTTCCAGTTGCGGCACGTCCTTGGTAACGCTTGATATGGTACATCTTTTTTATTTTTAGCCATTCTAGCAGCTATAGAGTGGTAGCTAATTGTGTTTTCATTTTTTTGTTTGTTTCATTTAAAAGTCCAGCAATACTTCTAGTGTCTTACTTGGGAGACACTTCAAACTTTGAGTCTGCCCTGGTTCAGTTTCAGACATACTATGTAGGTCATTCTTTGCTCTGGTTGGAATTGGCCTCCTAAGAACTAACTCTTTAACTCCCAGGACAAAACCACAGCCAGAGCATGAGTGTGCCAACAGTACAAAATTGCCAAGAGGCCAGTAGGTCTGCATTGAGCAGTTGTGATTCAGAGCATCTGATTCTTCTATTGCTTATGATATGGCTTCCCAGATGGGTGAGAGCAGGGTAGTGATTTCTTTGAATTACTGACAAATCGCTGCCTTTCTTAGCTGCCTGCAGAGGTCCTCATTCATTTATCAATAAATATTAATTGTAAACTGCCTATGTATCAAACATTGTTCTGGGTGCTGGATATATATCAGTGAATACACAAAATCCTGGCCCTTTGGTACTTATATAACATCAAGGGAGATGAAAGCTATAAGAATAAAGTAGAGGGGCACCTGGGTGGCTCAGTCAGTTGAGTTCTGACTTGGCTCAGATCATGATGTCATGGTTTGTGAGTTCAAGCCCTGCATCAGGCTCTCTGCTCTCAGCACAGAGTCAGCTTTGGATCCTCTGTCCCCCTGTCTGCCCCTCCCCTCTCCCCGCTCATGCATGCTCTCTCTTTTTCTCTCTCTGAAAAATAAACTTTAAAAAAAGAACAAAGTAGAAATGTGTAGATTGTTAAAAGATCTGCTAAGTCCACTTAGCAGGGAAGGATTCTTGGGGAGGACATTATGGCATAACAGGTGATGCCACATTAAGTTTCTCACCTGAGAGAGTTTATGAGGGACTTGTGGCAGGAAGGCCATCTCCATGTGAATTGCATTGCTGGCTCAGCTGAGGAAGACGAAATGCATAGAGACAAACTGGAAAGGTGGAGATCAGGATCTTGGGGGCTCCTTCTCTGCCTTACCCACTGCAAGACTGTTGTCCAAAAAGTCTTCTTTTCCAATTGCCTGAGAGCTACATCTCAAGGATGACACTTCTTGTTCCTAATCTTCCACTTTCAACCACTAGATTCTATAGATTCTACCTCCATAAAACCTCTCATATTGCTCCAGTCCCATGGCACTTCCCAGTTCAGGTTGTCACCAGGAAACTTTTGAGTAACTGCTCCAGAACGCTGATGGTCTCCTGGGCTCCAGACTTGCCCTCCTTCTCCAATACCTTTGCCATAGCCAGAGATGCCTTTCCAAAGAGCAAACTTGGTCAAGTTGTTCCCTTGTTTAAAATACCCCCATGTCAGTATAAAATCCAACTACTTGTCGTGGTCCACAAGGGCTTTCATGGTAGAGTGCTAGTAACCCTTTTAGTACCATTGTTGTTCCTTCCTGTCCCCTGAACCTTCCATCCTGGCTGTGGAACAATTTACTGCTCCCCAAATGTATCATGCTTTTGATGAGCCTTGTCTAATTTCCCAAAAATCTTGTGGGTGTTTCTCCCGGGTGCCCCCATAGGACCAGTGCAGCCATCTGTCATAGCACTTGTATGTATACTGTACCATAATTGCTATGGATGGATCTGTCTCTCTCCTAAACTTGGACTCCTTGAGGCAGGAATTGCAACTCATTCTTTTTGTAGCCCTCTCACAGAGCCTGATGATGGCTGAATTGAATGGATGAATAAAAGAGAAATTGAGTGAATAATTGCATAAATTAATGAATGAAGGGAGAGATGATGAATGGATGGCATGATGGTTCAGCTTTTCTAAAGGAGAGCCTGGATTTTGCATTGATGTTGAAAATGGGTTGTGGAGCTGGGCCTTTACTGAAACAAGGACGTCAGGTCTTGGTGTTTAGAAACCTAGGATTCTTGGGGTGCTTGGTGGCTTAGTCAGTTAAGCATACGACTCTTGATTTTGGCTCAGGTCATGATCTCACGGTTCATGAGATCGAGCCCTACTTGGGATTCTTTTTCTCTCCCTTTCTCTCTGCCCCTCCCCTGCTTGTTCTCTCTCTCTCTCTCAAAATACATAAATAAACATTAAAAAAAGAAACCTAGGGTTTGTTTCTCATCTTATTTCTGTCTCAGGTAGTAGCATTGACACACTTTGAGAAAACATCTGTATTCTTTGCTTTTGTTCACAATGTCTTTGCAAAAGATCTCTGGCCTTTCCTCTTTATCCTTTGGGTTTTGGAAGTGTCTTTCTTTTAGGAGCTATTAAATCACCAAAAGCAAGAGAGATTCTGGAGGGCCACTGAATGCTTGAGGTATAAGTGGGTGGGGGGAAAACAGGGAGGAGAAGCATAGAGGCAAGATCAACTACTTTCTGGGGACAAGTAGACCCAGTGGTCTGGGACAGGACCGTTCATAGAACAGGATGGAGGGCAGCACAGTTGGCTGAGCCTATGACATGCAGCTTTGACAGTCTTTTGAGAAAGGTCAGACCAAACAGAATGGTGAGGAGGAAGGAGAGCATCCCTAGATTAGGGGGCAAGCTGAGTGGGATCTTTAACAAGTGACTTAAGCTTTCCAATTTCAACCACCTTTCCTTTTCTTTACCTATAATGGGAAGAGACAAGTTCTTATCTTGGGGGATTGCTGATGGTTTTAAATAAGACCATTTCTGCAAAGCATAGTCACTTAAAATCCAGCCCAGACATCCCTTCTCCCACAGAGCTCACCACTGCTCTCCTCTACTAACCCCTGTATGTCTATTGTTGACCTTACCATGGCACTGCAATGAGTTTGCCTGCATGCTTGTCTGCCCACCAGAGAATGAGATATGTAGGAAGGAGTGAGTAGGTCCTATTCATGTGGACATCCCTAATGGCTCCGCCTCTCCCCATGGCTTGGTACAGAGGACTAGAAGATGGATAAATTATAAGTTCCTCTCTTCTTCCCCTGTTCCTGCCACTCAGAAACACAGATCATTCGGTTTGAAGGCCACGATGCTTATGCCAAGATGATCTGTTGCGCCGAAGATTCCAAATTTAGCAAGTCAATAAACAAACAGCTTCTTTATGGGTAGATAAACAACTTCCAGATCAACAAACCTTGGCATAATAAGATGTTCCTCTGAAAACTGGCCCAAACAGCAATGAGGAAAAGACGCAGGGTCTCCAAACAGCACATGCCAGAGAGTTGGTATAAAAGTGAGGGCTTGGGAGAGCTGTCCCATTCAGGCAGCACCCCTCTCAGCACTCACAAGGAGCAGAGGCACCACCACCATGTCTGGAAACTGCTGTTCTAGGAAATGCCCATCTGTGCCAGGCATCTCTCTCTGCTCCAGTGAGGTGAGCTGTGGAGGGCCTGTCTGCTTGCCCAGTTCCTGCCGGAGCCAGACATGGCAACTGGTGACCTGCCAAGATAGCTGTGGGTCATCTAGCTGTGGCCCACAGTGCTGTCAGCCCGCCTGTTCTGTTAGCAGCTGTGCCCAGCCTGTGTGCTGTGAGGCCACCATCTGTGAGCCCCCCTGTGTTGTGAGTAGCTGTGCCCAGCCTGTGTGCTGTGAGGCCACCATTTGTGAGCCTTCCTGTCCTGTGAGCAGCTGTGCCCAGCCTGTGTGCTGTGAGGCCACCGTCTGTGAGCCCGCCTGTTCTGTGAGTAGCTGTGCCCAGCCTGTGTGCTGTGAGGCCACCATCTGTGAGCCCGCCTGTGCCCAGCCTGTGTGCTGTGAGGCCACCATCTGTGAGCCCACCTGTTCTGTGAGTAGCTGTGCCCAGCCTGTGTGCTATGAGGCCACCATCTGTGAGCCCGCCTGTGCCCAGCCTGTGTGCTGTGAGGCCACCATTTGTGAGCCTTCCTGTCCTGTGAGCAGCTGTGCCCAGCCTGTGTGCTGTGAGGCCCATTCCTGCCAGCCGGTCCTCTGTGTACCCACTCCCTGCCAGTCCATCATCTGTGAGCCCAGCTGCTGCCAGCCAGTCATCTGTGAGCCCAGCTGCTGTCCAGCTGTCTGCACTGTGCCTAGTTCCTGCCAACCAGTGGTCTGTGAGCCTGTCTGTCAGCCGGTGTGCCCCACACCTAGCTGCTGTCCATCTGTCTGCTCTGTGGCTAATAGCTGTCAGGCTATCTGCTGTGACTCCAGTCCTTGTGAGCCATCTTGCTCAGAGCCCAGCAACTGCCAGCCAGCTCGCTGTGTGGCCCTGGTCTGTGAGCCTGTGTGCCTTCGCCCTGTCTGCTGTGTCCCAAGCCCTTGTGAGCCGCCTTGTGTCTCGAGCACTTGCCAAGAGCCCTCTTGTTGTGTCTCTAGCATCTGCCAACCCATCTGCTCTGAGCCCAGCCCCTGCTCAGCAAGTATCTGTGCACCTAGTCCATGCCAACCTACTTGCTACGTAGTCAAGCGCTGTCGGTCTGTCTGCTGTGAGCCCGTTTCCTGCCCATCTACCTCCTGCCAACCTCTCTGCTGCCGCCCAGGGTCTTCTGCATCTGCCATCTGCCAGCCAACTTGCTCTAGGACTTTCTACATACCCAGCTCCTGCAAACAGCCTTGCTCTCCTTCGGTTCCTTACCGCCCAATCTGTCGTCCAATCTGTCGCCCAATCTGCTCTGGACACATTACTTACAGGCAGCCGTATGTGACATCCATCTCCTATCGCCCTGCCTGCTACCGCCCATGCCACTCCATCCTGCGCCGACCAGCCTGTGTCACTTCACTGTCTTACCGTCCAGTCTGCTCCCGCCTGCCTTGTGCTGACTCCTGTAAACAAGATTGCAAAAAGTCCACTTCCAGCCAACCAGATTGCACTGACTCAACGACCTGCAAGGCTGAGGTCTCAGATTCCAGTCCCTGCCAGCCCACTGAGGCCAAACCCACCAGCCCAACCACCCGTGAGGCTGAAGCCACCCCGCCTACTGCCACCAAGCCTGCCGACCACTGATCTGGCCTCAGCCCACCAATTCCTGCAAAGCAAACCTCCAGTTGGAGAGAAACCTCGACTGCCCTCCCCAAAGCTCACAATGACTTAGAATCTTTCTTCACCATCACTCACCATCTTTTAACACTTCAAAAAACTCACCAGAAATTTCAGTATCTTGATGGTCCAAATGCAGGCCCCCTGGGCACTGAGAGGGGGATCATCCTGAGCTCCTGCCCGCTGCTGCCATCAAGCTGAGAAGAGCTGCTTCACCACATCATCTGGAGTCTCTTTCCCAGCGTTAGGTTTTTTTCTGTCCTCATGCCTGTGTTCCCTTGCTGGGTGTGCTCATGTTCCTTAGGGACTTCTTCCATGAGAAAAAGATATTTCACTGTCCAATAAAGTGGCTAAGTTGAAGTGGCATGTTATTCTCATTGTGCTGTTGTTAATATTCATATTCTCATCAGCTAACTTATTTTGACAGCAACTTCATCCACTCATCCATCCATCCTTCCAACACGCTTCATTAGACAGCTGTTGGCTGGGGACTGTAGTAGGCTGTAGGACTGAGAAGTCAGCCTTTGCTCTAAGGGAACTCACTGTTGGAATGGGGATGGGGAGAGACAGATAGGCAGAGAGACAATTACTACGTTCTGTTGTGCTAAGTACTGGGACAGAGGCAAGCACAGGGCAGTCTGAACTCAGCAGGGTACGGGGATAGATAGGAAAGAATTCTTGGGGAATGTGAAATTGAAGCTGGGTCTTTCAGCACAAATAAGAATGGACCAGGTCAAAATCAGAAAGGAAGAGCTTTCCAGGCAGAGGAAACATATACACGAATGGGGCTTGTGAGCACACTGTTCATTACTGAGGCTTGGGCAGAGGTGTGCTTAGAGGCATGGTGAGCTCTAAGGTCAGTTAAGTAGACAGTAGTGACCTGAACCCATTGGGCCTTGTAATCTCTACAGAGGCATTTTCTTTTGGTGCACAGTTGACATGAAGGCACGGGGGGGGGGGGGGCAGATGTAGAGCAGTGACATGAAGAACACTTGGTTTTGGAATGTCCCTCTGGCCTTGGTGTAGAGAAATGAATGGAGGAGCATGGACTTGGATATAGGGAAACTGGGGAGCAAGCCAGTTGACTTTGGGGTTCACAGTGGAATGAAAATAAGTGAGAGGTCACATGTACAATAAGAAAGACAACCTGGATTTTTTTTTTGTGCAAGAACTTTATTTATATTCTCCTAGTCTCTGTAAGGCACAATCCTTGTGTAAACTTCATACACAGCTACTTACAATCCTAAGGACAGAGTCTCTTCGGAGTGGAGTAGTCTCTTAGGGCACAGAATGAGGGGCTATGTCTAGTCCTCAAGGTGCATCTTGGGCTAACCTAAGCACAAGAGGGGGTAGAGCAGGATTTCTGAACTTCAGTGCTATTGACATTTTGGGCTAAATAATTCTTCCTTGTGGGCATCATTCTTTAACCTTGTAAGATATTAAGCAGCATCTCTGGAATTCACCAACTAAATACTGGTAGCATCCCCTGAGTGTGGCAACCAAAAATGTCTCCAGACATTGGCAAACACCCCTGGGGATAAGGGGCAAAAATCATCCCTGTTTGAGAACTTCTGGGTGAGACAGCAGCAGAGGGAGAAACTCAAAGGTGGAACTTATCCTGCATGTTGCTGTCAAGGGTACTGTCTCATCAGCCTATTGAGATTTATCTCCATCTCCTTCCAGAGTCAAGAGAGGAGTTGGCCAGGGCTTTAAAATCTCTGTCCCAAGCACAGACCCAGTGTTTCATGCAAATCATAGCAGTTCTGTGAAA
Source organism: Prionailurus viverrinus (assembly GCF_022837055.1). Taxonomy (NCBI): domain Eukaryota; kingdom Metazoa; phylum Chordata; class Mammalia; order Carnivora; family Felidae; genus Prionailurus; species Prionailurus viverrinus. Next base: position 3,485,234 of record NW_025927605.1, read on the forward strand.
TAAGATGCTTTTCTCTCTATTTTACAAGATGAAGAATATGAGTGACAAACAATCCAAGGACCCATCAACAGAGACAAGAACATTGTGGTGTATTCACTCAATAAATACTATGCTGCAATGAAAACTAGACAATGGCCATATGTAAAACAGGGGTGAACCTGACCAGTGTAGAGTTGATACAAACAAGCCTCCAGACCACATATATATTTAAAGCTGAAAAACAACACACACACATACATGCACACACACATGTATGAGTATACACACATGTATACATATGCACATGTATACACACTTACACACATATACCATATGTATATTCACAGGGGAATGCTAAACACAAAATTCAGGACAGTCACAGCTAAAAAGTAACATACAAGAGTAACATACAACATAAATGCATGTAACATACAAATAACATACAGAACATACGGTTCAGTCCAAAGTTTGTGTTTTTTATACATCACCATGTCTCTTGCTGTGATCACAACAGCCCTTGGTGATACATTCGATGTCTTTAGTGCCTTGCCATAGCAAAGTGAAAGGTCTCCCTATTGAGAGATACCTTTTTTTCATCTTTTTTGAGGTATAACTGACAAAATTGCAAGATATTTAAAGTGTACATTGTGATGATTTGATACACACATATATTGTGAAAAGAATCCTCCTATCTAATCAACTAACACATCCATCACCTCATATTTCTGGGGATGTGAGAACATTTAAGTTCTCTTAGCAAATTTCGATTATGTAATACAGTGTTATTAACTAGAGTCACTATGTTATATATTAGATCCTCAGACCTTATTCATCTTATAGCTGAAAGTTTGTACCTTGTACCAACCTATTGAGAAGTTTCTTTAGGAGAAAAAAAGGCAAGAGCAGAATCAGAGAAAGATGGATGTTAAAATCGATTACTTTAAAAACAATAAAAGTGGTATGAATGAGCACAGGACATTGGTACCTTTTTCAGAGCGAAGTTGACATGGCTTCTCAAATATATTCATGTTCCCATTATCTGATCTATTTGGTAAGACCAGAAGTATTTCTCCTGAAAGATGGAGACCTTTGGGATGTAGACCTTCAGGAATAAAACAGTGCAGTGATCTTTGCAGTTTGCAAGGTGCCAAAATGATTAGTGATGAGTTGGATGGCAAAAGGAGTAATCAGGGCTGTAACACAAAAAGCAATGGTTAAAAAAAAAGGCATTTTAATGACAAAGGTGAGGATTTCCCAGATCATGATCTCATGGTTCATGAATTTGAGCCCTGTGTCAGGCTCTGTGCTGATAGCGGGGAGCCTGCTTGGGATTTTCTCTCTCCCTCTCTCTCTTCCCCTCCCCCACTTGCTCTCTCAAAATAAATAATAAATAGACTAAAAAAAAGAGTAAAAATAACTTGAGCAACAGCAATGCAGTTAGTTGGTAAACTCTTGGTACTTTGCACCCTTGGGTAATGAGTCATCTTGTCCCGTGGAATGCGTTAGTAGCAGAGCCCAAAAATGAGACTCTACCCTATTGGGATCCCAAGGCCATGATCTTTCTATTCTGTCATGAGTTTCTGGTGTGAACCAGGTCAGGATAGGGAATGATGTGGGTTGCTGAAGTTGGCCAGTAATGCAGAGCCTTGACAAATCTAGAAAAAGACGGGAAGAATCAGTACAACCAGCACCTCATAAGTCCCTCTTGGAAGAGGCTGATTTAATCCTTGGGAAAATACTTTGCAGTTATTAAAATTTCCAAATTAAAAGAATGTCTTTGGGTGTATGGATAAGTGTAGGTAATTATTCATACCAGTTTAATCTAGTTGATGACTCTAGTCACTAACGGGCAAATGGTCCCCAGCAAGGGGCCTGGCCACCTGCCCACTAGCCAGTGCACTGTTGTACTAAGGTCAGTCTTCAATCACTATATCACAGTCTTTCTCCTCCACTCCAAAGTTAGGAGGTCTAATAGGTGATTACAATCCGAGATTTGGGGGTCAGTCCCAACTAGGTTTGGATCTTGTTTCAACCTCTTATTACTTGCATAATTTGGAGAAATAGGATTTAAACTCTCTGAGTTAGTTTTGCTACCTCTAAGATAGCAGTGAGAATTGCAGCTACTAATGAGGACCATTGCAAAGATTCAATGAAAAATGCAGTCAAGGGCTTGGTATATAGTAAGTATGCTATAAATGGAATGGAAGCCATTAGTATTAGTATTAGTATTAGTATTAGTATTAGTATTACTAATAAAGTTGGGTTTCAGGAAAGCCAAATGGGAAGGTTCTAGAAAGAGGTGGAGACACTGAAGTGTCCTTGGGATGTACTGCCTGGTTCACCATCTCAGACATCGCCCTCTTTCAATTGGGTCAAGGCTTCATTTCCTGATTGTCTAAATGGTGCAGAACTGCATTCCTGGTGGAAGAGCAGGTTGCTTTGGCTGGGCTGAGGCCTTCTGATGAGAGGTTAGCACAGGGAAAGGCCCACTTCAGGGAGGCTGGAGAGCAACCTGTAAAAAAGACAGCTCATTCCAGAGCAGGAGCAGCATCAACGAATCCAAACTCGGCAAAGAAAACTCTCAACTCAACAGACAAGTTTTTAAACTGGGGACAATATCTTCCAGGCTCCCGAAGCCTACTAATCAGATGTTTGTATACAAATGAGTAGAAACAATAACAAGGAAAGATGCTCTAAGTCATACCAACACCCCTGAAGAGCTATAAAAGCCCCTATAAGAGATATCTTTCACACCCAGGTATACTGAGTTTGCAACTCCCTAGCGAGCTTCACATCAGCACCATGGTGGACAGCTGCTGCCCCGGAACCACCACGGCCATTCCAGCTGTGCCCACCTTCACGTGCTCAAATGGTGGCAGTTTCCAAAACGGTATCTGTTTGCCTAGTTCCTGCCGGAGCAGAACTTGGCAGCTGGTCACCTGCCAAGAAAACTGTCAGCCATCCAGCAGTGCACCAAGTGGCTGTGAACCTGCTTGCTGCCAACCTACCTGCCTTCCGGCAACTTCTTGTGTTGGTTTTGCCTGCCAACCCATTTGCTCCCACACAGCCTGCTATGAATCTGGAACTGGTCAGTCTCCTTATTTGGAACCCTCCTGCTTGGAACCCACCAGTTGTCAGGCAAATTGCTGTGAAGCCATCCTCGACCAGCAAAGCTCCTGCCAAGAACCTATCCTTGTGTCCAGATCAGCTTGTGGCCAATCGGTCTCCTGTGATGCTAGGTCCCAACAGCCATCCTGCTCTGAGGTAAATTCCTGTGCTGAAAATTCTTGTCCACCAACCATCTGTGCAGCCAGTCCATGTCAGCTAACTTGCTGTCAACCAGGTTCATGTCAACACATCAATGGTGAAGATCAGACCTGCAAATTAACCTATTACCAACCCATCTGCTACATTTTCAAGACTTGCCCATCGGTTCCCTGCATGCCTGTTCCCTGCCAGCCATCACCTTGTGTGTTCAGTTCTTGCAATCCTACATGCTACGCATCGTCCCCTTGCTGGTCGCTTTGCTGCCAACCAGCTCCTTCCATATCTTTCATCTGCCAGCCAGTGGCTAACTGCCAGCCCCCCTGTTCTGTAAAGAACCCTTGTAAACCAGTTTCCTGTGGCACCGTGCTTTCCAGCCAACCAACTTGGGATGGATCCACTTCCTGCAACCAAGGTGGCTGCACACCCCCTTCCTGCCAACCAGCTTGCTGTGTAACAGGTTTAGGCAAATCATCAGGCGGTGGCTGCAATGGTCTCCAACCAACTGCCCCAAGTGTCTGCAAAGCCAGCACCTGCTCACCAACTTCCTGCCAACCCAGCCATGAGTCCAACGTCTGTAAGACAGCACCTCGCTGATGGAGCACCCTTCACAGCTCCTTTGAGGTCTGCCACTATCTACAAGTGCATAGCCACCCTATGGTGCCCTCTTCCTGCTGAGCACAAATACTATCTGTGGGGTAACTTCATTCTGAGTCCAGCCCCACATTCTCTCCAGGCGCTGATGAGGGGACTTGTTCAGCCACTAAGAGATCCTTCTTTACCAAGGAGGGCATTTCAGCAGGCATGGTCCTCTCTATGGCTCACATTTCCTCATGTTGTCAATTCATTTCACCTCAGCAAAGCCTTCTCTCCAGTATTTCTTTTCTCTCTCTCTCTCTCTCTCTCTCTCTCTCTCTCTCTCTTTTGTTTTGATGTAGCCAGGTCTTTAAAAAGACTCCTTTGCTGCCAACTGTTAATAAAAATGTACGTGGTGGAGCATAATGAATAAAACTCTCAGAATGCTTTCATTCCTTTCAGTACACCTCTTCATAGATTTCCTTCAGGTCACATTTGAACATGATGACCTTGGGTCCTCTAAGTTAGTGGTTCCCCTTAGTCTGCAAGGATGGCTGGTGTCTGCAATTATAGATGCTCAATCTGGAAGGGAGAAAGGGCAAATAATCCCCTGGCTTCCAACCTTTATACCACCAAAACCTCTTTTGAGTTGAGTGGCCTTTGTTTCCCCACAGTGAACAGACTTGGGAAGCCAAAGACAGAAATGGTCCAGGGAAGCCACGGGTTAAAATAAACATAGGTTTGGGGCAACGAGAATAGCTAAGGGTTAATTCACTTAAAACTGGTTTTAATGATCATTCACCTAATGGCCAATTTAATAAAATGTAAAATTAGAAATTTTTTGTTGTTTGTTTGCTTATGTCTTTGACATTTTAAGAGACAGTTTTAATAACAGTCTAAGATAACATCTGAGTGAGTATTCCTCGTATGTAATTATCCAATCTAAACATTTGAAAAATGGTTGGACTGGTTTTCTTTTGGAGAAAGATTACAAGGAGGTTTGCAGAGTGTATCTGTGGCAATGATGTAAAATCCGTCTCCGAGGGGATCTGGCTTCCCCTTTCATCAAAGGCTCTGGGTCTGTGAAATGATTTAGGTCTGAAACTCAAAACATTCCTACACAGGTCCATGAAGGAACACATGTGAAGATGCTCACTGTGACATTTCTGTGATCATATAGATTTTAAAAAATTTTAAAGGAATCTGTGTCCACTACTGGGAGGGTGGGTAGGCAGCAAGCAGTGATTCCTTCTATGAGG